>NC_080792.1:53176647-53486290 GCF_028018385.1 Neofelis nebulosa
ATATGCCCTGTAGATATTTAATAATGTATTCTGCTTTTTTGAAATTATTATATTAGTATATACAAACTTACCTTGAGGATCTGTTTTAATTACAAATGTGTCATACATAAAACATGTGGAATCATTTCAATATGTTCATTATCCTTTGCCCCATTCTTCAATTCACAAAGCAAGTTTAATTGTGGTATATTCATCAACTCTTCTATAGTCTTAAGATTTCCACAGATATTAGTTCAGCTGAAATTTCTAGAAAATAGTCCTCTGGCAGGTTACCCCTGATTGGGTTCCACTTCAGAGGACAGTATTAATCAATGTACTGGAAAACACATAAGCACCAAAACCATATTAAATCTAAGCTCCATCCCATAGGGTTCTGATTATGTAAATAGATTCACATATTTTAGTGAGAAAATTAGCAGCCACAATTCTTCCTCAAATGAAACCTGAAGCAGTCATGCAGATTAGCACCAGTTTAACATTTTAAAACTTTGTTTTTAATCAGGCTTGGGAGGAAACGATTGTAGCCTCCCTGGTTATTTATTCTCCCTTCTTCACTAAGGTACCATGAAGCTTAATTATACTTATGTTGAGGCTATTTGCTCTTCTGAAGTTTAAGTTTATATGAATGTTCAATCATTAAATACCTGCAGTGGAAACATAAAAAAAAAAAAAATCCTTTCTCCAAATCAAGAGACTCAGGAAATCCCAAACTACCTGAAGCTGGAGGAACCGAAACGTAATTAGTTAATAGATATACTAATACTTATTTGAAACAACAAACCAGAATTTGATTCCGAGATGAGGAGCCAAAATGGAAAGCCACAGAGAGTGAAAATAGAGAGGCAAACTCCTAAAGAAAGCTAGAGATCTTCAGGAGAAAAACAAAATTAAGAAGTTATTACATTTGGGTGGAGTATTAAACAGTGAGGGCATCTGAGGTGATTTTTTTTATAAGGATGAAGTGCCCTGAGGAGAAAGGGTCTAATCGAATTGGAGTTCAAGTGGCTGAAAAGAAAGCAATTTTGACCAGTCATCAAAAAAGTGGTTTTGAGATGAAGACTAAAACAAAACAAAACAAAACAAAAACAAATCTTTCTTTCCCAATAAGGAAAGATGAGAGCAGAGAGAAACAGCTCTATCTTTACACTAAAGCAATTGTTTTGTATCCCTTTTCCTAGCACGACACAAGTCAAATGATGTTTTCATTTAGGACACATCCCCCACAAGCACAGATACATGCAACTATTTACATTTCATCCCTCTCTCTCCAACTTTGGAATTGTAACGTGTGACTATACCTATCTTTATGGGATAAGCACTCTAATGTGCGGGAAAGGCAATTATTCATTACTTGGAACATACCTCACAAATGACTCCAACAATGCCGTTTGTTACCCAACCAGAGCTAAGACAAATTAGGAAGGGTAACTAGAAATCCCCAGGAAAGGCTAAAATATCTGACTACTTGTAATAAGCTCATGAGAGCCCATAGGTTAAAAGCATTTGATATTCCCCAAAGACTCTAGATTTGAGCCCTGTTACTCACCACCCATCTGCCATACTAGGAGCCAAGATACCCGTACCACGCTCACACTAGCTTCTATTTTGAGGTTAAGAAATCAGAACAAACAAAATCCAACGCAAAATCTTAAATTTTGGAACCCTTTGAAAATCTATCAGCTCACACTCCCAAACAGAATTTTCTAAACAATGTTCTATAAAGGATAGACCAAGAAAAACAAAAGTTGGCCACCAAGGGAACTTGCTTCTGACTTGGAAGTGGTCAAAAATATGAAACTAAAGACTCACTACAGGGTACTGAAATACACAGAGAAAGATCAAAAAGTCTTTTTCATTTCACATCTTTTAGGAAGCTTATTTTGTGTATATCTCCATTATCTGAGATGCAGTACTTAGTCATTACTATGCAGACTAAAACTGACGCATATACACCCTGCAAGTTTATTTAATTTTTCTGCTTTGTCTCATCTCTCCAATTAGATTGCAAATTTCATATGATCAGGATTGTAACCCTCTTAGCCCTTAGATCAATGCTAAGCACCAAGAAACCATTCTGTTAAATTTTTATATGATTAACTAATAAAGCAATTTTAATTAATTCCTACCATTTCTCTAACATTGTTTTCTTACTGTCTATTGTTTTCTGTGGATTTATGTAAATGCTATTACAGTTAAAGTGTGTCTGTGTGTGTGTGCGTGTGTGTGTGTGACACACGAAGGCAACTGGCAGATATCATAAATTGCAAATTAAGAAACATGTCTGCCTTTAAATCAGATACATCATCAAAAACGAAATATCCTTTTCATCTTAAACAGCAATTGCTTTTAGCGTGGAAATCTTATCAAACTCTTGGGATAAACAGACCAAAATGTACGTCAAAATCCAAGGAATCTTTTTGTTCTATATATCATACTCCTAATGATATAAGTTGTGTTTATTTTAATATATCATTCTAATGGTTTCTTTTTGCATCAATTTTACTATTGAAAGTTATCTTCTTACTTCTAGTATCGCTTCCTTAAAGCAAGCTCTTACAAAGATAAGTCTGAGAAAAATGTAAATCTCAGTAAGACAACATAGAGAACTTACACAGAGATTCACATTTACAGCCACTTTATTAAAATCAAAATTAAAGATGAGCAGTGCCTAATCGTATGTCCCTGGCCAGTTTTATAGAAATCCCAAATTAGAAAACACCACAAAAGCCAGCAACTAGATTTTAATGTTATGCCCATTATGGGGAAAATTACAATGAGGAAAAGAGATCAATAAAAATCCATGTGTAGGTAACTTGAATTCCTCAAGGAACAGAAACAGGTTAGGTCTTTGGTTCTCAACTCTGACTAAAAGTTGAAACAGCTTTTAAAAAATACCAATGCTTGGGTCCCAGCCCCAGAGATTCTGATTTACTTAGTCTGGGAAGGTCCTAGGGATCTGCAGTTTTAGAAGCTCTTCAGATGACTGTACACCCAGATTTGAGAACCATTAGGTTAAATGATACAAGATTACAAATAAACTTTCTTTAAAAATTCTTACATTTTCCATGTGTCTACTTCCAATACTAATTCATACAAAGTCTTAACTTTAAGTACAAAGAGTTCAAAGTTACCCTTTTAAGTACAGCCTGCTTTAGGCAGGCTTAAAGCAGTACGTTTCCCCTGAAAACCATCTGCCAAAATTATACTATGTACAGCTACAGCCAAAATTGTAAAGACTAAGTTTATAAGTAATGTTAACTTATTAATTCTATTGCACCTCCATGGACTCTTTTGGTCTGACGTGATGAAAGCTAATCAATCTAATTTAACGGAAAGAAAAAGGGAGAGTGGATTTATCAGCTAATCACTGGAAAAGACTGTAATAGACCTAACATTACACACACCAGATCCAGGGCTCAAAATGTCACCAAGCCTTGCTTTCTCATTCTCTCATATTCCCTTCCTCCCATTCTTAGCTCTACTTCTCCCTAGATGTTGGTCTCAATCTCTGCCAATGAGTTCCTCCAAATGATAGAAGCCCCAGGTTCACATCTTAGCAGCATCTTTACCTGAAAAGCAAAAGAGAGTCTTTCCCACTCCTCTCCAGAAGAAAAGTCCCAGAAAATGACTCTGATTACCCCGAATTGGATCATAAGCCCATTGTAAAAATATCAAAATATTATCTATCTACAAACATACTACTCAACAATCAAATTAAGTTTTAAAACATTAATAGGAATGAAGATGGGAAAGCAGAGAGAGTAAAAGCCCAGTCTAGATAACTCTATGTTTGGAGCAAAATATACCTTAGAGCAGATATAAAAGTTGAATTACAGAAATAGTCAAAGGTCATATCAAAGACAGACTTTTATCTTAAAGAGTTGAATTCCATTTTTATTCTGAGAGCTAAGAAGGCCACAAAAGGGTTTCAGCAGAGGAATGAAATAATCAGATTTGTTTTAGGAAGATTACTTTGCCATGTAGGTATAGATTGAAGAGAATGCATTTTAAAAATAGGAACCAGGTAAAAGGATATTGCAGTTAACCACAAGAAAAGAAATCTAAACTTATACTAAGGCAGTAATAAGACAAAAAGAAACAGGAAATGGTCTCAAGAGATTTTTTTAAGAAGGTGGTAACTAGATTGTGTGTGAAGTACTTAGAAAGGGAGCGGATTCAGGATAACTCACTGATTTCCGGTTTGGGAAACTTGGAGGATAGTGATGGTATTAACTAAGAGAATTCAGGAAAAGAGGCAGATTTGGAAGGACTAGTTTATAAATTCAGTTTAACATATTAAGAGTTATCTATAGGCTAAAAAATGGAGGTTAATTCTTGCCCATTTTCTGAGCCTGGTTCTCAAACCTTCCAAGTACTGGATATAAATTCCTTTTCTGTTTAAGTTAACCAAGGGTGGTTTCTGTTGTTTGCAAGCTGTAAGTTCAGCTGCAAGATCAACTTTAATTGTAAAGTCATGGTGCTGAGCACCCGGGTGGCTCAGTTGGGTAGGCGTCCGACTTAGGCTCAGGTCATGATCTCACAGTTCGTGAGTTGGAGCCCGCATCAGGTTCTGTGGTGACAGCTTGGAGCCTGGAGCCTGCTTCAGATTCTGTGTCTCCCTCTCTCTCTGCCCCTCCCCCACTCATGCGCGCGCGCGCACGCGCGCGCGCGCTCTCTCTCTCTCTCTCTCTCTCTCTCAAAAATAAATAAACATTAAAAAAATTTTTTTTAAAGTCTGGTGCTGGATGATTAGTGAATAAATATACTAAAGTCAGTACTCCAGACAAAGGTAGAACTAAAAGCAGTGCTCAGGATGATGAGCCATGTGATATTTCTAATCGACATACAGGCAAGGCAAGTTAGTCAATAACCCCAACTAGAAGGGTGTAAGGGGTAGTGTAACCAGTTGGCATAAGCCCCAAGGAGGTACAACATGAAAAGAGGAACACAAGTTTTGAAGTGGACAAAATGGATGCTGATCTCCCCTCACCTCTATCCGGATCTGTGGTTTGGAATACCAAGGAGGAGCACAATGACTTGGCCAGGATGCTAAGGGGGTGGGGACTTTAGGGGAAAGCCAGGTCTATAGTGCAGATTTCTTTCCTTTTGGCCCTCCAGTATCCGAATCTTAGGACACAGGCAGTGCCCTGGCCCCTGCAAAGAGGGCACTCCCATGTAGCCTAGGTTCAGCTAACTCCATCTCCCGTGTTCCACCTTAAGGCAGTCATGTAAGGCATGTAAACGTGCAGCCAACTTGACAAATTCCTCATGGCACAGGCAGCAGCTTTAATGACAAGCAGGATATGAGGCATATTGTAAACATTAAATACTCCAACATATGATATCCCCCAAGCAACAACAGGGTAGGAAAAGACTCCCAATACTCACTTTAAAGGCACCATTTTCTGTCATGTCAATGTATTCTTTGGTCTGCTCTAATCTGGCAATTTGGGCAGCATAACAGAGGTAGGGGGGGTTGTAGGCCAGGGAGAAATAGACAGGTATGTCAATTTGAAAAACAGCAGCTGGTAATAATTACAAACATAAAACCTCTTGGTATTATTTTAACTCTAAAATATTAATTTCCACATATACCACATGTATTTTATTACTGAACTAGAGAACATGGGTGGCTGATAGTCCATGGTAGCATGATGTAGACTGCAGCCAGTGGCAGCCCCCTAAACAAATTAACCCAATACTGCACTTGGGCTGTGATTCCAGCAGTAGCTGCCCCACCTTCCCTTGGTTCTTGCCCATTTTCTGAGTCTGGTTCTCAAGCCTTCCAAGTACTGGGCATCTTTGCAATAAATTCCTTTTCTATTTAAGTTAGCCAAGGGTGGTTTCTGTCATTTGCAACCAAGAATTCTTCACAGCTACAAGGGACAAAGGTTTTTATAGGCAAAATGAAGGGTGTCATATGCTAGAGTCCCCGGCTCTGTTAAGACCCCTAAATTGTAGTATTAGGAGTTTCAGAGTTTCTAAACATAAAAGCAAAAGTTCAAAGGAGAAAAGTGATGTGACAAACAAAAATTAAAGTGTTTCTATATCAAAATATGACGTAACTAAAATTAAAAGGCAAACCAGAAGAGTATTTAAGAAAATGGCAAGGTATCCTAAGGGCTTTCCAAAATTAGCAATATATCCTATCTCTGGTCCAGACTGTGTGTTGGTTCTTTGGATCCTCATGAGAAAGAAATTATATAAAAGATAAAACTTGTCAAAAGATTTCACTCTCTTTTTCTTATTAAATGCAGGGCCCAGTAGAACTACCTGTACAACTCCTACCTCTGCCTGAAGGTGAGAGTCTACAACCAAGTAAACCATTCCTGGGTTTGAGAGATGAAACTCACTTGGCAATGAGTGTTTTGGTGACAGAGGGATGGTCCTTGAACTTAACAGAGTTAAGCCTCCATGGGTGTAACAACAGTCTTATCAAGGCAGGGCAGAGAGTAGACACAGGGTCGGAAGAGAGTATCGTTCCCATCACATTGTTTCTCACTCAAGCAGGAAGTTATGATTCGAACTACATTGCTAGTTATAATTTTCCTTTACCTTACATGGGCTACCTAGGGAAACATGTAAGGCAAACAACCATGATTGCTAAATGAAAGGGTTTCTAGCAAGTAAGTAGACCTTCCACGTTTTCTTGTATTGATTATATAGCCCATGTCTGGGAAAGGCACTGTTAAAAAAACAACACAAAACAATTCAACTGAGTAAATCTGAAGATCTAATTGGCTTTATCAACAGTTCATGAATAGGTAATATCTCACCTACCAAACAGAAGGGAGCTCTGAGGAGTTGTACAAAATGGAAGGCTTTTATAAGCAGAAGGAAGGTGGGACATGGAAGGTAAATGAGTAGATTATGCTGATCAGGAAACTCCAGGCTGAATGATTTAAAAATCTGCTCCTGGGACAGGCTGATACTGCCTTTAGGTTAGGTATTAAGTCTTGGTGGGGCTTGGCAAAGTGACTCCATTTGGGGCCTATTGTTTCTTTATAACAGCACAAAGACTGGTTGCCTCACTTACACAAAGCAGCTCATGGTCACAGTCCAGGCATCCCATGTGCTTCCCGTAAAAGGAAAAGATAACTTCCTAAGTGTCAAGTCTCATGGAGTAGACTGTCCCAACGTTCTCCCTATCTATATAAAATCACTTTTTTCTCAGCATCTTGGACTCAGCTTCAGCCCCACAGCAGTAAACTTACATATGACTGATTATGCAAATTAATGAATTGAACTCCAATGAGCTCCGTTTGTAATTGTGAAACCCTTTGCAATTATGAGCAGCCCTGTTAGTCTGGAGAATTCCAACATACAGGAGGTCCAAAAGGCACAGTGGAAAAAACTGACAGAGGGCAGTGTGGGGGACGGTTTGAAAGGAAGAGGTTGCAGCACGGAACCAGGCTAGAATATCCATATTGGAAAGGACAAGCCTGAATGGGCTGATGTTTCAGGGATAGGGAAGATGATACAGCTAGAGGCAAAGTGAGGTTAGCTAGGCTTAGTTCTGACTGGAATGCATCACAGGTTACTGTGCTGAGACAGAGTAAAGAATTGAGTGTTGTCTTGTTACTGCAGGACAGGCAGAAATCTCTACAGAGAACTGACCTGCTCTGGGCTCTGAACCGAACACTGGCTGGGAAAAAAAAAAAAAAAGTTTTATGCCTTAGCAAATTACAGGCACCAGGGCACTGAGTTGTCAGATGAGGGTGAGGCCCATGTCAGAATGGAAGTAACCAAAATTTTGGCAACCTTTTAAAGAAGCAAAGCAAAATGACAGTAAGGAGATCTCCTCTGTCCTCATACTCAAACTCACAGGATTCCTGTTTGACTTTTACCTTAACACGTAACTTTCCAATCAGTATGCTTCCATTCTACACTGTGTAAATTCTAAGCCCAGGAGGCCAAGAACGGTGTCTGTCTTGTTCCACACCACATCCCTAGCACGTAGCACGGTGCCTGATAAATAGGCGTATCATAAATATTTGTTGAATTAATGAATGCATTAGATTTTTGACCCAAGTGCCACATAATACTCTATCGTCATATCTCCCACTTTATCACAACACACTGAAAAATTTAAGAGGAAACTTCTAAAATATTCTTATGTCATTTTTCAGGCCCTTTTTCTTGGGTAGGTACAAAACTATTATGTCATAGATTACGAACTTAGAGCAAACTCTAACAATTGAAATAATAAGTAAGATACTAAGGATATAATGAAAGTAAAAATAACGTATATCAACACATGAAATCTTCGACATTTCACTGAGGTGGGGATAAGCTCTTGATATTCATTCCATCCCTATGCACACTACATTTCTATCCGGTAAGTGCACACGTTGCTATATTTGGACAGGGGGGTGGTGATTGGGAGGCAGTGGTATATGACTATCAGAACAAGAGCAGCTGTATAACTTTTATTTATTTTTTTTAACTTTTTTAATTTTTTTAAAGTAGGCTTCACACCCAGCACAGAGCCCAAGCAGGGCTTGACCACTTAACCAACTAAGCCACCCAGGCACCCACAGCTGTATAACTTGAAGCAGAATGTCTTGACATTCATAGAATAAAGTTTTCTAAAATATTAATTTCCACAGATATTTCAGCAATAAACTGTGGAACACTGGAAAAAAATTACATAAAAAAACATGAGTGGCGACATAAGAAATTCAGAAACATCCTAACTAAAGTACATTTTGCTCAATAACAATCTTACCTGTATATGTCTTTTAGTAAAAGACATATGCCACCTCATGTGCCACCTCAGGCCTTTGTAGCCCTTAAGGATTTCAAAAAATAATTAATTCTAAATGAAAAAAAGACTAATATTCCCCAGGTATTACAAGTTTTACCACTTTAGCAACTTTAAATTTTTCGGGGTGTGCCTGGGTGGCTCAGTCGGTTAAGTGTCCAACTTTAGCTCAGGTCAGGATCTTATATCTCGTGGATTCAAGCCCCGCATTGGGCTCTGAGCTGACAGCTCAGAGGCTACAGCCTGCTTCGGATTCTGTGTCTCCCTCTCTCTCTCTCTGCCCCTCCCCACTCGCACTCCATCTCTCTCTCTCTCACTCTCTCTTAAAAATAAATAAACATTAAAAAATAATAATTAAAAAATTATAAATTATTTGGAAACTATGCATTTACAGTTGAGCTAATATTACAGAACAGTGTGGAGTTATTCAAATCATTAACTTTCTCCAGTCATAAATATGGAAGAAAACTATTTTGCTTAGAAAAGATTTTTCCCCCATGAAGAAAATATGAGTATCTACTCTCAGTAATCTGCCCACCTATACCTGTCTTACAATCTTTCTGCTCCACTGAATGGCTTTTTTTTTCTTTCAAGAAAGCCATGAATGTTATTGCAAAATTACATCTTCCTCAATATTTGTGTAGCTCTAAATCTTTGGTTAATCCTCTCCTTCTGGAAAACTCTCTCTTCCATTTGAGATAAGACAGTAAACAATCACTTAACTTCCCTGGGTCACATAAGTAAAAGAGAAATAATATCTACCCTACACGGTTATTGTGAGGAAAAATTAGACACTGTCTGTAGCAATCCTTTGTAAACTGAAAAGTTTTGTAGACCTATTAGTGTCTCTCAATATTTGGCAACTAAAATTTTGGCTCATTCCATCAAAGATCTGTCATCCCTACAAACATCTTCAACTTTAATGCAAATAATCCAATCAAATTCCAAAAAAAAATCTATGTTTAATATATTAAACACCTATTCAATGAGTTTTCCCATATTAATTGTGCTAGGAACTACAGTTCCAAAAAAGGAATAGTCAAGGAGGAAGGAGAAAATCATATGGGCTCAGCTGTCCCAATGTATTTAACAGAAGAGAACAACCTTGAGCCTTGTTGTATACAAGCATAATCAAAATGCTTGACTTTTTTTAACTTAAGGTTGTTGTTTTTTTTTCTCATTTTTCTCCCTTTATGTTTGTTCACTTGCTAAATTTCAAGAATGCCTAGAGAGGAAACCTAAATTTTATTTAATTAAAGGTTTCAGAGCATTGAAGTTGCTATAGAACACTGTGCTCTCAGAGACAACAAACCATCCTTCCCATCAATATGTTTAAAATCATAGTGCAATTAATATCAAATGCATTTCTTAGTCTTAACACATGGAAAGGCTGACAGAATCTCTCAAGTCCTGATTCCTTTATTAACTGCCTAACTTCATCTGAAATCATTAACAGCATGTTTCTGGTCTTAAGCCCTAAGGCCTCTCTTACTTGGGTGAGCTTGGACAGATCATGTATAAATACAAAAACTAGTTTATCAGCCAAGGCTATAGTCAGACTCTCCACGTTTCCTCTATGCCCTACCCTAGTGCCTGCTAGCATTAGACTTCCCAAGAGTGAAAGTGAAAGGGAAGTAGCCTTAAGCCCTTTTTATCAGTTATTCTGGAGAGAAGAGAGAACAGTAGAAAGGAAGGGAAAAGGAAGACACCCAAAATACATTACCACTTCCAAAAAAATATCATGTGAAAAAAGTACATTTAACCTCTTTGTACCTCCCTGTCAAACTTTCCCCATTATGCCACATTCAACCCCACACTCCAGCTGTATACACCTGAGGACTCTATTCCAGATCTGAGTTGCTTTTCCCTAGCAGGGAGAGAGGGGCAAGCATGAGTTCCTTGAGCCCACATCGAGACCACAATCAGCCACTATAATACCAATTTAACCACTTCAATCATGTTTTCTTTTATGAAACTCAGTCCTTAATTTACCAAAATGATAAATCCATTCACAAAGGAGGAAATTTAAAAGGTTATTTTTTAAAATTTGCATGCAAGTGCTATTTGGACCCACCCCTATCTGCTATATCCATTAAGCTCTTGTTTTTAGTTTCATTTTTGGTGAGCTAAGAGAACAGAGACCTCTCCCTATTGAATGCCCTGAGTACCTCTCAAACTCAACTTTAATAAGGTGAGTTGGGTCAAAATACATATAAAGACTGGCTTTTGAAGAATTATTACTTCTGAGATGATATCAATGAAAAGAAAACTTTATTCCACCTTATAGAAACCATACTTATCAGAGCTAGAAGGAACTCTGGATTCCATCCACTCCAAAGCTTTGCACATTGGGCTACCATAGTAGAGAAGCTTGGGAGTTACTGAAAGATAAAGGGATGGCTTAATGAATAGGACTTTGCTGCCCAAAACCATCCCACCCCTTTCACCTCTGTCTTATCTGAGGTTTCTGCTCAGTTTGTTTGGCTGTTCCTAAGAAAAAAAAAATCCCAATGTTAAATATAAATTCAAAAACCAAATGACTCCTTGTTTTCCAGGCAAGGAAAGGTCCAGAGAGATAAAATGCCCAAACTGCTAAATTATGGCATAACCAGATGAGGATGCAAGCCTTCCCAATCCATAATATATACTGCCTCCTCTCCAAAAACATCCTAACAGGGTCAATTACACGGGGACAGAGAGAACCTGTGCAAACTTAACATGTTTTTTTCTAACTCAAATTACTTTTTTTTTTTCAATTGGAATAAGAAATCAAATTGAAAGTCTAACAAATTAGCCACTAGACTACATGACTTAAATTTTAATTAATTAAAATGAAACAAGATGAAACATTCAGTTACTCAGTCACACTAGCCATATTTCAAGCATTCAAGAGCTATTGTGACTATATTCAATAGCTACAGTGACTACTGTTTGACATCACAGATACAGAACAGTTACATCACTACAGAAAGTACTATTGGAAAGTGATGGTATAGACAGTATCCCAGCACTGTCTAAACAAAACAGCATTTGATTCACATGTCACAATGCCACCAACAGATACTAATCACCTCAATTCAGCATTATAGTCCCTTTCAAAGAAGAATAGGGCAAGATACACATTTTACTCCCCACTTTCTTCTATTTAGTTGAAAGCACAAATATGTCACACAGAAACTTTGGAATTTTTCCTGTCACACTTTTTAATACAGCTAAATCATGTTCAAGGAGAAGTACAGAAAAAAAGTATTTTTCAACCGTAACTGTTAATATTTTCCTTCATATAATCTTATGTAAAGCAAATACAAATGGAAATAGCATTGCCAAGATTTTTTTAATAGGGTTAGGTGGGGAATCTAGGAACTCTATATTGATACTTTAAGTTCATTATTACATTCTCTACAAGAATCAATCCAAGTAAAGTTGATCCAATTTTTCATAATTTAAAAGGAAATTCTTACAGTAAGATACATTTGAAGATTACATACTTTTATGATGATACTCTAAAGGACCATAAAGCATGTGAGAAAATAGTATTATCATTAAAAAGATTTCAGTTTGATGTTGAACCTGGCCCCAAGGTGAGTCAAATTGCTTCAGAAATTCTTTGGCAATGTAGTAAAAGATAAATTAGCTTTTTAGAGTCAAAAGCATTTCAAAATGGAATTCAATGAAAAAGAACTACTCTAAGATAAAAATTATATTAGAGACAGAAAGAAAGGAACCTGGAAAATTTTACAGCAAGCCCTCGTTTCCTGGCATTAATCAGTTTTACATAAAGGTGAATTTAAGTTTAGTGCCTTTACTACTCTTGCCAGAACTCTTAACAAAAATCAGACACTTACTAGTCTAACAAAACAAGGAAATAACTATAATTTAACACTTTCTTAAAAACACAGTCAGATTTATGATCTGGTATTACCATATGGAAATGCCCATTTTAGGTAATCCCCTTATTAAAGTGTGTAGGGAAGGGGCACCTAAGTGGCTCAATTGGTTAAGCATCAGACTCTTGGTTTCAGCTTAGGTCATGATCTCATGGTTTCATGAGTTTGAGCCCCTCGTTGGGCTCTGCTCTGACAGTGCAGAGCCTGCTTGGGCTTCCCTCTCTCTCCCTCTCTCTCTCTCTGCCCCTACCCTGCTCACACTGTCTCTGTCTCTCTCAAAATAAATAAGTAAACATAAAAATAAAATTTAAAGTGTGTAGGGCATATTTCTATACACTGATTATAAAATCCCTTTATTTACACTATTTCGTTGTTTTATTCATTCAACAAGCATTTATAATGTACATATTATGTGTGAGGCACTACAGCTAAGTGTTAGAATATAAAGACACAGCTGTTACAGTTCGTGCTCTCAAGGAGTTAAAATTTGGAGAGAGAAATTTGCAAATAAACGGTAATAATAAAAACAAAGCAGTGAGCAATTATTATGTATCAACTCACACTATCTTAAGTGCTATGATAAAAGTATATAAAGGATATACAAGAGAGGGTTCCTAATCCAGACCACAGAGAGACTGGCCTTTAGGAAAAGGGAAGAGGCGAGAGAACTTGGCAGGTTCAAGGGCAAAGGAAAGGTCTTGGAAGGAGACAGGCAGATGCTTATCACTTGGAAAGGACAGGTACCCAGAGGAAGGCTAACAGTCATGGAAGGTATATTGTGATTTTCTGGAGTCCAGTTGCTTTCGTTTGGGAAACTACAACCCTGGATGGTGTCAAAGGCTTTGTGAAGCTTCGAACTGGCAGCCTGATCTTTGGGCTTGGAGGCTAGCCCACAACCAAGGCCCTAAGTGGAAAGGCAGTCTAAGGACAACAGCAGTTGGCCAATCAGCAGTTTATTATAAATGCTCTAGACCCACAGGTGCTAAACCTCAGGTATGGCTGGAGCTTTCTTGACAGTGGAAGCCAGCCCTCTGTTCTGTAGCAGGCAACAGCTAGGCTGAGATTCATTCCCCAGGTAGGTCCCAAGTATGGTCTTCAGGCACGGTCAATCTGTTTCTTCTAGCTGTAGATGGCTTGCACTAGTTCTTAACTGTTGTATTTTCAGGAATTTTGCAAGTTGTTAGGGTGGCCAACTATCCTCATTGGCCTAGAACTGTCTCAGTTTTACTCCTATGTCCAGAGAAACTCCTCAGTCTCAGGTACAGCTGACTGCCATCAGACTGGTAACCTAAAATCAGTCATGGTGGGAATACATCTGCAATGAAAACTGGCAAACACAATAAATCAGTCCCAGGCTTTCCCCTCTCCTCATCACAGGTGGTTTTTAAATATTTCCTAGCATGCCACTAGATTCCTCTCTCTGCTGTAAACATTTATTTATTTTTAAAAAGTATCATGTATTTTTAAAAAGGAATTGCTGGGGTGCCTGGGTGGCTCAGTCAGTTAAGCATCCGACTTTGGCTCAGGTCATGATCTCATAGTTCATGGGTTCAAGCCCCCCATCAGGCTCCGTGCTGACAGCTCAGAGTCTGGAGATTGCTTTGGATTCTGTGTGTGTCTCTTTCTCTGCCTCTCCCCTGCTCAAGCTCTGTCTTTTTTTTTTTTCTCTCTCTCTCTCTCAAAAATTAATAAACATTAAAAAACAATAAAAAAAAAAAAAGAAATTGCCAGGGTGCTTTCTGAGATCAGATTATATTGCTATATTTGCTATGTCCACTGACAATGGAAGAGGACAGCACGCTAAGACTAGGAAGGGCCTCTGTCTGCCCCAATGAGGGGTTGCTGAGCAGGCTCTCAGACCTCTCTACTCCCAGCAACAAAGGTCATCTGCTTCAGCAGGAAGACTGAAGGCTTTGACTCCACTTCCTTCCTGCTCATTCACTACTTCTACCAACTCATTACTTAGTCACCTCACTCACATGTTGAACTGCTAAATCACTTATTTAACTTTATCTCTCAATTCTTTTATTTAATCTACCATGTGCCTCAGTTTCAGCTTTTCGTCTAACTTTACCTTTAACTCAGTTTTATTTTTACTTTTGTCCTTATTTCATTTTCTTCACTTTTTTTATTATTGAAATGCAATTGACATACAATGTTGTATTAGCTTCAGGAGTACAACACTGATTCAACAATTCTAAACATGACTCAATGCTCAACACAATAAGTCTAGTCACCATCTGTCACCATACAACATTATTACAACTTTATTGACTATATTCCCTTTGCTGTGCCTTTCATCTCTGTGACTTATTTATTTTATAACTGGAAGTACAAACTTCTAGTTGTCCTTATTTCATGTTAAAATCATTAATGTTACTGCTGGAATTTTAACTTGTCTTATCCTAATTCTTTTCTCTTTCCCTTTGCAGTTTTTAGCTTCTTACGCATTTCTTTTATTTCCTTTCTACTATCTTAACCCTTTCCTATTTCTCTAGGATGTAGTCTTAACTTATTCCCATGTTTAAATCATCTTTCATTGACTTATCTATATAGGAAGGAATGTGAACAAGATAATCTGGAGAACATCCACATTAGATTCCTGGAAGTTTGGAGGCTTTCTTCTCCCTGTCCACATCACCCCTCTACTCACGTCTCTCAATTCCTTCAATAACTTTATCTCTGCTCTCAGAAACCCATTCCCTAGCCCAGTACAAGATGGTTCTGCAAAGCACCTAAGTCCATTCCCTAACGACGCTAACCACATAGTTGATGCTAACCACATAGTCGACTTGTTATAAATGTTTCCAGTCAATCCCATTTACAACTACCAAAAACCATAAAATATCTAAGAATAAACTTAACCAAAATGTGAAAGACCTATACTCTGAAAACTGACAAAAGAAATTCAAGAGGATGAAAAGAAATGAAAAGACATTCCCTGTTCATGGGTTGGAAGAACAGGTATTGTTAAAATGTCTATAATACACATCTACAATTTAATGCAGTCACTATCAAAATACCAACAGTATTTTTCACAGAACTAGAACAAACAATCCTAAATTTGTATGGAACAAGAGAAGATCTCGAGTAGGCAAGGCAATCTTTAAAAAGAAAAACAAAACTGGAGGTATCACAATGCCAGATTTCAAGTCATATGACAAAGCAGTAATAATTGAGAGAGTATGGTACTGGGATAAAAACAGACAAATAGATCAATGGATTAGAATAGAAAACCCAGAAAAAAACCCACAATTATATGGACAATTAAACTTTGACAAAGGAAAGAATATCCAATGGGGAAAAGACAGTCTCTTCAACAAATAGCATTGGGGAAACTGGACAGTCACATGCAAAAGAATGAAACTAGACCACTTTCTTTCACCATACACAAAAATAAAATTAAAATGGTTTAGACTTAAACATGAGAGGTGAAACCATAAGAATCTTTGAAGAAAGCATAGGCAATAATCTCTCTGACATCAGCTATAGCAACATTTTTCTAGATATGTCTCCTTGAAACAAGAGGCACAAAGGCAAAAATAAACTACTGGAACTACATCAAAATAAAAAGCATCTGCACAGCAAAGGAAACAGTAAACAAAACTGAAAGGTGACCTACAGAATGGGATATAAGAAACAAGGGGGTAGTATCCAAAATATATAAAGAAATGATATGACTCAATACCCAGAAAAACAAATAATCCAGTAAAAAATGGGCAGAACATATGAACAGACATTTCTCTAAAGAAGGCATTCAAACAGCCAACAGACATGAAAAGATGCTCAACATCATTCATCATCAGGGAAATGTAAAGAAAAACTACAGTGACACATTGTTTCATACATGTCAAAATGGGTAAAATCAAAAACACAAGAAACAAGTGTTGGTAAGGATGTGGAGAAAAAAGTGGAAATGCAAACTGATGGAGCCGTTGCAGAAAACTGTATGGAGGTTCCTTAAAAACACTATATGTAGATTCCTTAAAGAATTAAAAATAGAACTGTCCTACAATCCAGCAATCACACTACTGGGTATTTACCCAAAAAATACAAATACATTGACTCAAAGGGATACATACACCCCTATGTTTATAGCAGCATTATTTACAATGACCAAATGATGGAAACAGCCCAAGTGTCCATCAATAGATGAATGGATAAATAGGTGGTATATATACAATGGAATATTATTCAGCCATAAAAAAGAATGAAATCTTGCCATTTGCAACAACATGGATGAGCTAATAAGTCAGTAAGGGAAAGACAAACATCATATGATTTCACTCATATGTGTAATTTAAGAAACAAAACAAACAAGCAAATGAAAGAAAAAAAGAGAGAGACAAACCTAGAAACAGACTCATAACTATAAAGAACAAACGAACGGTTACCAGAGGGGAGGTAGGTGGGGAGATGGGGGAAATAAGAGATGGGGGTTAAAGAGTACACTTATCATGATGAAAAAAAAGAAAATGATTTTAAAAAAAGGAAAAAAGTGTTCCCTGTCAAGATTTCAAACTGTCACACTCATCAGTTTCCAAATAAACAATAGATCTGGAGCAAACCAGGATAATCACAGGTCATGAGCCAAGAGGAGATTTCGATAGGAAGGGACTGCTTACTCTTTCCATCCTAATTCTTACCAAGATGTCACATTCTTCTTGGAGGAATTTTTTTTGAGAGACAGAGAGAATGCACGCAAGCAGGGGAGAGGGGCAGAGGGAGAGAGAGAGAGTGCATGCAAGCAGGGAGAGAGGGGCAGAAGGAGAGAGAGAGAAAGAGAGAGGGAGGGAGAGAGACAGAAAGACAGAGAGAGAGAAAGAAAATCCCAAGCAGGCTCTATGATCAGTGTGAAGCCAGACTGAGGGCTCAGTCTCACAACCATGAGATCATGACCTGAGCTGAAATCAAGAGTCAGACACTTAATTGACTGAGACACCCAGGTACCCCTTGGAGGAATTTGTTTTATTTTTTATTTATTTATTTTATTTTTATTTTTTATTTTTTTTAATTTACATCCAAATTAGTTAGCATATAGTGCAACAATGATTTCAGGAGTAGATTCCTTAGTGTCCCTTACCCATTTAGCCCATCCCCCCTCCCACAACCCCTCCATTAACCCTGTTTGTTCTCCATATTTATGAGCCTCTTCTGTTTTGTCCCCCTCCCTGTTTTTATATTATTTTTGTCTCCCTTCCCTTATGTTCATCTGTTCTGACTCTTAAAGTCCTCATATGAGTGAAGTCATATGATTTTTTTCTTTTTCTGACTAATTTCACTTAGCATAATACCCTCCAGTTCCATCCACATAGTTGCAAATGGCAGGATTTCATTCTTTTTGATTGCTGAGTAATACTCCATTGTGTGTGTGTGTGTGTGTGTGTGTATACACAATGTGTATATATATATATATGTGCATATATACACACACACACACACACACACACACACACATATATATACACACACATTTTCTTTATCCATTCATCCATCGATGGACATTTGGGCTCTTTCCATACGTTGGCTATTGTTGATAGTGCTGCAATATACATAGGGGTGCATGTGTCCCTTCAAAACAGCACACCTGTATCCCATAGATAAATGCCTAGTAGTGCAATTGCTGGGTCATGGGGTAGTTCTATTTTTAGTTTTTTGAGAAACCTCCATACTGTTTTCCAGAGAGGCTGCACCAGCTTGCATTCCCATGGAGGAATTTGTTTTAAAAAACTCTTGAGGTCAGGCTCTTCCCCAGCTCTTTTCATCTTGGAGGGATAAAAAGCAATCTATATCAAGGGCTACTCCACAAAGAACATAATTTAAAGCAGCATTTGTGTTTTGCCCCACTGGATGGTTCTTAACCTGAGGCATGGACTCCTGTGCTTAGATGCTCAGGACCCCCAGGAGAGGTATCTTTGGAAATGACAGAGTAGCTCCTCTCACTTTCCTGTTCAGGATTCAGTGGATGTGAGGCTCATGACTGGAGTACAGAGGCCAAGAGGCTGTATTACTTTGATATCCTATTAGATAAGGGGAAATTAAATATTGCCTTGGGTACCTCCAATTTAAGGTTTCTCTTTTTCCACAGATTGAGAAATTGAAGATAACCTTAAATCAGAATTACAAAATATAATCAAAAATATAAATCTGCCCTTCCTAATACCCGTTTTTCAAGACTTTCAGGTAGCTAAAATAATTCTGTGTTCTCACAATAATAAAAAATGAAAAATACAACTAACAAGCATTATGAAGTATTTCCCTAGGCATTTCTCCTTCAGACCCCCCAATAACACTATAAAGTTGGTTTTGTCTACAAATGAGGTATTCTTACAGGTAGAATTGAGATTTGTATACCAACCTCCTAACTGCAAGATCCCATGCCACTTTCACTGTGCCGCGTGAGGGCCCACTCTCTTTGAAAAATGAAAGACTAACTTGCATCTATTTGCCATCCAGAAACCTATTCATTTTAGCTTCAGGTCAAAGCTGAGTTTCCAGGAGACAGAAGACTGGATGGCTGACCTCCTAATAGGAAGATCTTCTCAGTCATATCACAAACCAAAAAGAAAGGGAGAGAATTAAGACAGAAAAATCAGAGATGGATATGAGACAAAAGGGATCCTAACCAAATGTAAGCCATTTCTATAGTACCAAACATAAATCCAGTAATAAAAAAGGATTAAGGCTCTAATTCAAGATGGTGAGACAGGAAGACTGAACTCACCTCCTCCATG
This sequence comes from Neofelis nebulosa, assembly GCF_028018385.1. Taxonomy (NCBI): domain Eukaryota; kingdom Metazoa; phylum Chordata; class Mammalia; order Carnivora; family Felidae; genus Neofelis; species Neofelis nebulosa. The sequence goes on from NC_080792.1 coordinate 53,196,033, forward strand.
GAACACACTAAATTATACCTATTAACAGAACTCCTGAAAAACTAAGGGCTAACTGAATAGCTAGTGAACAACTAAAGACAGAACAAGCGAGATGGAGACACAGTAACAAAGTGAACCCCCACCCTTGATGCTATCTGGGAACTGCAGTGGGGAGGAATAATACTGAAGGACTGGGAACAGATCCTTCTGTTCTTGGGCACAGAAAAAAAAAACTCACATTTTAAAAGAGCAACTAGCACATAAAAGAGACAACACTAGAACTCTGCCAAGCAGTAGAGGAGCTGCAGGAAATTTCTCCAGGCAGACAGACTAGAGAACAACATAGCTTATGTTCCCACCCCAGCTAAGCCTGAATGGGAGCAAAGTCCAGGCACCATTGGTGGGCAGGTCCAATTGTCTTGGTGGGCTTGCATCTTCAGTCCACAGGCCCACACCGGCCCTAGACACACTGGGACACAGAAGAAAAGTGAAGGTTTACAGGGGCCAGGGAAGTAACGCTCTCTCCCCTTGTACCTCAAGGGCCCAGACCGAAGCAGGGTCTGGCCACCATAAGGAGTGGTTCAGATGCCATAAATGGAGGATCAGATCATCACAGATGGCTTACAACCTCAGCAAGCACGGGGTACACAGGCCCACCTCAGCCCTACCTGCACTTGGGAACCAGTTAAAAAACCATGATTTAGGGGGCAAGGAAACTGCAGGAACACTCTCTCCTCCACCACCTTAAAATCCCAGAAAGGAAGACACTCCAGCTCACAGTGAGCTTGCAACCTCAGTGAGCCCAGGGTCCACAAGCCCACACCTGCCATCCTGTGATGTGGGGGCACAGCAGGTAAGCCATAGTTTCATGGGGTTTGGGGGCTTTTTTATTGTTTTATTTTATCTTATTTACTTTTTTAAAATGTGTCCTGTTTTGGTTTTATTTTTTTTATTTTTGGTTTTGTTCTTCTCTTTTTTATTTTTTCTTCATTCTTTTTTCTTTTTCTTTTATTATTATTTTTTCTTTATTCTCTCTGTAAAAAGCCACAGTTGAAAAGAGTAACTATCCTGAAACCAATACTACACTGTATGTTAACTAACCTGAATTTTAATAAATAAAATAGTAACTAGCATATACAGTCACAGCTCCAGCCCAGCCAGAATAAGTAACCAGACACACACAGTCTGCATCAGGGTCACCACACACAAGATCATTCTTTCAATTTTAGGAGAAGTAGCCATTTCACTTAATCCATACAAATACACACAGAAAATTAAGCAAAATGGGGATACAGAGGAATATGCTTCAAAAGAAAGGGGAAAAAAACCTCAGTAAAAGAATTAAATGAAACAGAGATATGCAATATGCCCAATAAAGAATTTAAAGTAATGCTTATAAATATAATCACTGGGCCAGAGAAAAGATGGAAGAACTCAGTGAGACCTTCAATAAAGAGAAAATATTAAAAGTACCAATCAGAGCAGAAGAATACAATAACTAAAATTAAAAAACACACAAGGGAATCAACAGGAGATTAGAGGATGCAGAAGAACGTATTAGTGATCTGGAAGACAGGATAATGGAAATCAAACATGCTGAACAGCAAAAAGAGAAAAGAATTTTTTAAAATGAGGACAGAATAAGAGATCTCTTGAATATCAAATGAAAAAACATTTGCATTACAGGAGTCCCAGAAGGAGAAAGAGAAAGGTGTAGAAAACTTGTTTGAAGAGATAACTGAAAACGTCCTTAACCTAACAAGGAAAATAGATATCCAAGTCCAAGAAGCCTAGAGAGTTCCAAACAAGATGAACCCAAGGAGGTCAATACCATGACATATAATAATTAAAATGCCAAAGGTTAAAGATAAACAAACAAACAAAAAGGATCCTAAAAGCAGCAAGAGAGAACAAAAAGTTACCTAGAAGGGAAAACCCTGTAAGACTGATTTTTCAGCAGAAACTTTGCAAGCCAGGAGTGGCATGATATATTCAAAGTGTTGAAAGGAAGAAACCTACAATCAAGAATGGTTATCATTCAGACTTCAAGGAGATATAAAGAGTTTCCCAGACAAAAGAAAGATAAAGGAATTTATAACCATTAAACCAACCTTACAAGAAATGTTAAATGGATTTCTTTAAGTGGTAAACAAATGGCCATAATTACACATAAGAAAATGTGAATAAAAAGATGTAAAATATGACCGCATATAAATAAAATGTGGAGAAGGGAGTACAAGGGAAGAGAAGGGGTAAACAAAGAAATTTTTTTCTGTTTGTTTTTTGGGTGGGTTTTAATAATGTGTTTGAACTTAAATGATCATCAAATTAATATGGACTGCTATTTACTTAGGATGCTATATATGAATCTCATGATAATCACAAACCCAAAACCTATGATAGATATACAAAAAAATAAAGAGAAAGAAAGTAAAACAAAACACTGCAGATACTCAATGATCACAAAGAAAGAAAGCAAGAGAAGAAGAAAGGAATAAAGAAGAGCTGAAAACGGAATTTTTAAATGTCAATAAGTATATACTTATCAATAATTACTTTAAGTGTAAATATCCTAAATGCTCCAATCAAAAGACAAAGAGTGACAGAATAAACTAAAACCCATCTGTATGCTGCCTATAAGAATAAAACAAAACTCATCTGTATGCTGCCTATAAGAGACTCACCTCAAACCTAAAGATGCATACAGACTGAAAGTGAAGGGATAGAAAAACATTCACCATGCAAATGCAAGTGAAAAAAAAAAAAAAAAAGCTGGGGTCACAATACTTATATCATACAAAACAGACTTTAACACAAAGACCATAACAAGAGACAAAAGCATTACATAGTGATAAGGGAGTCAATCTAACATGAGGATATAACAATTATAAATATCTATAGACCCAACACTGCAGCACCTAAATACATAAGGCAAACATTAATGGACATAAAGGAAGAAACTGATGGTGATACAATAATAGTAGGGGACTTTAACACTCCATGTGCATCAATGGATATATCATCCAGACAGAAAATCAATAAGGAAACAACATCTTCGAATGACGCATTAAACCAGATGATCAAAACATACAGAACATTTTATCCAAAACAACAGAATAAACATTCTTTTCAAGTGCACATGGAACATTCTCCAAAACAGATCACTTGTTAGGCAAGAAAATAAGCCTCAATAAATTTAAGAAGACTGAAATCATACCATGTATTTTTCCAAAAAAGACATACATGGCCAACAGACACATGAAAAGATGCTCAACATCACTCATCATCAGAGAAATGCAAATCAAAACCACAATGAAATACACACACACACACACACACACACACACACACACACACACACCGTTAGAAGGCTAAAATCAAGAAGACGAGAAACAAGTGTTGGCAAGATGTGGAGAAAAAGGAACGCTTGTACACTGATGGTGGGAATGTAAATTGGTACAGCCACTTTAGAAAATAGTATGGATATTCCTCAAAAAATTAAAAATAGAACTACCATATGATCCAATAATTCCTCTACTGGGTACAGTAAAACCTTGTTCTGTGAGCGTTCCACAAACAAGGAAACATAAATTTTAACTTGATAAAACAAGCAATGTCTTGCAATACAAGCGTACGTGACGCCAAACATCACATGATCACAACTGAGGCAATGGTTCTTTCTCTTTGCGAGATTGTGGGTGATCATCTTTCATGCTCAGACGCTCAGTCGCAGGCCGTGGTGTTTGGCAGAAATCAGCGATTTTTCAGAACTTTGGAAGTTGCCCACAACTGGCACTACTGTATCTTTTGTCACTTCAAAGAACTTATGGAAAGTCCTTTGTTTTACCATACAAGAGTAAGCTTAGGAATGCTTTGCTTCATTCTAGGTCAGGCTGCCTACAGATATAGACCCTTTCCTCTGCTGCCTTATTGCCAGTTACATTAAATACAGTATATGACAAGAGTTTATTAATACTCTACTGTAGTCAACATATATTAGTGATAGTGAGTCATCCTACACAATAACCCTCCTCTCTCTGCACCAGCCATGAAGATTTTCAAAAGTGACTGAAGGTTAATTTGTTTATTTTTGTTTATATTCTGTATTTTATTATTTTGTAGTATATTACAGTATTTTAATCATTTTTGTATGAATATTTTTGGGTTGTGGAACAAATCATCTGAGTTTCCATTATTTCTTATGGGAAAATTCACTTTGATATACAAGTGCTTTAGATTACAAGCATGTTTCGGGAATAAATTACACTCTCAAACCAAGGTTTTACTGCATTTACCCAGGGAAAATGAAAACACCATTAGAAAAGATATATGCACCCCCATATATTTAATGCAGCATTTTTTACAACAGTCAAGACATGGAAGCAACTAAGTGTGCATCAGTAGATGAATGGATAAGGAAAATGTGATGTATATACACAATGGAATATTACACAACCAAAACAGGATGAGATCGTGGCACTTGAGACAATTTGGATGTTATCTAGAGGATATTATGCTAGTTAAAATAAGTCAGACTGAGAAAGACAAATAGCATATGATTCTACTCATAAATGGAATCTAAAAAAACAAAAACAATGAATAAACAAAAATCAGAATCAGAACTGTAAATACAGAGAACTGATGGTTGCCAGAGGGGAGGGTGTGGGAGGGTAGCAAAACAGGTGAAGGAGAGTAGGAGATACAGGAGGAATATGTTCTAATACACACACAAATACACACACACACACACAATACTACTACTACTACTACTACTAATAATAATAATAATAATAATAATAATAAAAAGAGGGTAGGAGGAAACTTTGGGAGGTGATGGATATGTTTATGGCCTTGATAGTGATGATGGTTTCACAGATGTATACTTTATCCCCATACTCTTATGTTGTACACATTAAAGATGCATCAGTTTTTACATGTCAATCACACTTCAATAAATCGTTTAAAAATAAACAAAAGTGTGGGTTTTGGAGTGAAACAGACTGGGGTTCAGGTCCAAGTTTTGCCACTTATTAGCAGTGTGACTTTGACTAAATCATTTGAATTCTCTGAATCTCACTTTACTCATCTGTAGAATTAGGACACCATGGATAGAATAATATGATGTCTGGGATTGTCTTTTTAATAGTCCAGGTGGGAGGAGTGGGCAGGGGTATAAAGTAATCAAAACTGGTCACAGGTTGATAAGTGTTGAAGTTGAATGATGGGTATATAAAGGTTCATTATATCATTCTCTTACTTTGTGTATGTTCTAAATTTCTAATTATAAAGCTTAGAAAAATTAATTTGAAAATATGAATGCCTCACCAGAAGACATGGGTAATCAAAAGGAACTGTTGATAATTCATGAAAGAAATACAAATGGCCTAGTATTTTTAAATGTTTTATTTTACTAATAATTTTTTTAAGTTTATTTATTTATTTTGAGAGACAGAGAAAGAGAGAGAGGGGGAGAATCCCAAGCAGGCTCTGCACTATCAGCACAGAGCCCAATGCAGAGCTCAAATTCATGAACCACGAGATTATGACCTGAGCTGAAATCAAAACACAGATGCTTAACTGACTGAGCCATCCAGGTGACCCTTACTAATAATTTTTAAATGTAAATTTTACAAATAAAAATAGTACCTCTTAAGTGATGCCCCAAACCAACAACAACAACAAAGTTTGTGGACTGATCATATCTGATTTCAAGATGTTTTATAAACTATAGTAATCAAGATAGTGTGGAAGTGGCATAAATAAAGGCATAGCTTAATGGAACAAAACTGGAGTGCCTGAATCGCTCAGTCGGTTCAGCATCAGACTCAATTTCAGCTCAGGTCATAACCCCACCTGGGATTGAGCCCTAAATGGGGCTCTGCACTGAATGTGGAGCCTGCTTAAGATTCTTTCTCTCTCTCTCTGCCCATCCCCTCAAAAATGAAAATAAAAATAAAAGCAAAACAAAATGAAACAAAACTAAGAATCTCACAATAGACACATATATCTCTGTCAATTGTTTTGACAGATGCCAAGGCAATTCAGTAGCAGAAAAGAAAGATTTATCAACAATTAGTGCCGTATGAACTGGTTATACATTTGGAAAAAAATAAATGTTGACATTTACCTCACACTATACATAAAAATAACTGTAAACAGATCACAAACCAAATTGTATAAAACTTCTAGAAGAAAAAATAATAGAAAATGTTAATGATCTTGGGTTTAGTTAAGATTTTTTTAAATAGGACACAAAAATCACAAACTAAAAAAAGGAAAAAAAAAACCACAAACAGAACTTTGTCAATATTTTCTCTTTAAAAGACACTGTTATACAACTTACAAGATATAGATCAATTCCTCAAAAACCACAAATTATCAAAAAACTACCAACACGAAATAGATAATGTAAATAATCCCATAACTATTAGATGAATTTATAATTAAAAGCTCCCTAGGGGCGACTGAGTGGCTTAGCTGATTAAGCGTCCAACTTTGGCTCAGGTCATGATCTCAAGGTTTGTGAGTTCAAGCTCCACATCACGCTCTGTGCTGACAGCTCAGAGCCTGGAGCCTGCCTCAGATTCCATGTCTGCCTCTCTCTCTGCCTCTCCCCTGCTCACACTCTGTCTGTGTCTCTCTCCCAAAAATAAACAAACATTAAAAAAATATTTAAAAAGAAAATGGAAAGGAAAGAGGGGAGAGGAAAGGAGGGGAGGGAAAGGGAGGAAAGGAAAGGCAAGGGAAGGCAAGGAAAGACAAGGGAAGAAAATGGGGAGGGAGAGACAGACAGAGAAAGAACTGTCTAGAGGAATTCACACACAAAAAAAATTCTACAACTAATAAATGGTCACAGGATACAAAATCAACACACAAAAATTAATCACATTTTATTTAGTAACAAAAACATGCAGAAACTAAAATTTAAAACACAATACCATTTACAATTGTGCCAAAGAAAATGAAACGCTTAGGTGTAAATTTGACCACAGCATGTACAGTGGGGTGGCAGTGTGGTATGGGATTGAGAAAGACAGGTTAGCAGTGATAAACATAAGTAGAACTAAAAGTCAAAAAAAAAAAAAAACCATGCAAGGATCTGTATGCTGAAAATTACAAAATACTGTTTTAAAAATTCAAAGAAGACCCAAATAAACAGAGAGCTATAGCAGGGTTTTAAAGATTCAATATAGTAAATACATCAATTTTTCCTAAATTGATATATAGATTTAATTTATCCCTATGAAAATTCCAACAATATTTTGTAACCAGCAACAGGCAGAATAATAGCACCCCAAAGATATACATGTCCTAATTCCTGGATGTAAGAGTTGTGTATCTTGACAATGGTGATAATTACACAAATCTGCATGTGTGATGAAACTGCACAGCCCTATACACACACTGGTCCATGTAAAACTGGTGAAGTTTAAATAAGCTCTGTGGATAGCTCCAATGTCAATTTGCTGACTTTGATATTGTACAACAGTTATTCACGATGCAAGATGTTACCATTGGGGGAAACTAGATAAAGGGTACACAGGACCTCCCTACATATATTTCTGCAACTTCCTGTGAACCTATAATTAAAAAAAAAAACAAACTTTAAAACAAACAAAAGACGTTGCTGTGAAAATTAAAAGGCAAATCTCAGACTAGGAAAAAACATCTTAAAACCTGTTAAACAGAGAACTTGTATCAAGTATATATAAAGAACACTTACAACTCAATAATATAAAAACAACCAACCAAATAAAAAACAGGCAATGATTTGAACAGATTCTTCACTGGAGATATACAGATAGCAAATAAGTACATGGATAGAGGCTAAAAATCATTTGTCACTAGGAAAATACAAATTAAAGCCATAATGAGCTATTACTTCATATAATAGCTAAAATCTAAATGACCATACCAAGCATTGACAAGGATGTAAACAGGAATTCTCATTTGCTGCTTGTAGAGAATATAAAATAATACAATCACTTTGGAATACACTATTTCTTAAAAAGTTAAACTTATACCTACCATATGACCCAGACCTTCCACCCTGAGGTATATATCCAAAAGAGATGAACACATAGATCTATACCAAAATTCACATACAAATGCTCATAGAGACTTTATTTATAATTTCCCCACACTAAAAACACCACAAAGGCCTACCAAAAAAATTAATGTAGGAAAATTTTAAGAATTTTCTTAATTGACCCCCAGTAACCCAGTAGAATCCCCTCTTCTTGGACTGTGAGTGGAACCTGTGAATAGGAAATATCACTCCCATGATTATGCTATATAATAAGGGAGATTATCCAGCTGGACCAACCTAATCACATAAGTCCTGTAAAAGCAGAGCCTTTTCTCTGGCTGATAGCAGCGATCAGAAGCACAAGAAGGATTTGACACACTGCTGCTGGTTCTGAAAGTGGATGGGAGCGCAGCTTCCGCAAGGTGAGAGCAACCACTGCTGTGGCCCAGCAAGGAAACAAGCGACCTGTCCTACAACCACGTGGAACTGAATTCTGCCAACCATCTGAATGAAGTTGGAAGCAGATTCTTCCTGAGAGCCTCCAGATAAGAGTCCAGCTTGACCAACCCGTTGCTTTTAGCCTTGAGACCATAGGCCAAGAATCCAGTCTAGCCCACCTAGAATTCTTACCTACAGATTTGTGAGATTAAAAAAAAAAAAAGTGACACACACTCTGGTACCTAGATGTGGGATGCTGTGGTAATACCTAAAATGTGACTTTGAAACTGGGCAGGGGGCAGAGACTGGAAGAATTTGGAGGAGCATGACTGAAGTCCTGAACAAACTATGAGTAGAAATGTGGCAGTTAAAGATGATGCTGGTGAGAGCTCAGAAGAAATAAGGAACATGTCACTGGAAACTAGGGGAGGGAAATCCTTGTTATATAAAGGCATAATATGTAGCCAAATCATATCCTGCAGTTATGTGGAAAGCAGAATTCAAAAGTCATAAACTTGAATATTTAGCTAAGATGTCCAAGCAAAGTGTTGAAGGTGCTTCCTAGTTTCTTCTTGCTGCTTATAGTAAAATGCAAGAGGAGATAAACTGAGGGGAAGCGTCTTAAGGAATCAAGATGCTGATTTAGGAAATTCTTTCCAGGTGGCAAAATATGCTAAAAGTAAGAGAGTGCTTCTGAAATCATGGCATAAAGAAATGGCTGGGTAGGTGACTGTCCAACCCTTTGATGAAACCTTGGAAAGATTAAAAGGCCAGAGTATTCAGGCATACAAAAAATCCTTCAGAGAGATGAAGAGTATTCCTAATAGATCTTCTCAACCAACCAAGAGGACTCAAGGAAGTTTAAGAGGATTGGCCCTCAGTCATTTCAGGAAAAGGCAAAAAAAGAGAAGGGATTATCTTTTCAAAATCTGTGGATCTGGCTCTTGTCTGATGAGTGAATCCCCTTGAATTCAAAACAAGGTCCACAAGGTTCTTGAGAATTTTAGAGCAGCAAAAATTATACCAGCTTAGGCTGAAAGGGAGAGAGTATAAAATTAAAAGAAAGCTGTCAATTATACTCCAATTATACTGCCAGGAAGCAGGCTGATAAAAGTAGTCACCTGTAAACACATGCTACCTTTCACAGAAAAGGAAGGATGACACAAAGGATGAAAACCAAAGCCAAGAGAGATGAACCATAGCTCAGAGGGTGGAGCCAAGAGCCCTAAGTGCTGGGAGCCAGGGTTATTACCAGGCCTTACTAAACTTATATTGAATCCTAATCAAGAAAGTCTGCCTAGAGTTCACCTGGCTAGATTTTCAGACTGATTTGGATTTAAGTAAGGCCATTTTTTCCCATATCTTCTTTTTTAACTAGAATAGCTATAACTCTAATGCTTTAACTGTCCCGCTATTGTATGTTGGTTGTGTTAGAAGCAGGTCACTTGTTTCTTGAGTTCCACAGGTCCACAAATGGAGAGGAAATTTTCCCAGAAGCTCTACTTAATGGATTATACCAGAAGCTTCTGTTCTAACCTGATTTAGATTTTTTAAATGATGAGATTTGGGGCTTTTAAGTTGATGAAATTTAGATGAGATCATGGACTTTGAATTCATGCTATAATGAAATGATACCCTTGCAAACCTTGGGACGGGCTGAATGTATTTTACATGTGAGACAGACATGGAATTCTGGGGGCCAGAGGCTGGGCCCATGGTAGGCAAAATTCTAAGAAAGACTCCCAAAGAGCTTCACAACTGTAAAATCTCCTCCCCTTTGAATTTGGTTGGAACCTGTGAATATAATGACTTTAACACTCACAAAAGGGAGATTATTCAAGTGGGTCTAATCTAAGCATAAATGCCCTTTAAAAGCAGAGAACTTTCTCTAGATGACAGCACATGGAGAAGTTAGAGTCGAAGGCTAGTTACTGAAAGTGCTATTGTGACTTTGAAGATAGAGGGAGCCATGGGCAAGGACTGAGAGTTGATCCCTAGCTGACAGCTATCAAGGAAACAGAACTGTATTGGGCTATCAACCTGAATGACCTTAAAAATGGATTTTCCCTAAAGCCTCGATAAGAGTTCAGCCCAGCCAACACCTTGTTTTTGGTGTTCTGAGATCCTAGGCAGTGACCCAGGTGAGATTGCCAGAATTCTGACCTACAAAATTGTAAACTAATAATGAGTGGTTTTTTAAGCCATTATGATTGTGTTAATTTGTTAGGGCATCTATGTACAATTCTAGAAAATGCACACAACTCCACGGTACAGAATGCAGATCAGTGATTGCCTAGGGATAAAATGTAGAGGGGTAGTTATGGTAGATGGATTATATAGGACCTTGACAAAAATCTTGGGAGATAATGGTAACATGTTTATTATCTTGTTTGTGATGGTGGCTTTGCAGGTACACACATAAGTCAAAGCTCATTAAACTATCCATTATAAGTATACACAATTTGTATCAATTATACCTCAATACAGCTATAGAATCATAAAAATAATCCTACAAGAGGCGCCTGGGTGGCTCAGTTGGTTGAGCTTCCAACTCTTGATTTCGGCTCAGGTCATAATCTCACAGTTCAGTTCATGAGATAGAGCCCCATGTCAAGCTCTATGCTGACAGTGTGGAGCCTGCTTGGGATTCTCTCTCTCCCTCTCTCTATCCCTCCCACTCATGCTCTCTCTCTCCCTCTCAAAATAAATAAACATTTAAAATAATAATCCTGCTAGACAACACTAGAAAAGATGCCCAAATAACATTCTCATTCAAAAGGTAGAAGATCTAGAGAAGCAGGTAAAAATCCTCAGTTAATTTAGCCTCTAGTTCTATTAAATTGATCAAATAAACTGCATGTACTAATATCCTCTGGATTTCTGGAGAAAAAATTTTTAAAGTTTACAATCTAGAAAGAACAGAATGCTTTCTTTGTAACTTCTGTGAACTCACACATTTTAGCTGCCTACTGTCTAGTAACATCATCACAGTTACTCCTACAGTTAGAAAATAAACCAAAATTTAATCAAGACTTGTTTCCTGTTCTCTGTTTCTCATATTGCTTAGTGATCTCTAAGTGATCTGCTTCTCTAAACTTGTGCATCACTTTCCACCTATTCCATCATTTAGTCTTTGACTGTATACTGTGGTTTATTATGTTCTAATGGTTTCTTACATGAGTCTTACCTAACTCAAAGATACTTGAGGCCAAGAGTCAGTTTATTCATTCATTAATTATTGGCAGTTCTAGGTATATGCTGGTATGAGAAACATAAATAAAAATTTTTCCTACCTCCCACAATGTATTCAAGAGGATATGAATTCATCTATATGTTTGTTTGTTTGTTTGTTTTCAGTGATCCACCTAAAGAATAAACCACTTTCTGTTTTCATGATAAATGTGAGGAAAAACCTATCTGGATAATCCATATATGTGGAAAATGGCTCTAAGGGCAAGTATAAAAGCCTCCCTTTAGAAAGAAAAAAAAAAGTGGATCATGAAATAAAAGGTGTTGCCAGGAAGACTGTAAATACAGAGAAATAAGCATATACATTGAATAACTTCTAGGTACCAGGTCCTATGTTAGATACCTTCACATATGTTACTTCACTTCATAATAATCCTACTAGGTCTAAAGATTACCCTTATTATTCCTCAGAAAACAGGATAGCATAGTTAAATACTTATTCAGACACTCAGAAGATAAATATCAAGACTCAATATATAGATCCAGCTGATCCCACAGCCTAGTCTTTTTTTCTGACTGAGGAAAATCCATGAGCAAAAGTAGAGAGTCCTAAATTTAAGTAACAACAAACAGTCCAGTTTGACTAATAATCAGGATGTATGCAGGTGATTTTGGGAGAAGAAGCTAAAAATCAAGCTGGGTGCCTTATATTTTTTGTTAAAGATAGTGACCAAAAATGATTTTAATACTACAAGTGACCATTCATTTGCCTTAGCTGTCATCCAAACTTGTCCCATGTTGTGTCACAGTTACCTAATAATCAGGCCAAAGCCTAACTGGAAAAAGTAAATGGTGAATGAAAAAAATTTTTTCCTCATGTTCTCCACCCGTAGAGATAAATTTGTTTTTATACAGTCCCAAGGACTTGGACTGCTACTGAAAAAGTCCAAGAGGTTCTCCTCAAGTTCCCAGAAGCCCCAGAAGATTTAGGTAAACTCCTAGTAATATTTAGAGGGAAAGGTTGATTGTGGAGTTATCATGGTATTCTGACATGCTTTCAAGCTGGAGGAGACTAGTCAATAGAACCATGAATTTAATTAAAACCACCTACAGAGTTCTGGGTTGGTCCATACATCCAAACACTGACAACAGGTCACCATGGTACATATAATAATTTGCACCTGTACTTACCTTATTTAATCTCTCCTTTCTAACCACTTGAATAGCTGCCTTCAAATCCAATTCTATATTCTGCAGAAGAGTTTCCTTAAAAATGTGAGCTTAAAATGCCTAATCTGATTGAGGGACACATGATTGCATGGTAAATGTGCTAATGGCTTATGTCAACGGGTTTAATAGCTTGTCTGATTCTGAGTGATTCTGAGTGGCACTCGGGCTATTAGTTCAACCAATGTCACTAAAATCTCTAACAAAAAATACTGTGTTAAAAACTCAAGAGTGGTGATATCATATATTGAGAAAGGTTTGTTTGGATCATTATATATAAATCATTCTAAATCGCTTCAGGCCACCCAACAGATCCTCTGATTATTAGCTAATGAGCCTATTATTAAGATCTCAGGTTCATTAGCAAACATGATACAACATAAAGTGCCTTAATTTAGGAATCAGAATTCAAGTCTTAGTTATCGCTTATTAGCCATGTCAGCTAGCCTCTATGAACCTGTTCCTTCATTATAACTACAACTTCATAAAACTGCTTTGAGGGTAAAGTGACATAACTGAAGTACAAGAACTCTGATAACCAGAGAGCTATGCCAACAGCACTGTGGTGCTTCCCAGAGTGCGGTAGGCCAGTGGTGCATGATAGGAGTCAAATGAGGTGAACTGGAGAGCATCTTCAGGGAAGGGAAGCCCCTTTAATGTAATTATAATCCTCCTCTGAATCACTATCAAGAAAAAACCCAAAGTCTCACTAAAGCTGAATATATAAAAATTCACTAAAGATATGTCTCTAGGGTACCAAACCTGAAAAGGTATGTTTAGGGTTTCTGATAAGAATGAGTTTGAGTCACAGAATTGAAGAACTAGAATAGGACAAAGTAAATAGAGCCTATAACAAGGACAGAGCAAAGGGAGCAATTAAAGCCAGGCCCAAACCTAAGTCATGGACTAAACTCTCTGTCCTCTTCCAAGAAAACAACCAGCCCACAGTAATGTTCGCCTCTTGAAAATGTTGACATCCAAGAGGAAAATCCTATTCCCCACTGGTGCCTTTCAGACCATTGGAAGAAAAAGGCCTTATTTACTTGGTCTTTACCTTATCAACTAGAAAATCCCTTTGGTGGCTGTCTCAGTCAGTTCCAGGCTACTATAACAAATTACCATAAACTGGGTGGCTTACACAATAAACATTTATTCTTCAGGGTTCAGGAGGGTCAAAGCTCAAGATCAGGATGCCAGCATGGTCAGGTTCTTGGTGAGAGCTCTCTTCCTGGTTCTGTCCTCACCTGGCCTCTTCTTGGTGTGTGTATGCAGAGTGAGGTTCCATAAAGCCATTAATCCTATTATGAGGGCCCTACCGTGATGACCTAATCTAACTCTAATTGCTTTCCAAAGGCCACACCCCTAAGTACCATCACTTGAGGGTTAGGGTTTCAGCATATGAATTTTGGAAGGGTACAAACATTCAGTCCACAGCGGTTGCACATAAAAACCAAGTTCCTATAAAGGGTAACAGATCATCTAGCAAAGTGTAAGAGATCTATTTTGAATCAAAATTAACATGACATGAGCCTAAAGTCTCTGAATGTAGAAAAAACATCAGAAAGGCCACCAATTAACCACCTATGGAAGTCATCAAAGAACAATGCGGAGTAACTATGAAGTTCAGAGTCAGCATGGCAGTACACAATCAAGAGCTGAAGCCCAACACTAAATATGGCCTTTGTTTTAATTTGTTTTTAGTTACTTGTTTTTAGGCAGGACCACAATGGGAATGATGGATTTCAAATCTTCCTCATGTAAGAAACCAGGTACAAGCTAGGAAATCTGATCTCAAGAAAAAGATCAAGAAAATATGATGTTCAGACAGAAAAACTCTATGGAGAGTATTCAGGTGAATCTCCTGAATTTGAGTAGAGATTGTGATAGAAAACCTTTTTGACCTGAAACTGAAAAATATGCAAGCAGTTCAAACATTTATTGATCACTTAAAATATTCCAAGTCCAGTTCTAAGTGCCTTACGTGTATCAACTCATTTAATCCTCATAACAACTTAAGAGGTAAGTATTATAGGGGCACCTGGGTGGCTCAGTCGGTTAAGCGTCTGACTTGGCTCAGGTCATGATCTCGAGGTTTGTGAGTTCAAGCCCCACGTTGGGCTCTGTGCTGACAGCTCGGAGCCTGGAGCCTGCTTCGGATTCTGTGTCTCCCTCTCTCTCTGCCCCTCCCCCACTTCTGCTTTGTCTCTCTCTATCAAAAATAAATTTTTTTTAAAGAGAGATAAGTATTATTATTGCCCATTTCTATGGATGAAGAGGCTAAAGCATAGAGACTTAACTACCTTTCTCAAAGTCTTAAGCTACTAGCTGAAAAAGTTGGGGTTCAAACCTAAGCAAGTTGGCTTCAGAATGCAGACTGCTACACTGAACTTGTTACCGTCTATACAAAAAAGGCCCTTGCTGGGGCGCCTGGATGGCGCAGTCAGTTAAGCGTCCGACCTCAGCCAGGTCACGATCTCGCGGTCTGTGAGTTCGAGCCCCGCGTCAGGCTCTGGGCTGATGGCTCGGAGCCTGGAGCCTGTTTCCGATTCTGTGTCTCCCTCTCTCTCTGCCCCTCCCCCGTTCATGCTCTGTCTCTCTCTGTCCCAAAAATAAAAAAAATCAAAAAAAATTAAAAAAAAAGGCCCTTGCCTAAAGTGGCCAAGAAACTGAAAGAAACTAAGTCAAACTTTGACTAGAGGATACAAATAAAAGCTGAGTAATAGGGTCTATCCCTTTGCCTGAGCATTTCCAAGCATCCTAAAAGACTTTAAGTCTGTAAAAAAATATGATAGAAAAGAAAATCCTAAGAAGTTTTAAAGGTAATATAAAAATCTCTGAATGAAAATATCTTATTAAATAAATTTGATAATAAAGTTCATTAGGTCAGTTGGCTAAACTCTGGTAATGAAGTCAAAGGTTAATCTTAGTCTGGCCTTTTTGTTCCCACATGGCATGTGACTGTTCCGTTTTCCAGAATCATCCTTTGTTCAAAAAAGAGCCCAACACTTAAACAGGAATTACAAACAAGGCCCAGAGTTTGTACACCTTAGGAGCAGAGGTAAGACTAGAACCACTGTTTCTTAAAAAAACAAACAAACAAACAAACTTCTGTGTTTTGAAAACCAGACTCAGTGAATAAAAATTCTCTTTTTCTCTCAAGTATCAGGATTTGTGATGCAAAAATAAAAGTCCAAAAACTTGGTGAGGATAAAATGTTTCCACAAACTACATAAAATCTATAAATACTACAAGAAGCTGGAAAGAGTTTCAAATGAGGTTTGGAGAGGTTTGCTTCGAGTTTAATACCTTTTTCCATTTCTGTAACAAGTTAGAGTATCCCTATAAATACAAAGTTAAGCCTATATTACCATATTCACACACTCAAAGAATGAACAAACTTCAAAAATAACACTTCTCTTTGGCAAAATCAGTAAATGAATTAATTTTGTCATATAATCATTTCAATCTAACATTTTACTTAGCAGATAAATATTGATTAAAAAGCTGTAAATTGTATAAATACTTTTGTCAAAATGCTAAGGGAAAGAAGCCAGACACAAAAGATTACATATTCTATGATTCTGTTTACATGACATTCTAAAAAAGCAAAACTAATGGTAGAAAACAAATCATTGTTTACCAAGGGCCAGGGGTGGGAGGAAGGGAATGACTGTAATTGGACACATGAGTTTTGGAGGTGAAGAAAATGTTGTATATTATGACTATGGTGGTAGATAGACAACTGTATATACATTTTCTAAACTCATCGAACACTATACTAAAAATTGGAGAATTTTATGTGAAATTATATCTCAATTTGAAAAAAGATTATACATAATAAATCAGCATGCCTTTCAAAGAATCATTTCAGTAAAAATATTTTACTTAGTAAAGAAATATTTGTGGAAAATCTGTAAATAATATATCTTTTAAATCATAAGCACTGTTTATTTTCTGACATTTTTATAAGAAATATTTCTTAAATATTCTTCTAGAAAACAAAGCAAAACTAAGAAGCACTTGAAAAGTGACCTTGAATGCAATTTAAAACCCTCTAAAATGTTTCATAAACACAACACAATGATGACTTGGTAGGTCTTTCAGTATTTTTTCCAGAATGTAACAGTATACCGAAGGTCATAAATTTAGGTTGCACAAGGGCCAAGTAGACAACACAAGTGAGTAGCATGGAGTAAACTGCAAAACACAGGTCCCTTCCCAAGTGAGCTGCTACCAGTGGTTCCTACTTACTGATGCCAGGAAACAATACAGACCACAGTGCAGCCAGAGCTTCTGATGTTTAAAGAAAAGCAGAAATCTAGACTTTATGTGAAATTCCCTCATTTTTTAGAATGGTGGTTTAAATTTTTTTACAACACCACAGGGCCAAACAAAACATATCCATGGGCAGAATTAGGACCTCTGGTCCACAGTGCATGCTTTCTGAACTTTTTCAATAACAAAGTCTTGTCGTTTTTCTAACTGCTTGCCTTTTTATTTACAGTGAATCTGGAATAATGGGGAATACTAATGCAACTGAAGTAAATTCATCTCAAAATTACATAAAGACTAGTCACTTATGGTCTTTTGCAGAAAAACCAAGTCCTATTTACATTTCTAAGCATACTGGTTGGTAAGAAAGGAACAGTTAGAATAAAGGAAGAAGGGGTGGGGAAAAACTGAAGAAAATCACAACTTTAAGACCACAGTCAGCTTCTAGACTCCAGAGCAACAAAATAATCCATGTGTTGAAATTTGAGAACTTCATTGCCCCAACTAGTCCAACCCGGCTGTAAATTTCGAGCAAACAATTCCAAACATTCCCCATCTGGCTTGACATAGTCTTTTAGAACCTCTGTCCAAAAAAGAGAAAAAAAACACAAAAATTATTATTAAGAAAGGAATCAATTTCCTTTTAGCAGTTAAAAGCAAAGAACAGGGATGTTTCCTTTTAAAAAAGGGGTGGGGAGGAGGATAGCTAATTAATTTCAAGGATTTCATCACGGGCTTTACTATTTATAGTTAGAAATCATTTGAAATGAGCACTCCTGAGATTGGGGATAATACCATCAGAACTTTCAGAAGTCCTAACTTATCAGGTTTCATTTGTAGATGAGAAATAAGGATTTTAACACCCACACAGGTGACTTTTCAATTTTCCAATACTGACACATCTCCTGAGTACTAACTTTTTAATAAATGTAATCCACGCATGAAAAATAAGTGTATAGGAACAATACAAAAACAATTCACTTAAAAAACTGAGATAAAAATATAAGTGTCTGCAAGCATATATACTAGCAAAAGAGCAGTAAATGAAAAATTAGGCATCAATAAAAATATTGAGAACACATAACTAACAAATATAACAATATCCTCTTAGCTATAACTGGATATAGTACATTCCCTCATTTCCAAATTATAGACCCTTTTTACCTAAAATTTCACCATACTATTTCCACAGATAAGTAGTTTTTATTTAATGTATATATGTATTAATAACTACTGAAAACTTTATTTTTGAGAAAAAAAGTACATCATATATATGGTGACTAAATGCTATGATATACAGTGACAGAAAGAATATACCATAGAAGCCTTTTTTTAAAGTACATGTTCATTTGGATGACAATATTTAAATCAATTTAACCTTGATCATGTTCTGGTTAGCTATATTAACATTACAGGAACTGGGTATGAAAATAATAATTGAGGGATGAAAAGTCACCAGAAGAGTATTTTCTAAATATAGTTCTTAACTGCTATACAAGATTGAGCTTAGAAGAAATCTATCAGATTCCCTTTAGGAATGATAAGTATTCCTTAGGAGTACTTGATATAGGTAAAATTTAAAAGAAAATGTATTTAAAGTTACAGAGAGGGAGGGAGGCAAACCCTAAGAGACTCTTAAATAGTGAGAACAAACTGAGAGTTGATGGGGGTGGAGGAGAGGTGAAAGTGGGTGATAGGCATTGAGGAGGGCACTTGGGATGAGCACTGGGTGTTGTATGGAAACCAATTTGACAATAAATTAAAAAAATTTTTTTAAGAAAGAAAGAAAGAAAATATATTTAAAAACATGTTTCATAATGTTCTCCAGTTGCTCTCACAGCAAAATAACGGTTTATTTGTTAAAAACCATTGGTCTTATTCACCAAAAATCAAGGAATTTATGAAGTACTCATTGTCTATAACCCAACTGAACTCAAATCTGGGCTTTGATAGTTTTTAGGAGATGCCAACATGAGACTTCTAGTTCTTTTTTAAGTGTATAATTATAACTAAATGTTATTAAGCCTGAAAGAAAATTTCCCCAGAGTCTTAGAGGACAATAAACCTATATCACATTTCTATTTTTTCCTCATGAATTCAATGCCTTACCAACCTCAATTCACTTTTACTGTCATCTAAGGTTACAGTGAAGGAAGGTTTTGTTTGTTTTTGCTTATTTGTTCAGTTTTTCAGTTTTTAGGCACAAAGATGTTAGCAACTCTATTTTAGACCCTTAATCTGGAGTCTAAACTGGAGTCAGACAGTCAAAATTGTTTACTATTCTGAGCACTCACTATAATTAGTGCTATGGAATTTAACAAAGGAAACAGTTATCCATGTTTTCTAAGAGTACACAAGCTAGTAGAAAACGATGGCCATGTACTTGGAGTTGACAAATACAGTACATAAAACCTAAACCCATTTACTACTTCCTACTTTCCCAAGGTAACACATTTCTGCATGTGTATTTTTTTTTTTCTGGTTGAGAAAACTAGAAAATCAAGGAGCAATGTTTTTAAAATGTTAACCACATTTCAAAACAAAGCAAAAGAAATGAGAGCAAATTAATGAAAATGTTTTCTTTTCTAATCTTAAGTATCAATTTAAAAGTAAACTCGAGATCTTAGAGGTTCTAACCACAAGGAAAAATATTTTATAACTATGTGTGGTAATGGATGTTAACTAGACTTGTGATCAGTGACTATTTCTCAATATATACATACACGAGCCATTGTATTGTATATCTGAAATTAATATTATATGTCAATTATATCTCTATTTTTAAAAAGTAAATTCCAATGTATAAATTTAGGTATGAATATGATATATACTTAAGATAATTACATAACATCAGACATTAGTAAAACAAGCTACTAACCACAGAAGAGGAAATAATCCATACATAGCCAGTCATTCCTCTTTTGCTCTAGGAGCAAAGGGGCAGGGCCGGGTGGGGGTGGGGAGGGGGAGAAGCAGCTCGAACACCTGTGCACAAAATCTCATCAAACTGTGTTTTACTCTTCAGACAGAAACTGTTAGTGAATAAAGTAGTAAAAGGGAGTAGAGATTCCTCTAAGGTAAAATATGAAAACCAATTTTGATTCAAATACTTTCATAATTTTCCCACCTTAAATCTTTAAATTTAATAAACATTTATAAGGTTATGTGATAAGTTATAGCTATTTATGACTTATATATGTATCTTTTAAAACTTTTTTTATAGTTAGCAGTAGAAATCAGTTAAAAATTTTTAAAAATCTTAGTGTTTCTAGAAGTAAAAGAACATTTCATTTTACAAATTTGCACAAAACAGTTTAAGAACCTTTACATGTAAGTTCTAAGCATATATATAGGACATGTAGTATCCCAAATCCCAGAGTTATAATTTCAGAGTAAATTACAGTCAGAAATCTGAAAGTTGTTTTTTGGTGGCTTTAGTTTGTATGGCTCTGTACTTCTGTACATGCACTTGCTAGACATAGTAACATGAATTCAAAAATACAGAATTACAAATACTTCTTTTCTACCACTACCTAACTAAAACATAAGGATTACATATATCAAGTCATGTAGATTTTTCCCCCCAAAAAATCTTTCTTTTCAAATGTTCCAAATCCTAAAAATATGTTTGTGCTGCTCTCTACTGGGAATATGGCAGAACTACACTTCATACATAGGCTATAAGACTAATTTTTATTAGCATTAATAAAAGACTAATTTTTACTTACTATTTTAAAACCTTGCTTCTTAAGACTAATATTTAAATATTATTTTATTCTATGTAAAAGGAATTGATGAATATTTTAACTATAATTTTGGAATGAAAGTTTAGGTCTTAGCATTTAGATTTTTAAAAGTAAAAACATAAGCCCTGGGGCACCTGGCTGGCTCAGTAGGAGGAGCATGCAACTCTTGATCTCAGGGTCATAAGTTCGAGCCCCATTCTGGGTATAGAGATTACTTAAATAAATAAAAACTAAAAAAAAAAAAAAAATCCCTAAGAAAAACACTAAATTATTCTTTGATACTTAACTGATAAAATTCAAATGAAAAGAATACAAATTAGATTTCCTCCATCAAATATAACTGGTGCCAACCATTATTTTCTTCTCAAAGAACAGTACAATCTCACTTTTCATTTAAGTCACATATTTAATGCATTAAAGAGTCTACGATAGTACACGGCTTAAAGACAATAACTCATTCAGCATTTCTCTAAGTCAAAGAATGGATCATCAGGTAAACATCTGAATATTTTTCAAATGAAGTAACACTACAACACTACAAGACTCTTCTGTATAAGCAATTTAAGATAAAAGAAATTCTAAGTGTTATCAATATAAATTACCTTGGGAATTTATATTCACTTTCCTATGTATTCTAGCTCTATCCCATATTCTACAAAATAATATGATAGGTTGGGAACCTTATAGTTTTCCTGAGCAGCATCTTGAAAGTTTTTGGTTTTTTAAGTGAGGATCACAAAATCAATACAATAGATATTCCTAAAGAAAATTTTTAATAGATAACTCATATCAAATTTGGTGTCTCTCATGAACTTACAATTCTATTTTTTTAAACTATCACTTGAAAAATTTAGCATACACTAACCTTCCACTATATGCTACAGAATTTCAAATACATTATAATCAATCCTCACAACTCTAAAAGATTAAACACCATTAGTCTCTCTTTAAATGAGGACTTTCAGGGGCGCCTGGGTGGCGCAGTCGGTTAAGCGTCCGACTTCAGCCAGGTCACGATCTCGCGGTCCGTGAGTTCGAGCCCCGCGTCAGGCTCTGGGCTGATGGCTCAGAGCCTGGAGCCTGTTTCCGCTTCTGTGTCTCCCTCTGTCTCTGCCCCTCCCCCGTTCATGCTCTGCCTCTCTCTGTCCCAAAAATAAATTAAAAACGTTGAAAAAAAAAAATTTTTTAAAAAATAAATGAGGACTTTCAGGTAGAACATGTTAGAGTAACATATAGTAGCAGAGTCAGGATTCAAACTCATGTTAGTCAATCTCCAAATCCAAACCTTTCCACTATTCCTTGGTGCTTAGTTTCGCTGAATGATGAACATTACACCAACGCATTAAGACTAGTAAGAACCGTAGCCTGCAGCAATTACCTTTCCGGAGGTTCAGAAAAGCAACACTACCTCAACATAAAACTGAGTCTCTACCAAGTATCAAGGGGATTCTAACCATGTCTCTGACTGCTATTCTAAGCACCTGATTTCACAGCAAGCTAGGGATAGTAAAATAAAGCCACTAGTAGAACTACAGTCCTCAGATGCCCCATCGGTCTATCAAGGACAGTGGGGGAGTAACAACCAAGGAGAACCTACATAAATGGTATTAAGGGAAAAAGCAGAGGTGAAATAAAATTAACCTATGCGGCGCATCAACAGTTCATAATCTTATTCAACAGTCCTTAGATGGAACCAGTCTCTGACCACCTTCTAACTACTTTCCAACCTTCTTACCAGGCACAACCTCTAGGACCAGCCAACACCATTTTTTGTGGTTAGCTCCTTATTGCTGACCAACAATGAGCTCCCAGATTTGTCAGAATTATTCTACTGAGGTGTCAACCACCTGATGAACCTGGATCTGTGGGCCTCCTACACCTACCTCTCAGGGCTTCTATTTTGACTGTGACAATATGACTTTGGAGGGCCTGGGCACTTCTTCCACAAGTTGGCCAAGCATCTCTTGGAAGATGCAAAACCAGTGCAGCAGCTGTGCCATCTGCCAAAGCATGAAGAAACCCTCCCAGGATGAGTGAGGCAAAGCCCTCGTTGCCATGGAAGTTGTCATGGCCCTGAAGAAGAACCTGAACCAAGCCCTTCTAGATATGCATGCTCTGGGCTCTGTGTACACAAATCCCCATCTCTGTAACTTCCCAGATAGCCACATGAGGAGGTAAAATTCATCAAGAAGTTGGGTAACCACCTAACTAACCTCCACAGGCTGGATGGCCGCCAGCTGGGCTGGGCAAGGCCAAGTATCTCTTTGAAAGGCTCATCCTCAAGCACAATTAGGAGCCTCTGGAGCCCAGCAGCCTTTGAGGGGCCCCTCCACACCCCCTGATGTCAGAGCTTCTGTCTGCACCTCTCCCTGCAGCCACTAGGCAGCTCTTTAACCATCATGGAGCCCCCTCTCAAGTCATGGACCAAATGAAAATAAAGCTTTTGCAGCAAAATAAAAACAAAAAACACTATTCATAAATTCTCCTATAAAATTTTAGAGAACTAATAAAAATAAACATCTGATTTAATTTCCAAGTGTCTACACCAAATACTAAATTTAATCCTTTTCTCAATTTGACAGAAGTCATAACAATTCTATTTTATAAAAACATACCAGCAAGCGGTGGCTTATGTGAGTGAAGAGTACAGGGCACACTGACAATTAACTTGTGATCTGGAATAGGAAGCACTTTTACATCTGCATTCCTAATTAAAACAAAACAACAATGTAAATTATACTTTAAAGGAAAATTTTTCATATATGAGCCACAGTTGCCTTAATTTTTTTTTTACTTTTCAAATACTATCTGAATTTAAAAATAAATTCAAGAATAGAAAAATAATCAAAATCAACAATTTAAGTGTTGAGACATTAGTGATAATTTCCTTTTCTTCAATAATGGCAGTTACACACTATATAAAACAAAGGATAATATAAAATTTCATGTGCCATACCATTCATACTTTTCTGGTCTGGGCCATTTTCAGATTTTCAAAAATGTAAAAATTTAAGGAAAATCAATGATCATTATGCCATTAATTTTATAAAATGTATAATTGTATACATTTATACAGTTTTGAAAAATCATCTTTCCTACCTTAACGGTACAGCAGTTTTTTCTCGAACTCTCCCCAGTACAAGACCTTCATAAGGCTTTTTGTGTGGAGAATCTAATGGGAACACAAAGTCTCCTGAATTGGTGATCTGATAGGAGGAGTCAAAAAAACAAAACAAAATTAAACCATACATCTGTAAACACCCAGGAAAGAGTCTGGCTTTTTATCTAACACTATACAATTTCCACCAAAGAAAAAAAAATTATTAAACCTCTAGGCTAGTGTTAATAAAAATATAATGTAAACCACAAATACAAACCGCATTTGTAATTTAAATTTTCTACTAGCAACATTAAAAACGTGAGAAGTTGGAGTGCCTAGGTGGCTCAAACGGTTGTGTCTGGCTTTTGATTTCAGTTCAGGTCATGATCTCATGGTTCATGAGTTCAAGCCCCACTTCAGCTCTGCACTAACAGCGCTGAGAGTGCTTGAGATTCTCTCTCCCTCCCTCTCTCTCTGCCCCTCCCTAGTGCGCACATGCACACACTCTCTCAAAATAAATAAACATTAAAAAAAAAGTTGGAAGCATGTGGTAAAAATAATTTTAATTATATATTTAGCTTAATTTCACATATCCAAAATATTATTTTAATATGTAATCAATTCAAAAAGTTACTGAGGTATGTCACATTTTTTCTTTCATACTGCCTTTGAAATCTGATGTACATTTTACACTTAGCATCAATTCAATTTTGAACAGCCGTAATTCACGTGCTGAAGAGCGACATATGGTTAGTGACTATCACATTAGACAGAGCAACTATAAGGGACTAAAATATTTATCACTTTACACATAAAAATCTACTTTCCATTAAAATTTATTCCTGGAAGCCATGTCATCATTAATTCATTTATTCACTCAAATAACATTTACTGATTACTGATAATATAAATAAGTAGATTATAATAAAGTATATTCCTTCATAGAAAATAGTGTCATAAACATTGTCAGAGCAAGAATTAGTAATAAAACAACTCAGGGATTGATAAAATAGACAATACTTAGTCTAATCCCTTGGCATTATAAATCCAGAAATTCAATTTTACCATTTCACCTGCAGTTATTATACTCTCAAAGACTCACTTAAGCTAATCAAACTGAAAACACTATTTATAATAACAATATCAATTTATTAACCATTGAAATACATATTTTCACTATCAGAATATTCATATCTATTATCTATGGAACACTTTACTCAACATCAAGATACCTAAAAAGCCAAATCGGTAAAGTCCTTTTATCACCTCTAGGACCCATAAGAGATAGATCTCTTTCACATAGTGCTGTACAAATACAGACAATTTCTTATTCTTTGGATATCTTCTATATTCCATGCAAATTACTCCTTCTGTTATAACAGTACATATAGTTACCTAATAGTGTTTCGTATCACTTACTGCATTTTTGTCTTAAACTCTAGGCTTATCATATCATCTCTCAGAACTGATTACTACTACAAATAAATAATCTTAGATTTTATGTGCTAACATTTTATTGGTTTTGATTTCAGAAGGTACCTTTTCCCTGACTTTGGCCCCAGTTTCTGACAATAAAAAACCTGTAATAATGTACAAGGTAGAATGGGTTTTATATTCCTGTCCATGTCCACATCAA
The DNA here is from genome assembly GCF_028018385.1 of Neofelis nebulosa. Lineage (NCBI taxonomy): Eukaryota > Metazoa > Chordata > Mammalia > Carnivora > Felidae > Neofelis > Neofelis nebulosa. Next base: position 53,221,649 of record NC_080792.1, read on the forward strand.
CCAAATCAACCAAAGCTTAGCCCAGGGTACAACATGAAAGCACAGATACAACTATGAATGTTTGTTTTCCAAGTCCATTAAAATAGGTGCAAATAAACAATATACACAGCTTTTAGAAGATATACCAGTAGAAGAGCCTTTAGTGGCTCAGTTGGTCAAGGGTCCCAACTCTTGATCTTGGCTCAGGTCATGATCTCACGGTTCGTGGGATCAAGCCCCATGTCAGGCTCTGCAATCACAGCACAGAGCCTGCTTGGGATTCTCTTTCTCCCTCTCTGCCCCTCTCCTACTCATGCTCACTCTCTCTCAAAATAAATAAATAAACTTTAAAAAATAAAAGAAGATATACCAGTAGACTACAAAATACATAGGAAGAACATAAACATAGAACTCTCCTGTCTAAAATGAATATATCAGCTATATAAATATTAAACATTCAATTGACAAGTTGGCTTATCTTTTTAAAATATAGGAGTGCTTTTGCAGGATTCATCTAAGTAGACTTTAAAGATTAATAATCTTTAAAAAGATGTCCAACGGACTCTGAACTGATGCCTTATTTTTCTGTATTTTTTTATTTTTATAGCAAGCAGAGATATTAAAGACCAGTCAACCAATCCAAGAGTTGGAATCATTTCTTTCAAAAATAGGCATAGCAGCACATAGGCACTGAGGACCTGTTAAAATTCAAAGTATGTAAGGTTCTTGGTTCTTTCCACCTCTTCCATGCTGAGTTACTTGGGTATTCTCTCTCCCATCCCCAGCAACATAAGAAAAAAGAAAAAGAAAAAAAAAAGAAGGAAAGAAGTTGCAAACAGTGACTGAAATTATGGATGTGAAAAGAGGAAGAAAATGAAGGGTAAGACTATTTCTATGTTTAGTGCTAAACAGATTTTCCAAAGTTTTTGTTTGTTGTTTTTAAACTACAGACATCAGAGCTTTTTAAAATGTCATCCTGATATCTCCCTGAGTGACTTCCTAAGGCCACACGTTGGGACTCTACTATAAAAAGACACAGAACAAATAAGCAAAAAGCCTCCGAGAATAAGAAAATAAAAGTATTTAGTAAAAAAAAAAAAAAAAGTATCAAAGTAAAAGTTTTAATTAGACCGTGTTAAAGGAGTAGAGCAGTAGTAACATGCTAAGCATTCAAAATTACATACTACATTTATGTGTAAGTTATGTGACTTACATGGCACGCTATATAATAACAAATAAGTTAATTTCTGAACTTACTTTTACCCAGTGCCATTCAGCGACTACCTCAACAGACCAAGAAGGATAAAGTTCTTCCTTTACAAAACGCAGGTGCTTCTGTCTATTGGTCACCCAAGTAATAACAAGGCAATTTGGAGCAGCCAGTTTAGGGATAAGTATCTCCTTTATTTGCAGTGGTGATAAATAACTGTACCTACAAATAAACAGAAAAAAATATTAGCAAAATTCACTGCAAAAAGGAAAAATAAGCAGAGAAAAGACCCATATAATACTGACTCCACAAACACAGAGCTCTTATAGCAGTTTATTTATACAACTAAATATGAGGCCACAGTGACACCCAGTGGACATACTACTACATGCAAATTGGAATTAACCCATTTTCATTTTTAACAGTGAAAAGTTGCCAGGTTATATTTATCATTTTTAACTGTATTACATTTCAGTAATTTCACTAATATGCTTTTCTCCCATTCAAAATTAAACAAATATTATTGCTTGTTTTTCCTAATCCTACAATATACAGGGACCCTATCACAGTGAGTCTTGAAACCACCAACCCTCAATCTATCATCCTGCTTCTTTCTTATTCCCAATCAATTCTACTGGGCTCTCTGAAACCTTCATACTTTCATTTTTTAAATATTCTATATAGTCTTGCACCTCTGAATCATTAACAGTACAAACTTTGATTTCTCTTGCTAAAACTACTTGCTCTATAATATCCAATTTAAAGAATGTGGCCCTTTCTCTAACACTCAATACACACCAGAAAGAGAGAAGGGTCAATATTCTCCTAGCTCTCTTATTGCTGCTTCTAGGCTATACTCCTCCATCTGCATAAAATCCACTTCTCCTTGAGGAACATGCCATCCAGCTATGCTAGACTGTAATGTTCTATCAAACCCATTCCCCATAATCGATGAAGCCTTAAGCTCTAAGAACCTTCTCCCTTACCAACACAAATCTTGCCATTATCCTGGGCAATTTCAAGACACAATTTATATAATGTGGACACCTTGCCTAATCTTCCCGTAAACAAATACAATTACATTCATCTCAATATTCCATTCCCAGTGACCCCAACCTGGACCTTGGCATCACTCATACTTAATTCCATCTCAAACTAAACATCAATCTCTGGCAGTAAATACCTATCTCTTACCTATTCTCTAACCTTACCAAAGCATCCCATGACCCATCCCTCTACTTTTACTGAGTTTATCATTTCTTCCTGACCACATGCTCCTCTTCTCCACAGACTAGCAATCATCAATCATTTCACTGTCCTCTCATTAGCACCCTAAATTCCCATCCCCTCTTTATCCTTCACCCCACAGCTCCTTCAAACCTCCAATCTTCAGATCAGCTTCCACACAATTCACTTCTACTTCTTCATATGGGGAAAATCTGATGGTGAAAAACGCAGAAGTGAAGAATTGGCTCAATTAAACCCATTCTGAGGCTCTCAAAACTGCTAAAACTACTCATCAATTCTTTTATTTATTCTTGGTCAACTACAAACCCTCATCTCTTTTCAAATCTCTTGCCCAAATTCACTATTAGCAGATGAAGTTAACTCATATTATCAGTTAAAATAAAAGCCAACAGACTCCTTCAATTTCCTAATCCTCTCTTCTTATATACCTTCACTTATTTCTACACATTTCCTCTTAAATGAAATGGTATGGCCTCACCTATTTAAAGCTTATCAGTCCAGCTGTGTTCTCTTATTCCCATTTTCTACTATCTTATAATGCTAATTATTCCTCTCCTTTGTATTTCAACCTCACTAGTAGTTCCTTACCATCAGCCTCAATATTAAAGGAAGAAAAGAAGAGAGAAAGAGGGGAAGGAGGTAGCAGAAGAGAAAAAAGACAAGAAATTCCCTCAATTCAGTCTTCTAATGTCTACATCTAACCTAAGGACTGGTATGCATTTAGTCTTTCTACTTTCTTTTATGTTATTCCTCAATGGACTATAATAGGCTTCTACTATTATACCTGTTCTAGAAAAAGTAAATGACATCCTAAAGGCCAAATGCCATAAATATTGGAATCCAACTCTCATACACAGCAACTGTATGATATAAGGAAGTGATCAATAAGTATTTTCTTAAACAAATAAGTAAAATAATTCAGATCTCCTGCACCCAAGTTTTCTGCCATCCAGACCAGTGCTCTTCCAGTAGGCTAGCATTTCATACAATCAAAGTGATAATTTAAAAAAAACTAAGGGGAGCCTGGGTGGCCCAGTCATTAAGCATCTGACTTTGGCTCAGATCATGATCTCACACACAGTTTGTGAGCTCGAGCCCCGCTTTGGGTGAGCCCCACTTCTCCCTCTCTCTCTCTCTCCCTCTCTGTCTCTCTCTCTCTCACTCTCCCTCTACCCCTCCTGGAATTCTTTCTCTCTGCCCCTTGCTCTTTCAAAAAAAAATTTTTAATTAATTTAAAAAATTAAAAGCTTGGGGCTCTTGGGTGGCTCAGTCAGTTGAGCATCCGACTTCGGCTCAGGTCATGGTCTCACAGTTCGTGAGTTCAGGCCCCGCATCGGGCTCTGTGCTAACAAACAGCTCAGAGCCTGGAGCCTCCTTCGGATTCTGTGTGTGTGTGTGTCTCTCTCTCCCCCTCCCCTGCTCATGTTCTGCCGCTATATCTCAAAAATAAATAAATGTTAAAAAAAAATTTTTTTTAATTAAAAACTAAGTTTGCCACAGTGTGAAAAACATCAAGTCAAAAATTTGAAGTCTGATGTTCCCAATAACTACAGATTCTTTGACTGTCTTAATTTTATTTAATTGGGTTTATTTGCCAGGGGTAGTGGAGAATGAAATATTCCATTTATTAGTGTTATTCTCCTAGAAGTTATTCAACAAATTCTAAAATATGCCTCTTTATCACCAAGGTAGTATTCTAGGCAAAAAATGTTTAACCTGAATCTAATCATGAAAAAATAATCAGACAAATCCAAATGGTAGGTAATCTACAGAAAAGTGGCATGGGATCTTAAAAAAGAGTCAATAACCTGAAAAAAAAAAAAAAAAAGCCAGGAGATGGTTGTGTAGTAAAGGAATAAAAAAAAATAAAGACCAAACGTAATGTATGATCCTCGATTAGAGCTTAAATCTGAAAACCAAAAAGAAAAATATAGCCATAAATAATAGTTTGAGAAGAGGTAAATATATATATATATATTAGTATTTAATGTATATTTGATACTATCATATTTGACAATATTAAACTTTATTGGGAGTAATACTGGTATTATAGTTATGTAGGAGAATATACTTGTTTTTAGGAGACACATGCAAAAGAATTTGTGGGTGAAAGCATGATGTCTACAACATCAGATAAAAAAGCAGACATGGAGAGAGAGAAAATACACACAAATGTGGTACAATATTAATAACTGAAGTATCTAGAAGAAAGGTAATTTGACATTCATGTACTATTCTTTCAAATTTTCTCAAAATTTGGAATTTTTAAAATCAAAAGTTAAGAGAAAGAAGCAATACAATAAACATTACAAAAAGATCATAAAGACACACCTATAAGCTAAATGGGAGAAAAAAAACCAAAAAAAAATGTCAAAATATGCTGTGTAAAACTATTACAAAATATTATAAAAGGAATAAGTCTATTTTTCTGATTTATAAAAGCTGCCCCCAAAAATGCAGGACTTGTTTACTTTTCTAAGTTTACTTTTTTAAAGTTTTACTTTTTTAAAACTTCTAAAAAGGATAAGAATAACCTAAAAAACTATCAATTTTCATTAAAGTAAAAAGCAAATGAAATTTAAACTGAACATTTTTTTTTTAATGTTAACATTTATTTATTTTTGAATGAGACAGAGACAGAGTGCAAGCTGAGGAGGGGCAGAGAGAGAGGGAGACACAGAAACTGAAGCAGGCTCCAGATGTGGGACTAGACTCACAGACTGCGAGATCATGACCTGAGCCGAAGTCAGCCGCTTAACCAACTGTGTGACCCAGATGTCCCTAAACTGAATATTTTAAAAAGTAATTCTTAGAGCATCTGACTTCAGCTCAGGTCATGATCTCACAGTTTGTAGGGTCAGCCCCGTGTCGGGCTCTGTGCTGATAGCTCAGAGCCTGGAGCCTGCTTTGGATTCTGTGTCTCCCTCTCTCTCTGCCCCTCCCCTGCTCGCACTCTGTCCCTCTCTGTCTCTCAAAAATGAATAAACATTAAAAAAATTTTTTTTAAGTAATTCTTAGAGAAAACTGGAATACATTACCAAAGAATATTATAAAATTGGACTCTTTGATTCTTTTCAATTTAACACTTAACTCTAATAATGAGAAGCAATTGGCAACAGTCTTTTCAACAAATGATGCTGGGACAAATGGATATCCAAATGCAAAAGAATAAAATTGTGATTTTATCTGATTTCATATATAAAATTAAACTCAAAATGGGTCAAAGCCCTAAATATGAGAGCTGAAACTCTTAGAAAACAGGTGTACATCATTGTGACCATGATTAAGGCAATGGTTTTTTTGGGGTTTTTTTTTTTTTTTTTTTTTTTGAGAGAGAGCAGGCACAAGTAAGCGAGGGGCAGAGAAAGAAATAGAGAAGTGGGGCTCACCCAGAGCTCGTGTTTTACCCAAAGCAGGGCTCGTGCTCTCACCAAGCAGGGCACAAGCTCACCTGAAGCAGGGCTCGATGTGGGACTCAAACTCATCAACTATGAGTCAAATGCTTAACGACTGAGCCACCCAGGTGCCCTAAAGGCAATGGTTTCTTAAACACAATACCAAATGCACAAGCAACAAAGGTTAAGTGTGACTTCCACAAAATGTAAAACTTTGTGCTTTGAAAACAGTAGAAATTAAGTGAAAAGGCAACATGGCAAATAGGAGAAAATACTTACCAATCATACAAGGTAAGGGCCTAGAATCCAGAATATATAAAGAACTCTTAGAAATCAACAAAAGACAAATAACTTTAAAATGTGCAAAGGATCTGAACAGTCAATTCTCCAAAGAATATATACAGATGATCAATAAGGACATGAAAAGATGCTCAATATCATTAGTCATTAGAGAAATGCAAATCAAAACCACAAGACATCACTTTATGCCCATCAGGATGGCTATAATTTAAAACAAACATCAACAATAAAAACAGAAAATAAGGGTCACTAAGAATGTAGAGAAACTGGAACCCTCATACATTGCTGGTAGGAATGGAAAATGGAAAATGACACATACAATGTGAAAAATAGTTCAGGGGCGCCTGGGTGGCTCAGTCGGTTGAGTGTCTGACTTCGGCTCAGGTGATGATCTCATTGCTCATGAGTTCGAGCCCTGCGTTGGGCTCTGTGCTGACAACTCAGAGCTGGAGCCTGCTTCTGATTCTGTGTCTCCCTCTCTCTCTGCCCCTAACCCACTCACATTCTGTCTCTGTCTCTCTCAAAAATCAATAAACATTAAAAAAAAAGATAAGAAAAGAAAAATAGTTCAGTGGTTCCTCACGAGCTAAAGGTAGAATCACCATATGATGCAGCAACTCTATTCCTAGGTAAATACCCAAGATAATTGAAAACATGTTGCCTGGAATTAGTCAACTACAATGCCTGAAGGAACAGGCCTTAAGACTGCCTCTCTTCTACAACTAACTAGTTTGGGCAGTTTCTAAAACCACTCTGAAGTTCAATAATTTGTCAAAATGACTCATAGAACTTACTGAAAGCTATTATAATCATGATTACAATTTGTTATAGAAAACGATTTACTACAGTTTATCATGTAAAGGTTATTATGCTTTATTACAGATTAAAATCAGGCAAAGGAAGAAATTCAGAGCAGAGCGGGGTTGGGGGGGTGGGGGGGTGCTTCCAAACACAAAGCCTCCAATGGTCCTTTCCCATGAAGTCAGAATGCATTACCCTCCTGGCATCAATGTGTGATAATGCACACAGAGTATTAATAACCAGGGAAGTTCACCCCAGCTTCAGTGTCCAGAGTTTTAACTGGAGATGCATTACATACGCATGACAGAGTGACTAATTGCCCAGGTGGTTGAACTCAGTCTCCAGGTCAACTAATACCATTGGGACTCAAAGCTCCTACCTTAAATGACACCAGACTGTCTCTAGTGTAGACAGTCCCTACCCTAAAACTGTTTATGTAACCAGTCTCCCAACTTCCCCACCCCCCAACTCAAGCACACTAAAATAAAAATAATCCTATCAGGTATAATATAGATTACCTCCCAGAAGCTGAAGACAAAGGTCAAACTTCTGTTTGGGCAAGGCCAAATTCTTTAATACACGTGTTCATGGAAAAGCTTATATACAAATGCTTATAGCACCATTACAGCCAAAAGCTAGAAATCATGCAAACGTCACCAACTGCTGAACCTATAATATATTAAGGTGTGTGTGTATATATATATATATATATATATATATATATATATATATCGATATATATGGATATATATGGATATATAGATATATCCATTCAATGGAATATTGTGCAGCCATTAAAAAGAATGAAATACTGATATATGCTAAAACATGGATGAAACATGAAAACAAATACCAAATGAAGCAAGCCAGACACAAAGGCCACATGTTATATGATTTCATTTACATGTAATGTCCCAAAAGGTAGGTTCATAGAGACAGAAGGAAGATTAATGGCTGCCAGTGGGCAAAGAGGGGAACTGAGAAGAACAAGGATTCTTTTGGGAGTGATGGAAATATTCCAGAATAATATAAGGTAATAGTTGGACAACATTGTAAATGAATTAAACCACTAAACTGTACACTTTAAAGTGGAGAAAATGGTTAATTTTATCTCAGTTTTTAAAAACCTATATTAGCACCCTTCTCTCAAAGAGCACACAATCTAATGTCTATAATATAATAACAAAAGAAAAAAGAGATCACTCACCCTTGTAACTAAAATACAGAACAGATTGAAAGCATTAAAATTTGCTAAGAAGGTCCAACATGGCAACATAAGACTCTGAACTCACCTCCTCCCACATGCTAAATCTAGGCCTATATAGAGACAATTCCTCTGGAAGAAGACAGGGCTGATTACACAGCTTCTACACAACAAATGGTAAAGGGACCAATAGGAAAAAGTAGGAGAAATATGGATAAAACAGGAACCCCACTCCTGACTAGGTGACCTAGAGGAGAGAAGGGTATTGATGAGAGGCCAGCACACTGACTCACCTGCTCTCAGGCATAGCAGTTTAAAAGGCAAATAGACTGTAAATGAAGGAAATACATTTACTCACACTAGAGCATTGAATAAATAGGTATAAAACCACTGGAACTCTCACTGGGGTTAAGAGGCATTTTTACATTCTACATCCACCTTCATACCATAAACAAGACCAGGGTCCAGGTACTCTACCAACTTGCTAGGGCCACCCCAGCACACTCTAGACCTCTGGCCCACACCAGCTCCAGCTATCCCTCAAAGACAGCCCCCACACAGTACACAGGTCCCTAGCCATGTCAGTCCTAGCTCCAGCCATCCTGCCAAGTCAGCCCTGACATAACACCCTCCAGAACCCAATGGGCCTATGCCAAATCCAGCCATTCCACAAAGGCAGCCCAGCATAGCACATCCACATAGGACATACCCAGCCTACACCCACTCCAGCTCCACCATTTCCACAGAGGTAGCCACAGCACATGTCCCAGGACCTCCAAGCCATGCCCACTCCAGCTCTAGCCAGCCTGCCAAAGTCATCAGGCACACTGCCTACACAGCAGGCAGTCCTACACAAGGCCACTCCTTCAATAGCAAGAAAGTTAGCTCTTTTAGCTAATTCATACAAACACACACAGAAAGTCAAACAAAATGAGACAGAGAAATACATCCCAAACACCAGAAAAAAAGAAAAACCTAAAGAAAAGAAGATAAGTAATTTACCTGATAAAGAGTTCAAAGTAATGGTCATAAAGATGCTCACCAAATACAGGAGAAAAATGGAAGAACACAGTGAGAACTTCAACAGAGAGAAAGAAAATATTAAAAAAGAACCAATCAGAGCTGAGGAATAACTGAAATGAAAAATACACTAAAAAGAACCAAAAGCAAATTACATAAGAGAGAAGGATGAATCAGCAATCTGGAAGAGAGAACAGTTGAAATTATACAATGAGAACAGCAAAGAAGATTTTTTTAAGGAGGATAGTTTTAAGGGCCCTCTGGAACAACAAGCATACAACATTCTCATTATATGGGTCCCAGAAGGAAAAGAGAGAGGAAAACTGCCAGAAAATTTGAAGAAATAATGCCTGAAAACTTCCCTAACTTGGGAAAGGCAATACATACCAAATGCAGAAAGCATAAAGAGCCCCTAATAAAATGGGCCCAAAGAGCTCCAACAAGACATATTATAAATAATAAAATAGCAAAAGTTAATGAGAGAATGTTGAAAGCAGCAATAAAAAAACCAATAGTAATAAATGAGGGAAACTACATAAGATGATCAGCTCATTTTATTTTTACTTTAGAGAGAGAAAGAAAGAGAGAGCACACACACAAGCTGGGGAGAGGGACTGAGAGAAAGAGAGAATCTCGAGCAGGCTCCACGCTCTGTACAGAGCCTGATGCAGGGCTAGATCCCATGGCCCTGGGATCACGACCTGAGCAGAAATCAAGAATCAGACACTACACTAAACCAAATGAACCACCCAGGCACCCTGATCAGCTCATTTTTCAGCAAAAACTTTGCAAGCCAGAGGGAGTACCAGGATATATTTAAAGTGCTGAAAAGGTAAAACTTACAACCAAAAATACCCAGCAAGGCTTTCATTCAGAATTGAAAGAGAGATAAAGGGTTTCCCAGACAAGCAAAAACTAAAGGAATTCATCCTAAACCAGCCTTACAAGAAATGTTAAAAGATCTTCTTCAAGCAGAAAATAAAGTACCATGACTAAAAATAGGGAAATATATGAAAGAAAAAAATCTCACTCATAAAGGCAAAAACTATAGTAAAGGCAGCAGTAGATGAACCAATTAAAAAGCTAGTTTTAGGATAAAGACAAAAAAAGTAAACTTGGGCACCTGGGTGGCTCAGTCGATTAAGCATCCGATTAAGCATCCGATTTTGGCTCAGGTCATGATCTCACAGTTCGTCAGTTTGAGCCCTGCATAGGGCTCTCTGCTGTCAGTGCAAACCCTGCTTCAGATCCTCTTTCTCCCTCTCTCTCTGCCCCTCCCCAACTTGCACATGCGCATGTATGCACACATACTCTCCTTCTCTCAAAAATAAACATTTTTTAAAAACTTAAACTCAACTATAGCTACAATAAGTAGTTAAGGGATACAAAATTTAAAAAGATGTAAAATATGATGTCAAAAACAGAAACAACAGATATACAAAACATAAAGACATAAGAACCCAAACATAACTCTAAAGAAAACCATAAAATCACAAGGGAAGAGACCAAAGGAAGGACAAAGAAACATAGAAGAACTACAAAAACAACCAAAAACCAATTAAGATGTCAGTAAGTACATACCAATCAATAATTACTTTAAATAAAATGGACTAAAATGTTCCAGTCAAAAGACATAGGGAAGCTTAATGGCTAAAAAAATAAGATCCATCTATATGCTGTCTGGAAGAAACTCACTTCACATCTAAAGTCACATATAGACTAAAAACATAAAGTGATGGAAAAAGGTACTCCATGCAAGTAAAAACAAAATGAAGGCTGAAGTACCAATACTCATATCAGACAAAATAAACTTTACAACAAAAGATAAAGAAGAGCATTACATAATGACAAAGGAGCCAATCCAAGAAGATGATACAACAGTTACAAATATTTATGAGCCCAACATAGTAGCATCTAAATATTTAAAGCAAGTATTAAAAGACCTAAAGGAAGAAACTGACGTTAATACAATAATAATAGGGGACTTCAATACCCCACTTACATCAATGGATACATCATCCAGATAGAAAATCAATAAGGAAATATTGCCCTTAAACAACACACTACACCAGATGGATGTAATAAATATATACAGCACAATTCACCCCAAAACTGCAGAATGCACATTTTTTTTTTAATGGCACATGGAACATTCTTTAGGACAGATCATGTGATAGGCCACAAAACAAGTCTCAATAAGTTTAAAAAGACATGGAGCATCTTTTCCAACCACAATAGTATGAAACTAGAAATCATTTATAAGACGAAAACTAAAAAAAAAAACATAAACATGCGGAGACTAAAAACTGTTACTGAACAACCAATGAGTAAACAAAGAAATCAAAGAGGAAATCAAAAAATACTTCGAGACAAATGAAAATAGAAACACACAGGGTGCCTGGGTGGCTTAGTTAAGTGTCCAACTCTTGATTTCAGCTCAGGTCATGGATCTCAGGGTCATGGAATTGAGCCCGTCTGCTTAAGATTCTCTTTCTCTCCCTCTGCCCCATCCCCCACTTGCATTCTGTCTCCAAAATTAAAAAAAGAAACAGAAAAGAAAAGAAAAGAAAAGAAAAGAAAAGAAAAGAAAAGAAAAGAAAAGAAAAAAGAAAAGAAAGGAAGGAAAGGAAAGGAAAAGAAAATGGAAACACTTTTCCATCTTTTTGCAACTTTCCAAAATTGCAGCAAAAGCAGTTCTAAGAGAGACGTTCATAGTGATACAAACCTACCTAAGGAAACAAGAAAAATCCCTGAGGTTTGGCTGTAGGGTACTTGGGTGTTTGGGAAGGAAGAATTTTTAAGTTTACAGGTCTAATAATTAGGAAACCAAATTACTATACTTATTGATAACTGAGAATTCTGTAATTTGGAGTAAACATGTACTAAAATGAAAAGGGGCTTTCAGTTGAGGCTAGGGAGAATAAACTGTTTTCCCAAAAGGACACTGTGACAGCTGTGTGTCAGACCTCTTGAAGCTGGCATGTGGGGGCATAAATGAGGGTTCTTGCTTTCCAGAAAGGAAGGGAAGTTGTGGATAGTCTGTATGGTTGGCCTGCTGGGTAGTGACACTCAGGCTGGTCCCAGGCCACGAGCAACAGCTGACATGAGATGTAGAAAGAAGGAGCAATAAAGCAGCTTGTAGCAGAAAAAAGAAAAAGAAGAAAGAAGAAAAATCCCAAATAAACAATATAACCTAAACTAGAAAAATAAGAACAAAGCCTAAAGTTAGTAGAAAAAAGGAAATAACAAAGTTTAGAGTGGAAATTAAAAAAAAAAAAAAAAAAAAAAGATTATAGTGGCATAACTGAAATAGAAACTAAAAAAGAAGAAGAAGAAGAAGAAGAAGAAGAAGAAGAAGAAGAAGAAGAAGAACAAGAACAAGAACAAGAAGAACAAGAACAAGAACAAGAACAAGAACAAGAACAAGAACAAGAACAAGAACAAGAACAAGAACAAGAAGAAGGGGAGCAGGAGGAGGAGGAGGAAGAAATCAATGAAACTAAAATCTGGTTCTTTAAAAAGTTAAAATTGAAAAACCCTAGTCAGACTCATCAAGAAAAAAGAAAGGGCTCACATGAATAAAATAAAAAATGAAAGAGAAGTTACAACTGAAACCACAGAAATACGTAGGAGACTATGTATCACAGAAGAGTACTAAAAAAAATTATGTGCCAACAAAATGGAAAACACTGAAGAAATGCATAAGTTCCTGGAAACACACAACCTTACAAGACTGAATCACAGAGAAATAGAACATCTGAATATACCAATTACAAGTAATGAAATTGGATCAGTAATTTAAAAATTCCCAGAAAACAAAAGTCCAAGACCAGATTGCTTCATATATGATATCTACTAAACATTTAAAGAGGAGTTAGTAACTATTCTTCTCAAATTATTCCAAAAAATTGAAGAGGAAGAAATTCTTCTAAACTCATTTTACAAGGCCAGCAGAACACCAATACCAGAATCAGACAAAGATACCACTAAAAAAGAAAATTACAGGCCAATATCCCCAATAAACACAGATGCAAAAATCCTCTTCAAAATATTAGTAAATCAAAATCAACATGTTAAAAGGATCATACACAATGACCCAGTGGAATTTACCAATATAATGTACCACATTAACAAAATTAAAGATAAAATATGATCACCTCAATAGATGCAAAAAAAGCATTGACATATACAACATCCATTTATGATAAAAACCCTAAAAAAGTGGATACAGAAAGAACACACCAAGTATAATAAAGGCCATATGTGATAAACCCTCAGCTAAAATCATACTATGAGTGGTGAAAAGCTGAAAGCATTTCCTCCAAGATTAGGAACAAGACAAGGATACCCATTCTCACCACTTATTCAGCATAGTATTGGAAATCCTAGCCACATCAATTAGGTAAGAAAAAAAAAAATTAAAGACATCCAAATTGAAAAAGAATAAGTAGAACTATCACTACTTGCAGATGACATAATAATCATCTATAGAAAACCATAAGGCTCCACTGAAAAACTATTAAAACTAATAAAATAATTCAGGAAAATCACACAATACCAAATGAACATACAGAAATCTAACCCATTACATTTATGTACACTAATAATGAGCTATTAGAAAGAGAAGTTAAGAAAACAATCCCATTTACAATTGCACCAAAAAGAATAAAATACCTAGGAAAAAATTTAACCAAAGAAGTGAAAGACCTGTACTCTTGAAAAGTGTAAGACATAGATGGAAAAAACTGAAGACAAGACAAATAAATGGAAATATACACTGTGCTCATGGACTCGAAGAATTAGTATCATGAGAATGTCCACACTACACAAAGCAATCTACAGATTTAACGCAACCCCTATCAAAATACCAATGGCATTTTTTAATTTTTTTTTTTTTTAATTTTTTTTTAATTTTTTTTTTTTAATTTTTTTTTTTTTTTTTTCAACGTTTATTTTATTTTTTGGGACAGAGAGAGACAGAGCATGAACGGGGGAGGGACAGAGAGAGAGGGAGACACAGAATCGGAAACAGGCTCCAGGCTCTGAGCCATCAGCCCAGAGCCTGACGCGGGGCTCGAACTCACGGACCGCGAGATCGTGACCTGGCTGAAGTCGGACGCTTAACCGACTGCGCCACCCAGGCGCCCCACCAATGGCATTTTTAACAACTAGAACAAAGAATCCTAAAATTTGTATGGAACTACAAAAACCCTAAATAGCAAAAGTGGTCTTAAGAACAAAGCAGGAAGATCGTGCTGATTTCAAAGTATATTAAATGTACGATAATGGTACAAAGAAACACACATACATCAACAAAACAGAATAGAGAGCCCAAAAATGAGCCCACACGTGTACAATCACCATTTACCAACTACCTTAAAAATAAGTGATTTGGGCAAGACTCATCAATGGATGTTGTATTACTTTTTTATTGCTACTTTCAAAAATGTCAATTGCCAGGATGCCTGGATAGCTCACTTGGGTTAAGCATCAAACTTCAGCTCAGGTCATGGTCTCACGGTTCATGAGCTCCAGTCTCAAATCAGGCTCTGTGCTGACAGCTCAGAGCCTGGAGCCTGCTTCAGATTCTGTGTCTCCCTCTCTTTCTGTCTCTCCCCTGCTCATGCTCTGTCTCTCTCTCAAAAATAAACATAAAAAATAAAAAAAAATTTTTAAATGTCAATTTCCTGAAACACCTGAGAAAAGTTCCTGAGAAAAGACTCAGGAACTTCCAAATTAAAGGATACTAAAGAGACATGACAACTGAATATAAGGCATGATCCAGGATTTTATTTTGCCAAAAATTTCCGGGATAACTGATAGCCTGAATAAGGTCTATATATGAGATACTAGTGCTATATCAGTAACAGTACTATATCAAAATTAATTACCTATTTTGACAATTGCATTATGATTACATGTGAGAATTTCTTTGTTTTTAGGAAATATAGAATGAAATATTTCAGAGTAACTTACTTTTTCTCTTAAATAATTTATTTTCAAATGGCTTAGAAAAAATTACGTATAGATATCTACATACAAACACACACATAGAGGATACAAGAATACTCTGTATGATTCTTGCAACTTTAAGAGAAAAATATCCCAGCTCATAAACAAAAAATGACAAGAAAACTGGAGATAATTGTGGAGATAAAGAAATTTCACATGAAGTTGAAGTCAAGGTAATAGGAAGTGTTCAAGTCTAGACCTGAACATTCAGAGGAAATATAACTGAAGATATTCACTAGTATAAGAGAGGAAAACTTAAAGTTTAAAAAAAAACTATTAAAAGGAAATGTCCTCGAGGCACCTGGGTGGCTCAGTCCATTAAGCAGACTCTTCAGTTTGGCTCAGGTGGTGCCTTACAGTTTGTGAGATGGAGCCCTGCACTGGGCTCTGTGCTGACAGCATGGAGCCTGCTCGGGATTCTCTCTCTTTGTCTCTCTCTCTCTCTCTCTGCTCCTCCCCCCGCTCAAAATAAATAAAAAAAAGAAAAAGGAGAGGCGCTTGGCTGGCTCAGTCGGTTACACGTTCAACTTCGGCTCAGGTCATGATCTCGTGGTCTGTGAGTTCAAGCCCTTCATGGGGACCTGTGCTGACTGACCACTCAGAGCTTGGAGCCTGCTTCAGATTCTGTCTCCCTCTCTCTCTGCCACTCCCCCTCCCTCTCTCAAAAATAAACATTAAAAAAAAAAAAGGAAATGTCCTCTTAGTAATTAAACTGATTACTCTAAGAGATGACATACAAAAAAGCTAACAAAGTAAAAAAGTTAAAGATAGGGTAGACAAATTCATTCATAGCAGCTACTGAGGAAAACTATACAACCATACCTCAGAGATACTGCAGGTTCAGTTCCAGACCACCACAACAAAGCTAATATCACTTTAAAAAAGTGACTCAAATTAATTTTGGGTTATGCTTATACTACACTCATCAACTAAGTATGCAACAGCAATATTTCTTAAAAAACAACATACAGGGGCGCCTGGGTGGCGCAGTCGGTTAAGCGTCCGACTTCAGCCAGGTCACGATCTCGCGGTCCGTGAGTTCGAGCCCCGTGTCGGGCTCTGGGCCGATGGCTCGGAGCCTGGAGCCTGTTTCTGATTCTGTGTCTCCCTCTCTCTCTGCCCCTTCCCCGTTCATGCTCTGTCTCTCTCTGTCCCAAAAATAAAAAAAATAAAAAAATAAAAACATACATATTTCATTGCTAAAAAATGTAACCATCATCTGAGTTTTCAGTGAGTTAATCACTGATCACAGATCACCATAACAAATATAATGAAGAAGTCTGAGATATGGCAAAATGTGACAGAGAGACACAAAATGAGCAAATACTATTGGAAAAATGATGCCAAAGACTTGCTGAATGCAGGGTTGCCAAAAACCTTCAATTTAAAAAAAAAAAAAAAAGGCAATAACTGCAAAGCACAACAAAGTGAAGCACAATAAAACAAGGTATGCCCATATTTTGGTACATATTTCCAAAGTTAAAAATTTGATATCAAAGAAGGCAAAAATGTTGCCATTTGGTGTTATAGAAATATCCCTGAACTGGTTCAGTCGGTAACCTCAGTCATTAATAAGTATATCACTTGTGACACTTTTATTTTACCTATACATAGTTCTAATCCAAGAGAATTACCTATTTAGGGAAATTAAAAATTTAAGTGAAAAGGGCACTTGGGTGGCTCAGTTGGTTAAGCATCTGACTCTTGATTTTGGCTCAAGCCCTGAGTTGAGCCACCACACTGGGCCTGGAGCCTGCATAAGATTCTCTCTCTCCCTCTCCCTCTGTCTCTCCCAGGCTCACGTGTGCTCTCTAAATAAATACATACAAACATATGTACATAGACACATAAATATTTTTAAAAATAAACAAAATTTAAATGAAAATATTTTAGTAGTTTCAGACAAACTTTATCTCAAAATAATGCTTTTGGCATATGTAACTAGAATTTACAAAGGACAATATCTTTTAGAAACCACATCTAATAGGTTAATTTGTTTATTCTTACCTGTTACTCCTTTTAACTGATTTGTTCTGCCATGGTGGATCTATCACAATTACATCATATGTTTTCCTACCTGAAAACAAACACACAAGGTATTTCAGAAAGTACCTTCCATAGATGATCACTTTAAAAACTAAAGTGCAATGGGGCGCCTGGGTGGCTCAGTCAGTTAAGTGTCTGACTTCAGCTTAGGTCATGATCTCACGTTCCGTGAGTTCGAGCCACCCCGCGTCAGGCTCTGTGCTGACAGTTTGGAGCCTGGAACGTGCTTCAGATCCTGTGTCTCCCTCTCTCTCTGCCCCTCCCCCACTCACACTCTGTGTGTGTCTCTCTCTCTCAAAAATAAACATTAAAAAATAAATAAATAAAAATTAAAAGTGCATCGGGGTGCCTGGGTGGCTCAGTCGGTTGAGCGGCAGACTTCAGCTCAGGTCACGATCTCGCGGCCCGTGAGTTCGAGCC
Source organism: Neofelis nebulosa (assembly GCF_028018385.1). Classification (NCBI taxonomy): domain Eukaryota; kingdom Metazoa; phylum Chordata; class Mammalia; order Carnivora; family Felidae; genus Neofelis; species Neofelis nebulosa. The sequence goes on from NC_080792.1 coordinate 53,239,284, forward strand.
CCGCGTCGGGCTCTGTGCTGACAGCTCAGAGCCTGGAGCCTGTTTCGGATTCTGTGTCTCCCTCTCTCTGACCCTCCCCCGTTCATGCTCTGTCTCTCTCTGTCTCAAAAATAAATTTAAAAAAACATTTAAAAAAAAAAAATTAAAAAAAAATTAAAAGTGCATTTACTACAGATACAAATATAATGGAATGCAACAAAAGGATTTGTAGCATTTATTCAAATAGAATAATTTAACATAGAAAAATTAAATTTCCCTTATAATTTAGTACAGCTAGAATTTTAACATAATTTCACCTATTGCTATTTATTCAAAGACTACCTGAAAATAACTACAGCTCACTTAGTTAGATACCAATCATCTGTAAATGCCCTATAAATCTTTGTAGCCATGTTAATATGGTCCTTTCAAATGTAGGAGGGGTTAGTTTTTTGGGGTTTTTTGGGTTTTTTGCTTTACTTTTTTTAAACTTTCTTTTGAAATAATTTATCTTAAACCTGATATGCCCACCATAATATAACTTCCCCAATTGTCTACAATTGCCTTTTTCTGGCCCAGGATCCAAACCAGGATCACACATTGCATCTAGTTGCCATGTGTCCTCAATCTCTTCCACTCTGGAAAAGTTCCTGTCTTTTTTTGTCATTTATTACCGACATTTTGAAGGCTACTGGCCAGTTATCTTATAGAATGTCTCCTAATTTGGGTTTGGTACTTCCTCATGATTAAATTTAGTTATTAATTTTTGGCAAGAGTATTACCAAAGTAATCAGGAAACAAGAGATGTCAAAATGTCTCATTATTGGTGATACTAACTTTAATCACTTGGTTAAAGTGCTGTCTACCAAGTTTCTCCAGTTTTCCCTTTGTAATTAATAAATATCATGTAAGGAGATATTTTCAGACCGTGCAAATATCCCATGTCTCATCTTTTCACCTACCACTTTGACATCCAATTACTATGGTGTTTGCCAGATAGAAACTTTCTAGTTCTATCAGTCTACCCACATTTATTAATTGGAATTTTACTGTAAGGAAGAGCTGTCCTTTTATAAACATAGCTTTTATAAACATAGCTATATTTTGGTAAATCTAGAATTTCATACATAATCAAAACAGTGCAAATTAAAATGAGGAAGTAACAGTTTTCAAACTATTAGAGTGACAAATATCAAAAAGAATGGAAAACAGCATTCAAACATAGCATAATTTCCCATTAATTTATTATCCTGTCATCTACCCTGAAGAATCTGTGACATGAATAACCACTCATATGTAACATGGCTTGATAGCAATTAAAAGAAGCTTTTCCTTAATGAACTATGTCAATTAATACCTTAAAATGTCGCTATTAAATGCCCAAATAACAATAAATAGCAAATTTAAATATTTCTTTCCTACCTCATCTCTTAGATTATAATAGTAACAATTTATTAAATACATATAAGTCCCTGACATAAGCAATTGATGCAGATTAATTCACTTAATCCTCAAAATGACTTTCAGAAGTAGGTTATTATCATATCCATTTTATAAACTAGGAAACCAAGGCTCTTTTTATTAGCCCAAAGACTAACAGTTAAGCTTCAGAATCTAAATCCAAATTCAGCTGTGGACTTCAATCTTTAAATTGTGTTAACATTATACAGGAAGATATTTCAAGAAATTTTAGACAATAAATGTGAACATTAGCTTAATATGTAACCTAAAAGGTTAGGGTATAAATATTCATATCTGAAGTGTTTCTAATTTGCTATAAAGAAAAGTTAAATAAAATTGTTTAGGGGTGCCTAGGTGGCTCAGTTGGTTAAGCATCTGACTTCAGCTCTGGTCATGATCTCATGGTTTGTAGGTTCAAGCCCATGTTGGTCTCTGTGCTGACAGCTCAGAGCCTGGAGCCTGCTTTGGATTCTGTCTCCCTCTCTGTGACCCTCTCCTACCCACACTCTCTCTCCAAAAAAAATTTTTAATTTTTTTTTTAAATTTTAAATAAAATTGTTTGGCCAAAACCAAATGTATCCTGAATTCCAAAGTACAGAGCAGCAACTGTGTTTGCTCTCATGGGGACTAATTACTTTTTGATGCTTTGTTCATAATTCTTATTTTTTAATTTTTTTTTTAATTTTTTAAACCCAAACTCAGCACTTTTAAAATTTTTAAACAAAAATTACACAGAAAAAATGAAGTGTTTACCCTATCCTCATAAAACATTGACCCTCATTCAGCATTCAGACTAGCTCTTGACTTTTAATGCCACAGAAAAATTGTATTTTTCTAATAGCATAATTACTTACAGTTCAGAAGTGGATGCATGCAAGAAATGTCAGACAAAAGAAAACTGCTTTTTGGTGGCACCAGGTATTTCTGTCCCATTAACGTAATAGTTTTTGTAAAGCTAGAGTTGTTTTCAACAATCCGTGAAAATAAATCCTGTTCTGTAACAGACATATCCTCTTCCGTCAATTGTAATGCCTGCAGTTCCATTTCATTCAGAGAAGGCAAATGCTTTGCCATTGCACATAATTCTGACAAATTGCAGGTATCAAGTGGTAAAGTAATGGGCTCACTACACTTGTTCCATTTTTCAGAAAGTGGATGAAGAAAGCCACTCTTGAGACCTTCTTGGATTAACTCCGAAGAGCCATCCAAAATCAGTCCCCTGATCTGTAAGAAAAATTTGTTACAGTATATTAAAGTCATTAACATTAAAACAATTACCTAAATAATGAAATTCCTACTATGTTTTGAGTATTTGAACTTACGGGTGAAATCAATATTTTTAAAGCTTACACTAAAATAATTTTAACATACAATGTAAAAATAAAACTACGTGAGTATACCTTTGAAGTACTGTTTCTTAAATGTGGAATGAAACAAACCTCATAAATTCACTTACAGTTAAATAACTAAATAATGCACATAAAAAAACACATTCTTAAAAATGTATTAAAACGAAGGGTGCCTGGGTGGCTCAGTTAAGCATCCAACTCTTGATTTCAGCTCAGGTCATGACCCTCAGGGTCATGGGATTGAGCCCCAGGTTGGGCTCTGGCTGAGCATAGAGCCAATCAAAATTATCTCTATTCCTCTGCCCTTCCCTACTCACCCCCCCACTAAAAAAAAAAAAAAAAAAAAAAAAAAAGGTATTAAGATGAATTTGAAAAAAACAAAACAAGGGTGAATTTGATAACATGCATGTTTCCAAAAGAAAGCAGAATTTCTAATCTGTAAAGCAAACTAAGTTTAAATCACATATAATATTGTTTCTTTAGTGATCCACTTTCAAAATAAACATACCTTTTAACTCTAATATAGTACTTAAATTGTAAAGAAAAAAGCAACTGTTGGGGCACCTGGGTGGCTCAGTCGGTTCAGTGTCCGACTTCAGCTCAGGTCATGATCTCGCAGTTTCTGAGTTCAAGGCCCGCACTGAGCTCTGTGCTGACAGCTTGGAGCCTGGAGCCTGCTTTGGATTCTGTGTCTCCTTCTCTCTCTTCCCCTCCCCCCACTCACACTCTGTCTCTCTCTCAAGAAATAAACATTAAAAAAAAATTTTTTAATAAAAGAAACTGTTAAATGAACATAAAAACACAGTTCTGTGAAAATATAACTACAATAATTATAAAATTGAAATCTAAGTTCCACTTCTGGACAAGATGGAGTACCAGAAGTCAGATTTCACTTTTCATCTGAAATTACTTTTTACAAATGTATAAAATGTGTAATTTATTAAAAAGGCTTTCAGACCTTAGATGGATGTCAAGTAATGAAGAACAGTGGTCCCTAAAAAAAAAGGAGAAACAAAATGATTTCTCCAGCTTACTACCTTGAGAGTTTCCAGGCAGCAGCACAGAGAAGGAGACCCATTCAGAGTCCATGAGTTGACTTGGGAAGATGGGGCTGGAAAGGTCTGGAAAGATCAAAGCAGCTAGAATTTGCCAGGCAGGATACCAAAGAGGAGACTACAAAGAGAGTTCTTATAAGCTGCAGAAGGGTCCACTTAAGTCTACCCAAGGCCAGGGAAAGAAATAGATGTGAAATGATCATAGGAAACAATACACAGAGCTCATAGAGAGGTGGGAACAATGCTCCCAACAGCCAGAATGGAAAATCTCCTAATTTACAAAGCAACAGGTACACTACTCAAAAGGGTATTGCCTCAACGTTGGGGAGAAAAATAGCTCTAAAATAAAGGCTGCTCTGATTCTAACTAAAAAAGCTTAGAGCAAGCTTCAAAACCCTTGTTTAAGAAAATCACAGGGTGCCAAGATGGCGGAACAGCCTGGAAGTTTTTTTGGGGCTTCTCGTCCCTGAAATGCAGCCAGATCAACACTAAACCATACTGTACACCTAGAAAACTGATGTGAGGGTTAACACAACAATCTGAACAACCTGAACCACAGAACTCGGCAGGTACATAGCATGGAGAAGTGAACTGGGGGAGAGAGAAACAGCGGAGGGTAGGGAGCTGTTTTTGCTTGTGGAGAGAGGACAGAGACAGGGGGAGAGCACAGGAAAGCATCCACCAACCCCCAAAAGCAGCTGGAGAGAAAAGAAAGAGTATGCAAGGGACTGAAAAAAAAGTGGGGGAAAGGAGAAAGGAGAGGGTTTAAATTCCACTAAGACTCTATAAACAGAGGGAGCACAGAGTCTGAAACTCCACAGCTCGATACCCAGAGCTGTTGTGATGGGAACAGCGAATCCCCAGGAACAGAGAACGAGATCCAAGGGGTCCTCAGGCCACACAGGGAGAGGTGGTTCCCCTGCTATGAGGACATTCGGTGGAGGATGTGTGGTCACCCCATAGGCAAAGATCCCAGTGGACCTGAGAATGACCACATTGGCTGGTCAAGAACTGCTGTACAATCACATGAACTTTTTCTGGGACGGGCTGGCACCCAGCCACAGTCTTTGGGAATCAGCAGCAGCAGGGTCCCACGAATGTTCCTGGGGGCAGCCGAGCACCTGGCCATTGCTCAGTGAGATGCTCCGCCAGAGGGTCAGTATGGGTCAAAGTCACAGTCCCTCAGAAGTGAGGAGTTGGGAAATACAGCCACACCTGGGAAAAACTCAGGAGGGAGGTGCCACCTGGCATCCTAATGTCTTGGTCATGGAATGTAAAAGTGGGGAGTGGATAGAACTGGAGACAAAGGAGGGGTGCTCGATTGCCAGTCAGGGAGAGCACAGAGTTCTGATACTAGAGTCTGGGTAGCTGGGTGACACCATACTCAGCCCTCACACACATGTGCATACACACCTACATGCACCACAACAATCCACCCCAGTAAGCTAAGCAGCGACATCTAATGGAGAATGGAGCCATTACACTAAACCCCATCCAACTTGGCCAACCTCGTGCTACAGGAACACAAGTCTCTCCACCTGCTTAGTTACAGACTATAAAGTGCTTCATAGCTTGACTTCTAGGGGAAACCGATGTAATTTCAATTATCTTCAGCCTGTTCCCTGGTCCATCTATTCAATTTTTTTCTTTTTCTTTTCTTATTCTTGAATACAGAAACAGAAGAAGTTTATTTTTATTTTCCATTTTTACTAAAAATATTTTAATTTTTTACAATATTTTTCACTTTTCTATAAATGTTTTACATTCTATTTTACTTCCATTATTTCATTTTATTATATTTTAGTGTATTCGCTTTTTCAAATTTTCAAACATTTTATTTTTCTGGGTTTTTTTCTTATTTTTTTCCTTTTTTTTCTTTTCATATCTTTCCCTTTTTTCTCTACTATACCAAGCTCCTTTCAACAAACGGACCAAAATACACCTAGGATCTAGCATCACTTATTTGATTTTTTGTGTTGATTTAATTTTTTAATTTTTTTTTTTTTACCGTATTAATTTCTTTTCTTCCTTCAAAATGATGAAACAAAGGAATTCACCCCAAAAGAAAAAATAGGAAGAAATGACAGCCAGGGACTTAATCAACACAGTACAAGCAAGATGTGTGAACCAGAATTTAGAATCACAATAATAAGAATACTAGCTGGGGTTGAAAATAGATTAGAATCCCTTTCTGCAGAGATAAAAGAAGTAAAAAATAGAATGAAATTAAAAATGCTATAACTGAGCTGCAATCACAGATGGATGCTGTGGCGGCAAGGATGGATGAGGCAGAACAGAGAATCAGCGAGGACAAACGTACAGAGAATAATGAAGCAGGGGAAAAAAGGGAGATTAAGGCAAAAGACCACGATTTAAGAATTAGAGAAATTAGTCACTCATTAAAAAAGGAACAACATCAGAATCATAGGGGTCACAGAAGAGGAAGAGAGAGAAATAGGGGTAGAAGGGTTATATGAGCAAATCATAGCAGAAAACTTTCCTAACCTGGGGAAAGACACAGACATCAAAATCCAGGAAGCACAGAGGACCCCCATTAGATTCAACAAAAACTGACCATCAACAAGGCATATCATAGTCAAACTGACAAAATACTCACGCAAGGAGGAAATCATGAAAGCAGCAAGGGAAAAAAGTCCTAAACCTACATGGGAAGACAGATGAGGTTTGCAGCAGATCTATCCACAGAAACTTGGCAGGCCAGAAAGGAGTGGCAGGATATATTCAATGTGCTAAATCAGAAAAATATGCAGCCAAGAATTCTTTATCCAGCAAGGATGTCATTCAAAACAGAAGGAGAGATAAAAAGTTTCCCAGACAAACAAAAATTAAAGGAGTTCGTGACCACTAAACCAGCCCTGCAAGAAATTTTAAGGGGGACTCTCTGAGGGGAGAAAAGACCAAAAAAACAAAACAAAAACAAAACAAAAGCAGCAATGACTAGAAAGGACCAGAGAACACTATCAGAAACTCCAACTCTACAGGCAACATAATGGCAATAAATTCATATCTTTCAGTACTCACTCTAAACGTTCCCATCAAAAGACATAGGGTAATAGAATAAAATCCATCTATATGCTGTTTACAAGAGACCCACTGTAGACCTAAAGACACCTTCAGATCGAAAGTAAGGGGATGGAGAACCATCTATCATGCTAATGGTCAAGAAACGAAAGCCAGAGTAGCCATACTTATATCCGACAATCTAGACATTAAAATAAAGACTGTATCAAGAGATGCAGAAGGGCATTATATCACAATTAAGGGGTCTATCCACCAAGAAGGTCTAACAATTGTAAACATTTAAGCTCCAAATGTGGTGGCACCCAAATATATAAATCAATTAATCACAAACATGAAGAAACTCATTGATAATAATACCATAATACTAGGTGACTTCAACACCCCATTCACAGCAATGGACACATAACCTAAACAGAAAATCAACAAGGAAACAATGGCTTTGAATGAAATACTAGACCAGATGGACTTAAAAGATATATTCAGAACATTCATCCTAAAGCAGCAGAATATACGTTCTTCTCCAGTGCACATGGAACATTCTCCAGAATAGATCACATACTGGGACACATATCAGCCCTAAGTAAGTACAAAAAGATGGAGATCATACCATGCATATTTTCAGACCACAATTCTATTAAACTCTAAATCAACCACAAGAAAAAATTTGGAAAAGTAACAAACATGTGGAGACTCAAGAACATCCTACTAAAGAATGAATGGGCTAACCAAGAAGTTAAACAGGAAATTAAAAAGTACATGGAAGCTAATGAAAATTATAATACCACAGCCAAAAACCTCTGGAATGCAGCAAAGGTGGTCATAAGAAGGAAGTATACAGCAATCCAGGCCTTCCTAAAGAAGGAAGGTCTCAGATAAACAACCTAACCTTACACCATAGGGAGCTGGAAAAGAACAGCAAATAAAACCCAAAACCAGCAGAAGACAGGAAATAATAAAGATTAAAGCAGAAATCAATGCTATCAAACCCCCCCCCCAAAAAAACAGTAGAACATATCAATGAAACCAGAAGCAGGTTCTGTGAAAGAATTAACAAAATTCATAAACCCCTAGCCAGTTTCATCAAAAAGAAAAAGGATATGGCCCAAAAAAATAAAATCAAGAATGAAAGAGGAGAGATCAAAATCAACATAGAAGAAATACAAACAATAACAAGAGAATATTATGAGCACTTATATGCCAATAAAATGGGCAATCTGGAAGAAATAGACAAATTCCTAGAAATATATAAACTATCAAAGCTGAAATAGGAAGAAATAGAAAATTTGAACAGACCCATAACCAGTAAAGAAATCAAATTATTAATCAAAAATCTCCCAAAAAACAAGAGTCCAGGCCCAGATGGCTTTCCATGGGAATTCTACCCAACATTTAAAGAAGAGTTAACACCTATTCTCTTGAAGCTGTTCCAAAAAACAGAAATGGAAGGAAAACCTCCAAACTCTTTCTATGAAGCCAGCATTACCTTGACTCCAAAACCAGACAAAGACCCCACTAAAAAGGAGAACTACAGACCACTTTCCCACATGAACATGGATGCAAAAATTCTCAACAAGATACTAGCCAACCGGATACAACAATACATTAAAAGAATTATTCACCATGACCAAGTGGGATTTATACCTGGGATACAGGACTGGTTCAATATCCACAAAGCCATCAATGTGGTACATTACATCAATAAAAGAAAAGAACCACACGATCATCTCAATAGATGCAGAGAAAGCATTTGACAAAATCCAGTATCCTTTGTTGATTAAAAACCCTCAAGAAAGTAGGCATAGAAGGATCAAACCTCAAGATCATAAAAGCCATATATGAAAGACCCACTGCTAATATCATCCTCAATGGGGAAAAACTGAGAGCTTAGCCCCTAAGGTCAGGAATAACACAGGGATGTCCACTCTCACTATTGTTAATTCAACATAGTATTGGAAGTCTTAGCCTCTGCAATCAGACAACACAAAAAAATAAAAGGCATCCAAATCGGCCAGGAGGAGGTCAAACTTTCATTCTTCAAACATAACATGATGCTAAACCCAAAATATTCCATCAAAAACTGCTAGAACTGATTCATGAATACAGCAAAGTTGCAGGATATAAAATCAATGCAAAAAAATCAGTTGCATTCCTATACACCAATAATGAAGCAACAGAAAGAGAAATCAAGGAATCAATCCCATTTACAATTGCACCAAAAACCATAAAATACCTAGGAATAAATCTAACCAAAGAGGGAAAAATCTATACACTGAAAACTATACAAAGCTTATTGAAAGAAATTGAAGAAGACACAAAAAAATGGAAAAAGATTCCATGCTCCTGGATAGGAAGAACAAGTATTGTTAAAATGTCAATACTACCCAAAGCAATCTACATATTCAATGCAATCCCTGTCAAAATAACACCAGCATTCCTTAAAGAGCTAGAATAAACAATCCTAAAATTTGTATGTAACCAGAAAAGACCCTGAATAGCCAAAGCAATCCTGAAAAAGAAAACCAAAGCTGGAGGCATCACAATCCCAGACTTCAAGATGTATTACAAAGCTGTAATCATCAAGACAGTATGGTACTGGCACAAAAACAGACACTCAAATCAATGGAATGGAATAGAGAACCCAGAAATGGACCCACAAACATATGGCCAACTAATCTTTGACAAAGCAGGAAAGAATATCCAACAGAATAAAGACACTCTCTTCAGCAAATGGTGCTGGGAAAACTGGAGAGCAACATGCAGAAAAATGAACCTGGACCATTTTCTTACACCACACACAAAAACAAATTCAAAATGGATTAAAGGCCTAAATGTAAGACAGGAAGCCATCAAAATCCTAGAGGAAAAAGCAGGCAAAAACCTCTTGACCTTGGCCACAGCAACTTCTTACTCAACACGTCTCCAGAAGCAAGGGAAACAAAAGCAAAAATGAACTATTGGGACCTCATCAAAATAAAAAGCTTCTGCACAGCAAGGAAACAATCAACAAAACTGAAAGGCAGCCGATGGAATGGGAGAACATATTTGCAAATGACATATCAGATAAAGGGTTAGGATCCAAAATCTATAAAGAACTCATCAAACTCAACACCCAAGAAACAATCCAGTGAAGAAACGGGCAAAAGACATGAATGGGCAAAAGACTTCTCCAAAGAAGACATCAAGATGGCCAACCAACACATGAAAAAAAATGCTCAACATCACTCATCATCAGGGAAATACAAATCAAAACCACAATGAGATACCAACTCACACCTGTCAGAATGGCTAACATTAACAACTCAGGCAACAACAGATGTTGGCGAGGATGTGGAGAAAGAGCATCTCTTTTGCACTGCTGGTGGGAATGCAAGCTGGTGCAGCCACTCTGGAAAACAGTATGGAAGTTCCTCAAAAAATTATAAATATAAATACCCTATAGCCCAGCAATTGCACTACTAGGTATCTATCCAAGGGATACACATGTGCTGTTCTGAAGGAGCACATGCACCCCAATGTTTATAGCAGCACTGTCAACAATAGCCAAAGAATGGAAAGAGCCCAAATGTCCATCAATGGATGAATGGATAAAGATGATGTGGTATATATATATACAATGGAGTATTACTCAGCAATCCAAAAGAATGAAATCTTGCCATTTGTAACTATGTGGATGAAACTGAGGATATTATGCTAAGTGAAATTAGTCACTCATAGAAAGACAAGTATCATATGACTTTACTCCTATGAAGAATTTAAGATAAAAACCAGATGACCATATGGGAAGTGAAATGAAAAATATAAAAACAAGGAGGGGGACAAGACATAAGAGACTCTTAAATATGGAGAACAAACAGAGGGTTGCTAGAGGGGTTGTGGGAGGGGGCATGGGCTAAATGGGTAACAGGCATTAAGGAATCTGCTCCTGAAATTGTTGCACTATATGCTAACTAACTTGGGTGTAAATTAAAAAATAAATAGATTTTTTAAAAAGAGAAAAAAAAAAAGAAAAAGGAAAATCACAAAAGGATCAGCCAGTTTCAAAGTAACTTTGTCCAAGACAAAGTTCAGGAATATTTATAGAAATATGATGGGGTGCCTAGGTGGCTCAGTCGTTAAGCGTCTGACTTCAGCTCAGGTCATGATCTCACAGTTCAAGAGTTTGAGCCCCACACTAGGCTCTCTGCTTCAGCACAGAGCCTGCTTCAGATCCTCTGTCTCCCTCTCTCTCTACCCCTACTCTGCTCATGAGCTCTCTTTCTCTCTCTCAATAATAAACATTTTGAAATTTTTTTTAAATGATTATTTATAGGAAAATGAAAATATTTAGTACCCAATAAGCTACAATTGAAACATCTTACAATAAAATTTAAAATTACCAGGTATAGGGGTGCTTGGGTGGCTCAGTCAGTTTAGCATCTGACTCTTGTTTTTAGCTCAGGTTATGATCTCACAACTTGTAAGTTGGGAGTTCCACGTCAGGCTCTGTGCTGGTAGTGGGGAGCCTGCTTGGGATTCTCTCTCTTTCTCTTTGCCCCTCCCCCACTCTGTCTCTCTCAAAAAACACAAATGAAAAAAAAAAACTTAAAAAAATTATCAGGTATATAAAGAAGGAAACACAACATAATGTTGGAATAATCACACATAGGAATAATACAGATGATACAAATAGTAGAAATGTATGAATAGATTTACTTGTAGCCCATTTAAAAGATTGAGAACAAGAGCAAAAAAGAAAGGATAATAAGGCACTTATCATAACCATATTCATATGTCCTAAAATGTAAAGCAAAAAAATGAGAATGTTCAAAGACATAAAAACTACTAAAAAAAAATTGAGCTTCCAGAGAAGAAAACTACAGCATACCACAGAAATATTGTGGGTTGGGTTCTAGACCACCAGAATAAAGCAAGTTATCTTTATAACAAAGGGAATTATTTGAAGGCAAGGGCTGTAAGCTATATTTTGTAAACCAGACATAGTCTATTAAGTGCTCAAGAGCATTATGTCTTTAAAAATAATGTACATATCTTAATTAAAAAACACCTTATTGCTAAAACATGCTAACTATTATCTCAACTTTCAGCAAGTCATATTCTTTTTGCAGACGAAGGGTCTGGCCTCCATGTTGATGGGTGCTGACTCATAAGGGTGGTGGTTGCTAAAGGTTGAAGCAGCTATGGCAATTTCTTAAAATAAGACAACAATGAAGTTTGCCACATCAATGGATTCTTCCTTTCATGGACATCAATTTCTCTGTAGCATGAATGCTGTTTGATAGCATTTTACCCACAGAACTTCTTCCCAAATTGGAGTCAATCCTCTCAAACTCTGCTGCTGCTTTACCAAGTTTATGGAATATTCTAGGGTCTTTGTTGTCACTTCAACAATTCACAGCATCTTCACCAAGAGTAGCTTCCACCTGAAGGAACTACTTTCTTTGCTCATCCTTCAGAAGCACCCCTCATTCATCATAAGCAAACCCTCACCCTTTAAAGTTCTGTTATGAGATTGCAACAACTGGATCACATCTTCAGGATCCACTTTTAGTTCTCTTGCTATTTCCATCACATCTGCAGTTACTTCCTCCACTGAAGTCTGGAACCCCTCGAAGTCATCTTTTAGAGTTAGAATCAACTTCTTCCAAACTCCCAGTAATGTTGACATTTTGACCTCTTTCCATGAATCACAAATGTTCTTAGAGACATCTAGAATAGTCAATCTTTTCCAGAAGATTTTCCATTGACTTTGTGCCCAGATCCATCAGAGGCATCACTGTCTGTGGAAGCTATAACCCTATGAAATGTATTTCTTCAATAATAAGACTTGAAAGTCAAAATTACTCCTTGATCCATAAGCTTCCAAATGGATTTTGTGTTAGCAGGCATGAAAACAACATTCATCTGACTGTACATCTCTATCAGAGCTCTTGGGCAACAAGGTGCATTATTTATAAGCCCTATTTTGAAAGGAATCCTTTCTTCCGGTGAGTAAATCTCAAGAGTGGGTTGAAGAGATTCAGTAAGCCATGTTGTAAACAGATGTGCTGTCATCCAGACTTTGTTGCTCCACTTAGAGAGCACATGCAGAGTAAATTTAGCATAATTCTTAAGGGCCCTAGTATTTTCAGAAGGGTAAATGAGCACTGGCTTCAACTTAAAGTCACCAGCTACAGTAGTCCCTAAAAAGAGAGTCAGCCTGTCTTTTGCACTGAAAGTCCTAGATGACATCTTCTTCCAAAAGAAGGCTGTTTCATCTACATTGAAAATTTGTTTAGGGGGCGCCTGGGTGGCTCAGTCAGTTGAGCATCCAACTTCAGCTCAGGTCATGATCTCACAGTTCGTGAGTTCGAGCCCCGCGTTGGGCTCTGTGCTGACAGCTCAGAGCCTGGAGCCTGCTTCAGATTCTGTGTCTCCCTCTCTCTGCCTCATCCCACTCATGCTCTGTCTCTCTCTGTCTTAAAAATAAATAATAAACAAAACAAAACAAAAAAAAAAACCAAAAGGCATAAAAAAAAAAAAAAGAAAGAAAAGAAAACTTGTTTAGTGTAGCCACCTTCAGTAATGACCTTAGCTAGATCTTCTGGATACAGCTTCTACTTCATCACTTGCTATTTCACCATGCACTTTGATGTTACGGAGATGGCTTCTTAAACCTCATGAACCAACTTTTGCTGGCTTCAAACTTTTCTTCTACAGTTTCCTCACCTCTCGGCCTTCATAGAATTGAAGAGAGTTAGGGCCTTGCTCTGGACTAGGATTTGACTTAAGGGAATGTTGTGGCTGGTTTGATTGCCTATCCATACCAAACTTCCTCTATATCACCAATAAGGCTGAATGTATCATTCCTATGTTCACTGGGTTAACACTTTAAATTTCCTTCAAGAACTTTTGCTTTGCATTCATAACTTGGCTACCAGTTTGATGCAAGAGGCCAACATTTCAGCATACCTCAGTTTTTGACATGCCTTCCTCACTGAACTTAATCATTTCCAGTTTTTTATTTAATGTATGAGACATGTAACTCTTTTTTTCAGTAGAGCACTTAGAGAAAATTGCAGGGCTATCAATTAACCTAATTTCAAGGCCGTTGTGTCTCAGGGAATAAGGAGACCCAAAGTGAGAGAGACAAACAGGAGCAGCTGATGGCTGGAGGAGTCAGAGTACATAATATTTATCAATTAAGTTTGCTATCTTATATGTGCACAGTTTGTGGTGCCCCAAAACAATTGCAATAGTAACATCAAAAATCACTCATCACAGATGACCATAACAAATATAACAAACATAATAACAAAATTTGAATTACCTAAATGTGACACAAAGTGAGCAAATGCTGTTGGAAAAAAATGGCACTGACAGACTCGTTTGATGCAGGTATCCCACAAACTTGCAAAGTGTATAATAAAACAAAGCACAATAAACAAGGTATGCCTGTTCAACATAAAAATAAAATATACACTAGGCTGTACTAATAGCAGGCACTGAAGAAGAAAAGATTAGTGCACTTGAAAACAACACACTACACAAGTGTCTAAATGAAAAGGACAGAAAAAATATTTGAAGAGGTAATGGCCAAAAATTTCCAAATTTGCTAAAGACTATTATTCACAGATTCAAGCTTAACAAACAAAGGAGGGGAAAACTGCCTAAAGGAACATCATAATCAAATTGCTAAAACTCAATGATAAAGAAAAAATGTTCAAAACAGCCAAAGACTTCTACTTTCAACCAAGATGGAGTAACAGGAACAGTAACTTTCAAGATACAGAACATCAAGTAATAAAGGACAGTGAAAGAAATCATAGGTAAGGCCTACTGACTGCCCCAGCTAAGACAACAAGAAGGAAGAATCTGGACAGAGGCTGGGAGAAATCCAGAGTTGAGCAGACAAAGCAGAGAATATGGGAAGATCATGACAAGATTTCACAGGACAGAGTACCAGAGAGGAAAGAGCCACCCAAAGGGAGAACTCTGTAGATGTATAGGTAGTCACCCTGGAAAAATTCCCCTAAGTACTCATGTGCTTAAGTGTGTGAGAGAACTATCCAAGGCCAAGAAAAGAACCACCCAAAGGACAGAAGAAAAAGTGCCAGTTCCCACAAAGCCAACAATATTGCCTGTTTACAATATTCGGACTGAAAAAACTCATGATTCACAGGACAAATGGGAGACAATTCATCATGAGTCTCTGTGAGAGGAGAGGCACTGACAGTTTTCATTCCAGAATAAATCCTCAAGGTTATGTGTACAGCATGGAAGATAGATACTGCATCTCCCTCCAAGGCAGAGGGCGGATTTATTTCCTGTCCAAGTTAATAAAAAGGCTCTTTAGGCTAAACGGTTAGACAGATGTGCTTGCAACCCATTTAAAAGACTAGGGTTTCCATTCTATTGAGGATAGAAAGCAAATGGAATTCTCATGCATTGCTGGTGTGAAATGCAAAACAGTACAGTCACTGTGGAAAACAATTTGGCATTTTTTTAATAGAGCTTAATAAACATTTACCATCAATCCAACAATACTACCCCAACTTAAAAATTTACTAACAACTCTTTAAAAAATAATAATAAAATAATATAAATAAATAAAATAAAAATTTACTCTTAGGCAAATCTCTAGAAAACCATAATATTTAAATGAAACTTTGTATCACAGTGCTTAAAATACAACATATCATAATATGAGATGTTTCAGTGCCCAGAGAAAAATTTGTAACGCTGAATACTCCCATAAACAAAAAAGAAGTAAAAATGTGAATTAAGACAACTCAAAAAGTCAGGAAAAAATTAATGGAAGGATTAAATAAATATAGATTAGAGCATAAGTTAGAAAATAAAAATAAGGTTAAGAAACAACTAATAAATTAGGTAAGCCATTAGCTAATCTATCAAGAAAGAGAATAAACATACAATATGAATAATGAAGGTGAAATAACTATAGACACAGACTATGCATAAATTTTAAAAACTTAATGAAACAAATAATGTTCTAAGATAACATACTTTACAAGACTGACTACAAAAGAAAATGAAATTCTTTAATCTAAAACTTATTTCCAAAGAAGAAAAAGGTTAAATTGTCAAAGGAAGTATGTCCAGAAAAGATAACATGCTGAAATAGTTGCAAAGAAGAGCTCTACCAAACTTAAAAAAATTTTTTTTTTTAATATTTATTTATTTTTGAGAGAGAGAATCAGCACAGGCAGGGAAGGGGCAGACAGAGAGGGAGACACAGAATCCAAAGCAGGTTCCAGGCTCTGAGCTGTCAGCACAGAGCCTGACGCGGGGCTTGAACCCACAAACCGTGAGATCATGAGCTGAGCCAAAGTCGGACGCTTAAACGACTGAGCCACCCAGGTGCCCCTCTACCAAACTTTAAAAAAAAGATTACACCAAAGACTTGGGGAGGGGGAAAAAAAAGAAAAATTTCCAACTTCCAATATTGATGTATACAAATATGTGTATATAATTATGCATAAACAAGAAATATATATCAGATTAATCTCACTTATCATTATCTCAAATAAAATGTTAGCAAATAAAATTTAGCAGAACATTTGGAAAATAATACATCATGGTCATTTGGAATACATACTTCAAATACAAGCATGGTTGCACATGAGGAAAAAAGTCAAAGGAAAATATTAGGGGAAAAATCAGCTATTCAATCTCCACAGATGCCTAAAAAAAACATTTCATAAAATTCAATAAGCATGTTTGATAATAACAATAAATAAGAAGAGATGAAAATTTCTTTAACATGCTATTTGCAGCTCAGCCCAAAAGCCAGTATTATGCTTAGTGAGGAAATCATGCCTATGGATTCAGGAACAAGACAATGATAAATACTCTATTAAATATGATTTAACATTGTATTTTATTTTCCACCCTGTAGAATTACAGAACACAAATTAACTAGAGATACAATAATTGGAAAGCTTTAAGTAAAAGTATTACTATTTTCAGGAGTTTTAAGTATTACTTAGAAAACACAAGAGATTAAAAGAAAAAAAAAACAAAAACTATAGCAACTTAAGAAATTGACAAGACTTTTATAAAGAAAATCTTATAAAAAGACAACAGAAACTGAAACAAATGGAAAGACATATTCATGTTTGGGGGCAGAATCATCAGTATCTTAAAGACCTCAGTAAGCCTAATTTAAAATTTTAAGTTTAACTTGATGCAATAAGAATTCCAATTGCTTCTTTTTTCTAACCAAGTTAAAATTGATCCTAAAATTGATACAGAGGGACGCCTGGGTGGCTCAGTCGGTTGAGCCTCCAACTTTGGGTCAGGTCATGATCTCGCAGTCTTGTGAGTTCAAGCCCCACATCCAGCTTTGTGCTGTCAGCTCAAAGCTTGGAGCCTGCTTTGGATTCTGTGTCTCCCTCTTTCTCTGCCCCTCCCCTGTTCACACTCTCTCCCTCTCTCTCAAAAATAAACATTAAAAAAAAAAGAAAGAAATGCTCTAAAATTGATATGGAAAAATAAACAAATAGAAAAACTGTGTAGAACAAGAGCAATAAGGATGGGGGGGAGGTGAGCACATCAAATAGTAAAACATATTATAAAACCTGAAAAGAGACTCGAAAATAAATAAATAGATAAAAACATAAAGTGCAGAAATAAACTCAAATACATATGTGAATTTAGTATATCTAGCATCTCAAAACAGCAGAGAAAAAACTCAACAGATGATGGCTGGACAAATGAGCAGTCATCCGGAAAAAACAAAGTTAGACCCTTAACTCTTGCTTTACACCACAATGAAATCTAAATGAATCAAAGATACAAATGCGAAATGAAATCATAAATATTCTAGAAGAAAACATGGGGAAATTCTTTTAAAGTCTTGAAGAAGAAATACCTTTTCAACTATGACTCAAAAATCCAGAACTCATAAAAGAAAAAATAATAATAAATTCAACTAAATAAAAATACAATACTTATGAGGTAAAAAAAAAAATCATAACTAAAATTAAAATGACAAACTGGTAAAAATATATTTTCAATTTATATCATAGACAAAGAACTAATTTCCCTAACATATAGAGAGAGCCTATAAATTAAGGACACAATTTTTTTAACATACGAAAGAAACAGTTCACATAAAAAAAATACAAATAGTTTTTAAACGAATGTGAAAATACTTAACTACACTCCTAATAAGAGAATGCAAATTAAAATCACACTGAAATATTATTTTTTACCTATCAGATTGGAAAAGATCAAAAACAATACATCACATACTGTAATGGTAAGGATGTGGGGAAATACGCACAATTACA
This sequence comes from Neofelis nebulosa, assembly GCF_028018385.1. Taxonomy (NCBI): domain Eukaryota; kingdom Metazoa; phylum Chordata; class Mammalia; order Carnivora; family Felidae; genus Neofelis; species Neofelis nebulosa. The sequence continues at coordinate 53,257,461 of NC_080792.1, forward strand.
CATTTCTGGTTTGCTAATAAGAGGATAAAACCTCTACAGTAGCAATTTGACAGTATCTACCAAAAAGTTCAAACCTCTGACCCAGAAACTTAATTTCTTGAACTGTATCCTGCAAGATATACATGTGGAAAATGGCATGTGTATAATATACCTAAATGTTAGCAGCTAAAGACTAATTGAAGTATGAAAAATAATGAGACATAAAGCAGTTTGTAAAGTATGTTCAACTGAGGGGAAAAAAGCAAGGTGAAAAACTGGGTCAAGTATGCTACCATCTAAATAAAAAAGAAGGGGAATATACGTATTGATCATCTTTCACATATGAACACCACCACTCTACGAATGCACTGGGAGGAGGAAGCGGGTGACTGAAGGATGGAGATTAAAGAAAGACTTTTTACTACATACTCTTTGTACATTCTGAAGTTTACCAAATGAATGCATTATCATCCAAAAATAAATAAATATTAAATAAATAAAACAAAATGCAAGTCTGGTCATGTCATCTGCTTTCAACAGCTTCCCACCACCCTTAATATTAAGTCTAAATGTCTTAAGATGGGCTTGTAAAACCTTACATGATCTGCAACTTATCTCCCCAGTTTCACCTCTAACCATTCTCTCTACATTCCACAGCCCAGCCACACTGAACCTTTTACAGTTCCTTAAATAAACTTTATTCCATCTTGCTTCTGAACTTTAGCAAATCCTATTCTTCTCAAAGACTAGAATACTCTTCATCACCCTCTTCATATGACTAATGCCTACTGCAAAGACTCAAACAAAATCACTGCTTCCATAAAGCTTTTCTTGATACCCCGTCCTCAAGTCTCAGTTGGACACCCACCCTCTGTGCCCTCCTAGCATCCTAGAATTCTATGATAGTGCTTTTTAATATATATAACAGTTTAGTTTAATTGTGTCCCTCAAGAACATAAGTTCTGGGACAGAAACATTATATCTATCTCTACTTCTACTGAAGTCCCAGGGCTAACAATGTCTGGTATACAGTTGGCATTTAATGAATATTTATAAGTAAACTGAATTAATTAGTGAATAAATGTATAAATAAGTAAATGACAGGAAGGAAGGGAGGGGCACAGATAGATTCAGTAAAGAAAATAATAAGACAAGCTCTCCTACAGGCTTTTCCTTAATATATGTTCCTTAAAGTCATCTACATATCTTGTCTATTAAGAGTCCTCGTACCAACCTTGAAAATTCTATTATAGCCAATAGATTTAATTTCTATAAAATCGTTAATTGATAACAAAATGGCCATATATTATCTTTATTCAAATTTACTACTGAAACTAAGAGTTGTAAATTAGATTTTGTAAATATTCTGTTCTATGACTTAAGAGTTTGATTGCACTCTGTAGCACATAAATGTTTCACAATTTGTAGTTATCATTAACAGTCACAAGTATTTAGCAATCCGAATGCACATGAATCTAAGAAATTCTACTCTCTAATTTCATTTAACATCTTAAAATTATTAATCTTTCTTATATCAGACCCTGGATTTTTGCATACTTCTGCAGTTTAATCTTGCAAGTAGCATTTCCAGGCAACAGAAAGAGTTCTAAAATTAACAAACTAGACAAGACTTTTGGTATTGAAAGATTTAGCATTTGTACATTCAACTATCTTCAATACATGTAAAATCCAATGTATTAGTGGAAACCACAATGAGATACCACTCCATTCTTACTAGGATGGCTTTTATGAAAGAAAGAAAGAAAGAAAGAAAGAAAGAAAGAAAGAAAGAAAGAAAGAAAGAAAGAAAGGAAGGAAGAAAGAATTACAAGTATTAGTGAGAGGGTGAAGAAACTAGAACACTTGTGCCCTACTGGTGATAATGTAAAAGGGTGCAGCTGCTGTGAAAAAGTCTGACAGTTCCTCAAAAAGTTAAACATAAAGTTACTACATGATCTAGCAATTCACATTTGGGTACATACCAAAAAGAATTGAAAGGAGAGACTGAAATAGATACTTATACACCAAATATTCATAGCAGCATTATTCGCAATAGCCAAAAAGGTAGAAAGAACCTAAATGTCCATCAACAAATGATTGCATAAAAGAAAATGAAGTATAGACATACAATGAAATACTACTCAAACTTAAAAAGGAATGAAATTCTGACACAGAAATGGATCTTGAGGACATTATGTTAAGTGAAATAAGTCAGATACAAAAGGATAAATATATGATTCCACTTATATACCTATAATAGGCAAATTCAAAATATAGAAGGTAGAATAGAGGTTACCAGGGGCTATGGGAAAAGGAAAATGAGGAGTTACTTAACCAGTGTAGACTCTATAAGTAGGAGTTACTTAACCAGTGTAGACTTAACCAGTGTATACACTTCATATACACAGGTGGATTTCACGTATAAGAACATAAACTTGACATTTAATTTGGGATGATGAAAAAGTTCTGGAGATGGATGGTGGTGATTAGGGCACAATATTGTGAGTGTACTTAATGCCATTGAATTATACACCTAAAATATAGTTAAAATGGCAAATTTTGTTATGTATATTTTCCCACAAAAAAGATAAAAAAACCTTTTATGTCCTATCATCATATTAATACATGTCCAAGACTGTACTTATTATCATCCCTCCTAAGCCAAATTCCAAACCCAATTTTTCTATTTCAGTCAAAGGGTTCCTTAGGGAGTTAAAGCTTAAAATACTTGCATACCCTCTGTTTCCCCTCATTTCTTTAACTACTAGATCCCTTTATTGCTATGTTCTAAAAATGTATCTTTTACATTGTTCATGCTTTCTTCTGCATCTTAATAAGTTGTTTTAGCTATGGACAACAGACTTTAAAACTTATCAAATTTCTAAACTTAACCAATATAGCATAAGTTCACTTATGTTAAACAGTAAACTAATAGAAGTATATAAAGTTTTAATAAAAACTGGTTTGAACTGTTTATTACTGTTAAAGTAACAATAAATCACTCCACTATTAAATTCTAACCTTGATCAAAATAATTAATCTTTAAGAATATCCATATTTATTTTGTACATTTATACAACTTCACATTAATCTTCCAATGTCATCAATGAATATTTTATACCTTACCTTTGTATGGTATTCCATAGCGTCCAATTCACCTTGATTGAAAACAACACATCTTTTACGCTTCTAAAGAGTAAATTACAGGGAAAAAATTATGTTGCCATCTATCACAATATTGGTAATTTGAAATATATTAGTATTTCTTTTTCATCACTTTTCCATAGCATGTATCTCAGTCTTTAAGAGGTGATAATTGACAACTAAGGTCAAAATCAGTGAAAAGGGCATGGACTAAGGAAGTAAGCTTTCCCAAATAAAAAATTCTATTTTTATTTATTATTATTATTATTATAAGCTTAATGAGTGATACAAGGTCACCTTAGCTTTATCTGCCATTAATAAGAACTAGTACCAATGATAAAATGTAGCACAGACATCCAGGTAACACAAGAAAGCTGATGCTGTATAAAGTTACAAGTGTCATCTATCAGTTAATATATATGGTATAGTTACTCCCAACTTCTTCGTTTCTGAGGAGAGGATCTATCCATGTTCTATCTTTAAAAAAAAATCCAATGTATTTTCAATAGCTCTTTATGATTGATTTGAGGGCTAGGTACAAATCAAACATACTAACACAGTTCTATCTGTAACAACTCGATAGAAAAGAACATGTAAGACAGTACAAAATAGAGCAGGAACTTCCTACTTCTTACTGCTGAAACAGCAGTGCTTGCCAACAGAATTTGCCATGGTTGCAAATTCCTAGTAGGCTAATAATAAATGTTTGCTGGCTGAATAAATAAAAGGTCTTAAGATTAAGCTAATTGTACAATTTGCTTTGGCATATCAGAAATAAGGTAAGTTTTGTCAAGATAATTCATTAAATAAGTTTATCTATATTTTTCCATACTGAAGTGAGAAACTTATCCAACATAACAGTATACACATTAAAAGATGTCCATACTTGGTAAACTGCAAATGCTGGTTATTATTTGTCTGAATTAGTAACAGTAATGATAAATCTATATAGTATTTTACTGAAATCTCAGACATTATCTATATATTTTCCATTCTATGCCTGACACACAGCAAATGGTCAATAAATATTTGTTGAAAGAAAAAAATTATAAGAATATTAAAAGTTCTACTTTGGGAAACTAGAAGAATGTAATAAATTATCTCTATTACTTTCTTTATTCTAATTCTTAACATGCTTTCTCATTTAATATTTTTCTTTATGGACCTCAATTATAAGATCCATGAGGGCAGGACTTGTGTTGGTCTTGTTTCATCCCTGTATGTACAACAGCACACAGAAAGATCCAAAACAAAACAAAACAAAATGAACAAATAAAAAAGATCTCAAACATTTGTGGATGAGTAATAAATGTTATTCCTATCTTAATATAATCTGATATGGACTTTAGATAATCACCTCTGAACTCTTCAGAAACATAAGAAATATTAAAGTATAATTTGATCCTGTATGGTACTCTTGAAACTTCACCAAAAGACTGCACCAGTGTATAAATGGACAGGTCTCTAAAAATCTCCCAAAGTCCATATACTGCTTTAGAATTTTGCAGAAAAAGCAGCATGTTGTTGAAAAAAACAAATGTAAAAAATGCAATTAATACAAATGACTAAGCAGAAAGAGTTTTGTTGTTGTTTAGTTAGGTTGGTTTAATTTACACAGCATTCACTTTTGAGCAAACATTGCTTGCTTTTGAAATATGCAAATTTGGTCTTCTAAGAATGCCAGAACGTTAGTAAAGAGTTCAAAATTACATTGGATACACTAAAGCCTTCCTACACTTTATTGATTATTTAGACATAGTAAATTACAAGATATTTGAGATACTGGAATAACAAACTTCTTTTGTGTGTTCTGTAGAAAAATAAAAATTTATTAAAACTTTCTACCTTTCCAATAATAGAATTGAAGTTTTCTTCTTTAACACCACTCATTGGATCCTCCTTTTCATTCCTTTGTTGGCATTCTTTGTGAACAGCTGGAGTTATGTAAGGTTTGGTGACATTAAATAGCTCAGATCGAAAAACATATTTCTGTATGAAGACTTCACTATTTCCTCTGTCATCATAATCTGGCTTAGAGGTAGAGTCAAAAGCAATAAACGTAGTAGAGGTTCCAAAAGAGGTCAAACAAGGCTCGTGATGCTGGTAAAGTTGATAGTTTATGTTGTTAATGAAAGAAAGATGATCTAGTAACCATCCTGGTGACAGCTGATGCACCACAGACATTTTCTTCTTTAAAAAAAAAAAAAAACCTCTGGAAATTAAGGTCTAGATATAAAACCCAACCTTCCAGATAAGTTCTTAAATGTCCTGCATTTCCATAAAAATACACTTCATATACACAGGTAGATTTCACGTATAAGAATATAAACTTGACATTTAAACAAAAGAGAATTTGACATTCATGATACATTAAGGAAAAGTGTAATGTTTTAATATAAACTTTTAATTTCAGGGTTAATTCAAAATTTTCAGCCAATTTAGCAAAAGAGAATTAAAACTTGATCTTATTTCTGGAATCTCAATTGAATCCTCCCATCTTCCTGGGCCCTCCACACAACTTTCTGTTTGGTCCTTGAATCTGGCCACTAGGTCCACATCCTCCAAGTCAGGGAGTCATTCAAGATAGTGTCCTGTCAAAGCAAAGAATACTACATTACCTATGTGAATCCACCCTTTTTAATGAGATAAACCTAGAGAGGTCACAGAATTTCAAGAGGAGTTATTAGCTGATCAGCCCTTTTTTTTTCAAAGCACATTTGCTGTAAGTCAACCCATTCTCCAGTAATACTACTACCCTGTTTAACCACTGCTACCAACAGAGTGCAAAAAGGGTAAAATGAAAGACTGGTCTAGGCAGAGCACAATTTTAACAGATATCATAAGTATCAAACCCTAGCAAAATTCAAAATTGCAAGGTTATGGTTAAGGTAATTGGTTCTGAGCAGTCCTCCCCCAGCAACTAGGTTTTTCAAAACTTCCTTATCTTTTTATAAAAGATGGTAAAGTTCTCAACATTGCTTACTAAATCCAGTGTAATGGAGAATTTAAGAGAGGGACAGAATAAGATATACATAAGGGGTTAATAGCACAGTTAGTAATACTAGTACTTAGATCCAACCTTCCAACTCCAGGTAGTATTAGCAGTACGGCCATGGGCAAGTTATTTGATCTCACTGAGCCCCAAATTCATCATTTTCTATGACATCTCAGATGGCAGTTTAGAGAATTAAATGACATAATCTACATGAAGTGCTGTGCAGTACCTGACACATCGGCAATTGTTCAAGTGCTACTAGTAACGGTAATGCTGGTGCTGGCCCTGCCTTCAGAGTCACCACTAATGTAGAATCTAGGGAGAGCCAAAAATGTAGTCGAGAAGACTGAAACTCAGAAAAGGCGACGTGCCCCAAATTTCAATTCTAGTTAACCACACAATTGCTCCAACAATCAGGCATCCGGACTTTGGTTCAAAGGTTTCCTTCCACCCCCACCACTCTCCAGGTACTGGGCAGTACTCGTCTCTGACTTCAAACTCAGCGAAGCGGAAAGTCTTATTTTAGCAAAGTAAACTATTGTGCTTAAACTCTATTTCACCTACCTCTCTGCTTCACACCGAACCCCACCCCCCAGCCCCGTGGGTTCCTCCTAGCTTCACTCGCTGGCCACCGCTAGAGGACCATGAAACCCTAGCGAGCAAATTGCCAACCCGAACCCTAGCGGTGACCACTAGGGTTCGATCCTCGAAGCCAACTACACCCTACCTCAGCATTAACTATCTCCTACCTCACCGCTTCCTCTGTCAGAAAATTGCACGACGCCTCCCAGACTTGCATTATGAAAACAGCACCCTTCTAAAGAGTGGTCATGAAAGACGCCACTTGCACAGCAAAGCCATTTCTCCTTTCCTACGAGCCGACGGGCGCGGCCATGTTGCCGTACGGAAAACGTGTTTCCAGAGCGATTTGGAGCGCTCTGCCCGCTACTTAGCGACGCAGAACGCCCGCGTCTTCAGCGCTAACTTTAGAAATAGGACCAGACGTTGGAGCGGACGTTTGCACTGACCAGAGACACCAGTATGCTGAGTGAGACGATGGGACGCGCTCAATACGCAGAGTTCCAGAGACGGGGAGCGGCGCGTAAGATTTGCGTAGCCGCGCGACGTACGTGATGACGTAAGCGCCGGCGGAGATTTTAAAATTCGAACCGCGCTGGCGGGTGGAAGGAAGAATTGGTGTTTTGGCGGCTGCTGTCCTGTCCCTCGGATAGTTGCACAGGTTACAGAAATTCGGTCCCTGGGTCGTGTCACGAAACTGGAAGAAAGGTAACTTTGGGTTAATTTCGTGCAGGCAGAAGTGTTCTGAAGGGAGAAAGTGATGGCGCCAACAACTTAGATTTAGAGGTCCTGAGGGACGTTTTGGTGTCTACTGTTGTGAGAGGCCTCCGGGGCGGAGTCTGTGCGAGGCGCGTTTCCCGGAGTCTATCAATAAATTTCTACTGACAGTGATTTACCGAGGGAGAAGAGGAGGGACTAGGAGCACAGTGGTGGGAAGAAGACAGGCTGGAGGAAAGGGGAAGAATTGATACGCGCAGGGAGTGGAAGGACAAGATGAACTGTTTCAGATGTTGCGTTTGAGATACTCCTAGTGGGCGTGTAAGGAAGTCTTCATCTTAAATTACGTTTTAAGTAGAGATTTGGAGTGCACATATAGGTGAGTGGGAAAGTTGAATGGATAGTAGAAATGTATAAAGGAGAAGAAATTGGTGGCCTATCGAAGATGGAAAGTGTAATCAGTTTGAAAAAAATGTTTTTAATGTCTGTTTATTTTTGAGAGAGAGAGGGAGCGAGCGAGCGAGTAAGGGAGGAGCAGAGAGAGAGAGGGAGACACAAAATCTGAAACAGGTTCCAGGCTCCAAGCTATCAGCACAGAGCCCAATGCGGGGGCTCGAACTCACAAATTGTGAGATCATGACTTACCTGAGCCCAAGTCGGTCGCTTAACGGACTGACTGAGCCACCCAGGTGCCCCGGAAAATGTAATCAGTTCAAAAGACAAATGACAGCCCAGAAAAGAGAAGGGATAACAGCAAATGTCCACTTCCCAGGAAGCCAGGCCAGGACCTGAGAAATCTTAAGTGTATAGTGTCGAATGCCACACAGAGATGAGAAAGGATCGAAAGTTTTGTCAATCATGAGTATCCTAGGAGGCAACAGTTTCAGTAGATATGCAGGAAATGAAGTGTTGATTTTCTCAGAAATGAGAATCAGTAGACCATTTTGTGGACAGATAATTAATCTTTGTTAGAAGAGGGATTGAAGTAAGTGGGGCAGTAATTGAGTATAAATGGGAAACAGTGGGTTAAGGACAGAACAAGAGAGATGGAGGTTAGGAAAAGAGAATAGCTGTACTCTCTAAGACCAAAGAAAAGGAAACATGTTGAGGTAGTTCTTGTCAGGTCGTCTCTGACTTTTTCCGGGTGAAGTCAGTACAGCCAACAGCAGTAATGTGGTCTAGGTGAGGATTCAAGGCTTTGACTACCATAGATACCCTTGCAAAGGCAGGAATTATACCTTATTTATCAGTGTATCGTTTCAGTTGCCTTGCACACTCCCAGTGTACACGGTAGGCAGTAAGTAAATATTCGTGTGTGTTGAATAGTTTTAAATGAAGTTAGATAGATTTCCCTGCAAATGAGGGCTTCACCTACATGAACATGAGGGCCCAGGGAAACATTATCTTGAAGAAACAACGGAACTTGGCTGCTTTCTGTTTGAGGATGAAGATAACAGTTGGTGCTTAATGCACCACCTATATCTGAAAAGATTTTTTAATACTGAATTCGTGAATGCAGGTAATAAGCATGAAGCGCAGTTCAGTTTCCACCGGTGGTGCTGGCCGCCTCTCTATGCAGGATTTAAGGTCTCAGGATTTCAATAAACAAAGCCTCCATACCCCTCAAACGTAAGTACCTCACACCTTACTATCTTGGACAAAGAAATCTGTAAAGACGGTTAATACAAAAATGTACTATGAGTGATGTTCTGATGAATCTTGTTTGTTCACGGTGGTACCCACTTTGGGGTCAGTGAAGGCTAAAAACTGGCATGTTATTACGTGTGTTTTATCTAATTTGTTCCTTAAATTTCCAAAGCTACACCCTTTGTCAGGCAACCTCTAAAAAAGACTGAATTCCCTGACAGCACTCTTTTCCTTATTTTCCTCCTTTATTCTAGACCTGCTTATGTGAGTGGGCTCATTGCTACAACTTTGAATTTACTAAAGTATATCCAACCAGCAAAATTCTTAATCAGAGTTATTCAATGATAAGCTGGTTTAGAATAACCTACAGAACCACTTCTTCAAACTGTTTTCTCATTATTCACTGGAAAAAGGGGTGTATAGTTTACTATCATAAACTAGTTTTTCTCTGTGAGTTTCTTCTAATTAAGAGAAGACTATTTGTGAGCCACTGTAGAGCTATATCAATCCTTCCCTAATACCAAGGTACAAGGTACTTGCTAACTGTACTTAGGCTACTTATGTGTATGTAGTATAAGCCCCTGCTACTTTTAGAAATTTGAAATATTTGTATCTTTTCCTTCTGAATCAGATAAATTTGTTGTACTATTACACATTACATACACTGAAAGATTAAATTTATGCTTCAAATTGTATTGGAAGCCAGAAGGCTGCTATTGTCAGTGTTTTGATTCTGTTGTTTAAATATGTGTTTTTAAGTGTAGCTGCAATCCGACAGAGTAGGCCTTAAAAGAAAAATGTTAAATGTAGCTATCATCCTCTGACTGGAGATACTTACTTTTAAGTCTTTTTCCTGTTACCCATAAATGTACATACTTTAAGATAATTGAAATCAGAATGTAGATGTTTTTTTTTCTGCTTTCTTCTCAACACTTTAGTATTCCTGCTTATACATGTTGTTAGGTTAGCCTATCCCATTTATAACAGCTATGATTGCTACTAAAAATTTTCATGATTCTGAGTTATTTTTATAGGTAATGGGGAAAAGGTTTTAGTTCCAATGTATTTCTAAAAACTTCTTAAACTAATATTTTTTGTATTTATTTCTTAAAGTTTTTGTTTGTTTGTTTGTTTGTTTGTTTTTCCATTTTGTTAAAGCAAAGAGAAACCAGGCTTTGGAAAGTTGAGTATAAACAAACCCACATCTGAAAGAAAAGTCTCTGTATTTGGTAAAAGGTAATGATGTTTTTTTATTAGTTCTAATGAAAGTGTTCTCAAAAAATTAGATGGCATGGTCCCTTACAAGAGAAAGTTATAAGCTAGCTTTCTTCTGTTTTAAATAGTTATATGGTTATATCTGCTTTAGATAGAGCTAAGAAATATATCAGCACTTCAGACCACTGTTTCATATTATAAGTGAATAGTTGATTGAAAATCCTGTATCTAGCTTTCAAATAGTATGGAATCATAGCATTTTAAAATTAAAAGGAACCATCATCTAGTTCGACATTTTAGTCCCCAACTTTTTTTATACTCTTAAATATTAAGGCTCTTTAGAGATGAAACATTTGTTACCTTATGAAAAGTTTTTGCCTTGAAATCAAATTAAGGTATTTCTGGTAGTCATTCCAGTTGATGAAAAATCGTAAGGCTTTTTTTTTTTTTTTTTTTTTTTTTTTTTAATTTTAAGAGAGAGGGAGAAACTGTGCACCCACCGGCAGGAGGAGGAGCAGAGAGAAAGGGAGAGAGAGAGAATCCCAAGCAAGCTTATGCTGTTAGTGCAGAGCCTGAGGCACAACTCAAACTAACCAATCATGAGATCATGACCTGAGCTGAAATTAAGACGCTTAATGGACTTAGCTACCCAGGTGCCCCTTAAGGCATTTTTGTAATGTAACTTTTCTCTTGGTGGTGAACTTAAGAGATAATGATGATAATTATTATAAAATTTAACATTTACTGAACATTTTTATAAGCCAGATGTTGTTTTAAATGCTTTATCTATGTTAACTCTTTTAATCCTCAGAAGCGCCCTATGAATAGATATTGTCATTGTATCCATTTTATAGATGAGGAACTTGAAGCACAGAGAGCTTATTTACTCAAGGTCATAGAACTAGCAACAGAGACAGAATTTGAAACCACAGACTCTGGTTCTAGACACTATGTTCTTGAGCTATAAATTGAATGATACAGTATTTTGATTGGTTGAGGAATTCTCTTAAAATTTAAAAAAATATCTAAGGGTGCTGTTTTGTGTAGAATACGAGCTATGTCTGGGGCACCTGGGTGGCTCAGTCTGTTAAGCATCCAACTCTTGATCTCAGCTCAGGTCTTGATCTCAGGGTCATGAGTTCAAGCCCTGTATTGGGCTTCACACTGGGCATGGAACCTACTTAAAAAAAAAAAAAAAGAAAGAAAAAGAGCCAAGTCTATACACATATTCCTTTCATGGTAAAAAAAAAAAAAAAAAAAAAATTAAAGATTAAGTAATAGCAGTATGTAGAAAAGTGGTTTTCAAATTAGCAAATTGTCAGGAGAAAAATAGCTAATTAATCCAGGCCCAAGCTAAAGAACTTTTAGAGCCTTGGCAGGAGAGAACTTGCAAGCAACAAGCAAACTTGCAGGGAGAAATAAAGCTCTGATGAATGGAGTTCAGGTGTTACAGCAGTGTTCATCGCAACTTAGTTTTGTGGCACTTGTTCAATAAGGAAAATTATTATTCTCAGGATACTTAATAAACTACAGTTGTTAGCTAAATTGGGCCCCAAAGTTAGGCAAAAGGAACCATTATAAAGATATAAACAAAGTTTTGTTTGGGAGGGGAAAGGGCTTAAAATGGAGCATATACATTGTATCCATTAATAACTAAAAAGTAGAACCCTGTATATTTATGGTAAATAAAAATCAGATAAATAATATTGCATGACACAAAATATTCATGAAAAAAAAGCATGCACAACCTATTTTAACATCTCAAAAGCAATTTTCCCACAAGAAATGATGGCAAATGAAGGGGTTGAGAGTGAAGAAGCGATGATGAAAAGCTAAAGAGGATTGTGAAAGGATTTAGATTATTGAATAGACTTGGAGAATGGTTGATACAGAAGATCTAGTAGACTCAAAGTTTAGATGATAGTATAAGTGTTAATAATGCAAAGCACCACAAGTGCATTTTTCTTTCCACCTCACTTTGTACTTCTCATTGTTTGCTCTTTTTCTTTGCTTTGAATAAGAGAAAAGAATTGAACTTTAACGTTTGATGCTATTAAAATATAAAATCACCTTGAAATAATTTACACTTGACCACAGAAGGAAATAGTGTTGACTATTTATGTTTCCAGAACAAGTGGACATGGATCCCGGAATAGTCAATTTGGTATATTTTCCAGTTCTGAAAAAATCAAGGACCCAAGGCCACTTAATGACAAAGCATTCATTCAGCAGTGTATTCGACAACTCTGTGAGGTATTTAATGTTCTCTTAAGTATTTTCCACTAGTTTTTCTATTATCAAATGTTTGATGTTTCATAAAAATTATTGTAGTTTCTTACAGAAAATGGATATGCGTATAGCGTATCCATGAAATCTCTACAAGCTCCTTCTGTTAAAGACTTCCTAAAGATCTTCACTTTTCTTTATGGTTTCCTGTGCCCATCATATGAACTTCCTGACACAAAGTTTGAAGAAGAAGTTCCAAGAATCTTTAAAGATCTTGGGTTTGTATGTTATATTTCTTATTAGCCTAAAGAGATTGTTGGAACACAGAGAAGAATCAAACTCAATTGATTTGTCAAGATTTTGAGTCAGAGAAATCATATCTTTTAAGTTGGTCACTGTGGGCAGCATATGTTAGGATAAATTTAAAAGGAGAGAAAAACCACTGTTTGGAGGTTATTCCTGGACTATTGAAGATGATAGATCATAAGGCCCTCCAACTACTGACGTGAAAAATAAATAGGATGGGCTGGATTCGACAGATTCTATAGAAGCAAAAAAGACAGGATTGTAGCGCTGGAGAAAGTGGGATGGGATGAAGTCAAGAAGGGCTGTGTAGAATAAACACAAAGAGGATGGATTTGAGGATGAGGAGTACACTCATTGGAATACATTGAATTTGAGGGAACAAACAATCTTTTACAAGTCCAATATACTGGTTGTAAATCAAGCTCTGCAGCTTTAGGGATATATGTACAAAGTAATCTGCAGAGAAGAAACCAAAAAATACACAAAATCATTTGAAAATAAGATAACCAAGGACAGAATCTTGATAAATATGTTACTTCTAAACAAGTCAAGACTGTTGATATATATGTGGAATTTTTCTAATGTAACTTCTTGCTTAATTTAGCCCTTATTTTCACAAAATGAACATTGTTAGCTTATTTTTTTTCCCAATTTTTCATAGGTATCCTTTTGCATTATCCAAAAGCTCCATGTATACAGTGGGGGCCCCTCATACATGGCCGCACATTGTGGCAGCTTTGGTTTGGCTAATAGACTGCATCAAGGTATTTGATTTTTCATTTTAAAATGTATATGTAGAAAAGATTTTTTTTTCCCCTCAAGGTAGTGTTATTTCTCTTTCAGTCTTTCTTTTGCTAGTTATGTCACAGTCTGCATCAGTTTTAATTTTTCAAAGCACATTTGATTTTAAGTTCTTCAAACTGTTAATAAATTGCTTCCAGAGGTGAGAGGAAGGAAGTAACACATTGGCAAGAAGATCATTTTCACAAGGTTTTAAAGCTTTTTAGAAAAAGTTAGTAGGAAATTATTTCCTCCATTATATACATAATTTGCTTTTCTCTTTTTTTAATTGAAATCCATATTCATTGCAAAAAATTTTGGAAAATACAGAAAAGCATACACAGAAAGTAATGTACCCATAATCCCCACAACTCAGAGACAACAATTTAAAAATTTTGTTGGACTGTAGTTTTAAAGATGGATTTTTGCTGCACAATTTAATGTGTGTTTTTTTTTTTTAACTTTGGATATATACTGACAAATTCCCCTTCAGAAAACTTGCACCAGTTAAAAGCTCCTCAACAATGTGTGAGCATATGCATTTTCCCACTCTGTACACATCATTATTTTAAAATCTTTACCATTTGAGAGGTGAAAGAAAAAAAGCTTGTTTAATATATATATTATTAAAGCAATTATGTTTTTGTATGGTTTGTCATTGATATTTTGTGTGTGTGCTTTTTTGGCCTATTTTATATTTCATTTTTTTGCTTCTGCTATTAATTTGAACCTTTATATATTAAACACTTTATATGTTAGCTTATCAATATTTTTAATGAACACATGACAAACAAAAACATCATCTTTTCGTATTTGCAATTTTTGTTTTCAACTTGAACATTTTTCACATTTATTACAACTGCCTGTGTTTTGCCATTTTTCTATTTTCTTACTGATTTGTAGGAGCACCATTTTGTACATCAAAAACAATCAAATTGGGGAAATTAACTCTTATGGATATGGTGCAATTATTTTTTTCCTTTTTTTTCTTTTGATTTATTTACTGTATTTTGACTGTTGAGAAATGTAAAATTTTATCTAGTCTAATTCAGTCTCTTCTTTTATAGTTTCTGAGTTTCCTGTCCTTCTTAGTGCTTGGAATCCATAAAACTAATACTGTCCCCCTGTCATTCTCTTGGCTATTGGCAATCCCTTAACAAAATACAGGCAGGCACTACATGGATGGATTTTGACCCGGAAGACATCTCAGTACTTGCAGCACCACCATTGTTAAGATAGGAGTAGAAATCCAACACTATAGCCCATTAATACAACTCACATTTTACTGAACTTTTTATATAACATTTGTGCATTCAGTTTGTCTCTTCTCAGTGATATCCATGGGCAGTGGATAGCTACCTCTCTGTTCCCACCACCAAATCCTTGTATTGTCAGAAGAACACTTTACCCTTGTTTGACTAAGCAGCTTATATCATTCTTATGTGATTGGGAGGTAGCATTTCCACAGTGATGCAGGAGCTCATGGAGTACCTGTATTGGCTTCTGTTGGAGAGAGACCCCTCGAGATGCCTCCAAGTGTGTTATATAGGTTGAAATCCCCTCCTTCCTATCTTGGTTTGCTTGAGGTGGTAGAATTGAACACTATAACAATGTTAGAATCAATGAGAGATCATAGGCCTCTTGTTCTAATCTTTCCCAGTTAAGAATCCTAGAAATTTAGCCAGACTTAGGATGGCTCCTTTAGTCTCTGATTTGAAAAAAAAAAAAAAAAAAATTCTACTTTTTTCTCTATTGTGTTTTTAATTTCATTGTATTGTAAATATCTTTATAAGATAGCTTGAAATTGAAAGAGTATAATGTCTCCCACATTGTTCTTAGGATTGCTCTGGGTATTTGTGGTCTTCTGTGCTTCTATATAAATTTTAGAATTGTTTCTCTACCCCAATTAAAAAAAAAAAAATGTCATCGGAATTTTGAAAGGGATTGCATTGGTCTATAGATTATAGATGGCTTTGGGTAGTATGGACATTTTAACAATATTAATTTTTCCAGTCCATGAACCCAGGATTATCTTTCCATTTATTTGTGTCTTCAATTTCTTTCATCAATGTCCTATAGTTTTCAACATAGAGGTCTTTCACGTTGTTATTTAAATTCAGTCCTAATTATTTCATTGCTCTGATGGTATTGTCAATGGTGTAGTTTTCTTTCTTTTTCAGATAATTTGCCATTAGTATTTGGAACTGCTACTGACTTTTATATTTTAATACTATGTCCTGCAACACTACTGAATTCATTGGTTAGGTCTAACAGTTCTTTATGGAGTCTTTAGGATTTTCTATATATAAAATCATGTCATCTATAAATAGCGATAATTTTACTTATTCCTTTTCAATTCTAATGCGTTTTATTTCTTGTTTTATTTTCTTGGCTAGAACTTCCAGTACTAAGTTGAATAGGCGTGGTTGAGAGTGGGCACCTTTGTCTTGTTTCTGAACTTAGAGGAAAAACTTTCAACCTTTTACCATTGAGTATGATGTTAGCTGTGGGCTTTTCATATATGCCCTTTATTATGTTGAGGTACAATTCTTCTATAACTAATTTGCTGAGTTTTTATCATGAACAGATGTTAAATTTTGTCAAATGCTGCCTCTCCATTTGCTGAAATTATGATTTTTTCATTCAATTAATGAGTTATATCACATTTATTGATTCATGCATGCTGAACCATCCTTGCATGCTGCAATAAATCATACTTGATGATGGTGAGATCCTTTTAATGTACTGCCAAATTCGTTAATGTTTTATTGAGAATTTTGCATCTATATTCAGCAGGGATATTGGCCTGTTTTCTTATAGTGTCCTCATCTGTCTTTGGTATCAGGGTTATGGTGACCTTAAAGAATAACTTTGGGATTATTCCCTATCATTCGAAGGATTCTAAGGATTTGCATTAATTCTTTAAATGTTTGGTAAATTTCACCAGTGAATTCATCTGGACTTGGACTTTTCTTCATTGGGAGATTTTAGATTCCTGATTCAATCTAATAATTGATCTGTTTTCCTGTTCAGATATTCTCCTTCCTGATTCAGTCTTGGTAGGTTGTAAGATTCCAAGAATTTATCTGTCTTCTATGTTGTTAATTATTTTGCCATACGTTGTTCACAGTAGCCTTTTATGATCCATTGTATTTCTGTGGTACCAGTATTAGTGTCTCCTCTTTTATTTATAATTTTGTTGATTTAGCTATTCATCTCTTTTTTCTTTGGTTAGTCTAGCTTAAAGGTTTGTTGATTTTGTTTATCTTTTCAAAGAACCAACTCAGTATTAGTAATCTTTTCTATTGTTTTCTTGTTCTCAATTTTCTTTGTTTCTACTCTATTGATTCTTTTCTCCTAACTTTGAATTTATTTTGCTCTGTTCTTTCTACTTCCTTGAGGTGTATAAAGTTAGGTTCTTTATTTGCGATCTTTCTGTTTTCTTGATATATGCTTATATAGCTGTAAACTTCCCTCTAAAAATTGCTTTTGCTACATCCCATAAGTTTGGTATGCTGTGTTTCCATTTTCATTTGTCTCAGGATACTTTTTCATTTCCCCTTTAATTTCTTCTTTGATAGATTGGTTGTTCAGGAGAGTGAGGTTTAACCTCCATGTATTCATGACTTTTCCAGTTTTCCTTTTGTTGCTGATTTCTAGTTTCATATTTAGAGAAGATACTTGGTATGATACTTGATCATACTAAGACTTGTTTTGTAATGTAGCATATTCTCTCCTAGAAAATTTTCCTTGTACTCATGAGAAGAATGTATGTTTTGCTATTGTTGGATAGAATGTTCTGTAAGTGTCTGTTGAGTCCCATTTGGTCTGTAGAGTTTTCAAACTGCTATTTATTCTGTCTGGATTATCTCTCCATTGTTAAGAGTGTAGTATTAAAGTCTCCAACTGTTGTGTTGCTGTTATTTCTCCTTTTAGTTCTGATAGAATTTGCTTTATATATTTAGGTGCTCCAATGTTGTTTGCATAAATATTTACAAATGTTTTATCTTTTTTATAATGTTTATTTATTTATTTTGAGAGAGAGGGAGAGGGAGTGCACAAGTTGGGGTGGGGGCAGAGTGGGAGGGAGGGAGAGAATCCCAAGCAGATTCCACACTGTCAGCACAAAGCCTACCAGAGGCCAATGTTTTATCTTCTTAGTGAATTGACCTTTTTGTCATTATATAATGACTTTCACTGTCTCTTCTTGCCATTTTTACTTTAAAGTCTATTTTGTCTGGTATATCTTTTTTCATCCCTTCACTCTCAGTCTGTGTCTTTAAAACTAAATTGAGTCTCTTGTAGGCAGCATATTTTTGAATCTTATTTTTTGTCCATTCAGTCATTCTGTGTATTTTGGTTGGAAAGTTTAATCCATTTACATTTAAAGTAATTATTGGCGGAGGGTGCCTGGGTGGCTCACTCAGTTGAGGGTCCAACTTTGGCTCAGGTCATGATCTCATGGTTCGTGAGTTCAAGCCCCACATCAGGCTCTGTGCTGACAGCTCAGAGCCTAAAGCCTGCTTCCGATTCTGTGTCCCCTCTCTCTTTGACCCTCCCCTGCTCACACTATGTCTCTCTCTCTCTCTCTCTCTCTCTGTCTCTCAAAAATATTAAAAGTGAAATAAAATAAAATAAACAAATATTAAAGTAATTATTGGTAGGTAAGGACCTATTGCCATTTCTTTAATTGTTTTCTGACTGTTTTGTAGGTCTGTTGTTCTGCTTGGTCTTTATTCTACTATCTTCTTTTGCAGTTTGATGATCTTTGGTATCAGCGTGCTTTGACTTTATCATTTTTTATGTATCTACTTTGTGTTGTTTCCTTGTGGTTATCATAAGGCTTACATAAAACATCTTTAAAACTATACCATTCTATTTTAAAGTGATAATTTCAATAACTTCATAAACTTTACACTTTCACTTCTCTTTTTACATTTTAGGTTATTGATGTTACAGTTTACATACTTTTTATATTGTGTTTCCGATAACAGATTATTTTAGTTATGGTTCTTTTTAACACATTTGTTTTTTAGCTATTAAACTAGAGTTGTAAATTAATTACACAGTACCATATTAGAAAACCAGACTTTGTATGTTTATCATTACCAGTGAGTTTTACACTACCTTCATATGTTTTTGCAATGTTGATTAGCATTTTGTTGCTTCCACTCGAAGAACTCCCTTTAGCATTTCTTGTAAGGCAGATCTTGTGGTGGTGAACTCCCTTAGCTTTTGTTTTGGAAAGCCTATATCTCTCCTTCATTTCTGAAGGACAGTTTTGCCAGATAATGAATTTGGAGTTGACCTTTTTTTTCCTTTCAACATATGTTTCAACATAGCCCAGTTTGGGTTCAACCTATTTGGGGTCTTTTGAACTTCATGGATCTGGATGTCCATTTCTCTGCCCAGGTTTGGAAAGTTTTCACCTCTTATTGCTTTAAATATATTTTTTGATGGGGCATCTGGGTGGCTCAGTTAGTTAAGCATCTGACTTTTGATTTCATCTTTGGTCACGATCTCACAGTTCTTGAGTTCAAGCCCCACATTGGGCTCTCTGCTGACAGTGCAGAGCCTGCTTGAGATTCTCTCTCTTTCTCCCTCTGTCTCTCTGCCCCTCTCCCACTCACATTGTCTCCACCTCTCTGAAAATAAAGTTTAAAAAAATGGTTTTTTAATAAAAATAAATATACTTTCTGTCCCTTTCTCTTTCTCTTCTCCTTTTGAGATTCCCATAATGCAGATACTGTATCATTTGATGATGACCCATAAGTCCCATAGTCTTTCTTCACTGTTTTTTCATTCTTTTTCCTTTCTGCTTCTCTTACTGGATAATTTCAAATGTCCTGTCTTCTAGCCCACTGATTCTTCTGCATGGTCAACTCTGATTTTGAAACTCTATTTAATTCTTTAGATAAGTTGTTTGTTTTTTTTTTTCAGCTATCATTTGTTTAATTTTTTTTATAGTTTTTGTTTCTTTGTTGAATTTTTTGTTCTGTTCTTGAATGTTTTTCTTTATTTTTTTTTTTAATGTTTATTTATCCTTGAGACAGAGCATGAGCAGGGTAGGGACAGAGAGAGAGAGAGAGAGAGAGAGAGAGGGGGGGGGAGACACAGAATCTGAAGCGGGCTCCAAGCTCTGAGCTGTCAGCACAAGGCCTCACGCAGGGCTCAAACTCACGGACTGTGAGATCATGACCTGAGCTGAAGTCGCATGCTGAACCGACTGAGCCACCCAGGCGCCCCACATGTTTTTCTTTAAAAAAAAAAAAAAAAAGTTTATTTATTTTGAGAGAGAGTGCAGGGGAGGGACAGAAAGAAGGAAAGAGAGAATCCCAATCAGGCTCCATGCTGTCAATGCAGAGCCCAACACAGAGTTCAAACCCATGAACCACAAGATCATGACGCAAGGCAAAACCAAGATTTGGACACTTAACTGACTGAGTCACCCAGGCGCCCCTCTTGTATCATTTTTCTAATTTTGTTTAGTTGGCTCTGTGTTCTTATAGTTTACTAATCCACTTTGAGAGGATTATTCTGAGTTAGTTCATAGATCTCCATTTCTTTAGGGTCAGTTATTGGAGTTTTATTCATTTCCTTTGGTAGTGCTATGTTTACCTTATTTTTCATGATCCTTGATTCCTCGTGATGGTACTTGCACATTTGAGTAAGTGGTCTCTTCTTCCACACTTGAGAGGATCTCTTTGGCAGAGACAGTTCTTTACCAGTCAGCTCAGATTGGGTTTTTAGATGTGTCCTTATAAACGTGGGATTTGTATCAAGGTCTGTTTTTGGGAAAGGTCACTGTCCATGCTCTGAGGATAGGGGAGAGAGGGAAGTGCTGCTGTCTGAGAACAGTTAGAGAGGACTGCTGGCTTGGTTCCCTGTCCAAGTGAAGCTATAGGGTAGGCTCCACAATTTCCTGGTCAGGCTTCCTAAATAGTTGGGACCAGCTACTGTACTCAGCTGTAGGCAGTGCTAAAAATTAGCTTCCCTGCTTTGGTGGGGCAGGAGAATAGCCCCAAAGCCTCCATGGCTTGTTTGGGATCTGAAACCGATGGTATAAGTATGTGCTGAAATCCCTGGACAGAAGAGGCTACCACTGATTTTTGTCTACATACAAGGAAGGCCATGAGCTATGCTGTCTCTTCAAGTGTCACTGTCAGTAGGGCTGTAGGATGGGCTACACAGCCTCACATATCCTCTTATTAGGTTTCCTGGTCAGGTGGGCTGAAGAGTGTAAAAAGCATTGGACAAGACAGCAACTTAGATTCCATGCCTAGGAAGGGGGGGAGGGGGGCATATACATGCCCCAGGATTGGAAAGACTCTTGTTTGGGGATCAAACTAGGCAGGACTATGCTCTAAGTTCCCTGATCTAACAGGCCACCGTCCCAGCAGATGGTAGGACAACCAGTCAGATTCTCTACTCCAGTGCCACTGTAATCAGAGTTACAGGGTGAGCTAAATATACTCCTAGGTGCTCTGGTTAGGTTTTCTGGTTAGGTGGGACCAGAGGCTGTATTTGGCTTTGTGGGCTACTGAGATTTCCATGAGCTCTGGTTAGGAGGGTTGGAGGCTGTAGTCATCAGTGGGCAGGGCTGTGGATTAGATTCCCTACCAGAGTAGAAGAAGGAGGCAAAACAGACCCCAAGGCCAGCAGGATTCTTCTTGGGTAGCTAATCAGGCAAACCTTTGGCCAGACTAGGTTTGCTGGCTTGGCTCTGCAAATGAACAAAGCCCCAGCCAAGCTCTCTTCACATGCTCCTGGGCTAGGCAGTTATTATGTAGGTGCTCCAGCTAGGCTTTCAGGTTGGCCAGGGCCAGAAGCTACACTAGCAATGGGTGGGGTCGTGAATAAGTTCCCCTGCCTGAGCAGAGCAGAAGAACAGACCCCAAAGGCTCTTTGTGGTCTTCACTTAAGCCAACCCATGCCCCAAGTTTTCTGTCCAAATGAGGTCACCAGCTTTCTCTGTGCATGATCAGTTCTGCCTTCCAGGCTCTTAATTCTAAGTGTTTCTGAGCCAAACAGCTTTTCAGGTGTCCCAGCTAGGCTTTCTGGTCAGATGGGGCTAGGAGCTACAACCGAGCAGTGATTAACTCCCCTGCCTGGGCAGAGTCGTTTGTCCCTGTATAAGGGTCTTTTTGAACTTTGCAGAGTATCAACAATATTCACGTGGACTTTTGACATGACAACATTTTCTTTATCTACCCCAATGACAAGGTAGAAGATTCTGTTCTTAATCTTGGGCTCTGCTATACATGTCTTTCAGATTTAGTTAAATCTGATTGTCACTTGAGACCTTGTCAAAGGAAGAAGTAAAGGATGAGTTGATAGAGCTCACCTACATCCATCTTAGATATACAAAAAAGTCTTATGAGTGCCTTTGGAATAGGAAAGGTGTAGATACAGCAAGCAGCTCTGGGCTAAGAACAATATTCTCGCTCAGGAATCTGGTGTGTAAGTCCTAGGATAAGAAAAGTTAATGAAATATTTTTAGCAGAAACCACATTCTTTTACATTCCTAATGCACAGTCCTTTTCTTAGAAGCTTAGTGTGCATTATACTAGATACACATTTATGTCTTTATATTTTATAGCAAATTCACTTACGTTTTCTAGAGTATTTTTCATGTTTGGAAGGTTATATTTTTAAAACAACTTATAGGGGAACCTGGATGTCTCAGTT
The DNA here is from genome assembly GCF_028018385.1 of Neofelis nebulosa. Classification (NCBI taxonomy): domain Eukaryota; kingdom Metazoa; phylum Chordata; class Mammalia; order Carnivora; family Felidae; genus Neofelis; species Neofelis nebulosa. Next base: position 53,279,737 of record NC_080792.1, read on the forward strand.
GGTTAAGCATCTGACTCTATTTTAGCTCAGGTAATAATCTCAGGGTCGTGGTATCCAGCCCCACAATTGGCTGTGCACTGGGCGTGGAGCCTGCTTAAGATTCTCTCTCTCCCTCTGCCATTTCCCGCTCGTTTGCTCTCTCTCTCTCTCTCAGAAAACAAAAAATATAAAAACACGTGTTCCAAAATGGAATTTCTTTGCCTTAAAAACTTTTAGCCATTTTCTTTTTAGCTTATCAGTTATAAATACCTGAATATTTTGCTATAATGTATTCTCTATTTTTCATTTTCAAGCTTAAACAATTGTGTTTCTAAAGATTTTCTATTATAATCAATCTGAAGTTCAGATTTATACATACCAAAGGAGTCTGTTGTTGATATGTAAGCACCAAACTTGAATTCATAATCTTTCTGGTTCACCTGTGGCAAGTTTTTTTTAGATTCTCAGAGTTGCATTAAAATGTGTGTATATGCTTTCAATGGATTATAGCCATAAAGATCAGCATATTTTATAGAACTAAATGTGGAATCCATCCTTTTTTAATCCTAATGGATTTAGTTACTAAAATATCAAAAGGATTATGTTTTAAGGCTCAATAAAATAACGTCTCAAGAGACTTTCATTCATGCAGTAATTTAAATCCTTCTAAAAATGACACTAAAACAAATTTGTCAAAACATGAAAACTATGTGTTTTTCTCTTAACCTTTATCAACTTAAATATGTTGCTTGTGTACTTATCAGTTACATACTGCCATGAAAGAAAGCTCACCATTATTTGATGATGGACAGCCTTGGGGAGAAGAAACTGAAGATGGAATTATGCATAATAAGGTACCACAAACATGAGAGTTATCTTGGTATTATTAACTGTGTCACTATTGAAATTAGTCTTTTGTATAAGTTGTCTTTTTGCTTCCTGAAAAACTTCTAAAACTGATTTTTTTTTTTTATGTTAATAGAGGGGTGCCTGGGTGGCTCAGTCGGTTAAGCATTCAACTTAGGCTTAGGTTATGATCTCATGGTTCATGAGTGTGAGCCCCACATTGGATCTCCACAGAACCCACTTTGGATCCTGTCTCCCTCTCCCTCTCTCTGCCCCTCATTTTCTTATGTGCTCTCTCTCTCTCTCAAAAATAAACAAACATAAATAAATAATAAGCAAACAAATATTAATAGATTTACTCTTGGAATCACATTGTAATTTCTAAAACTAAGTAGGCATAGAAATTTCAAATGTTGGGGCTCTTGGGTGGCTGAGTTAGTAAAGCATCAGACTTTGGCTCAGGTCATGATCTCATGGTTCGTGAGTTCAAGCACTGCATTGGGGCTTCAGCACAGAACCTGCTTCGGATCCTCTGTCTCCCTCTCTTTGCCTCTTCCTGGCTCATGCTCGAGTGCACACTCACTCTCTTTCTCTCTCTCTCTCTCTCTCTCTCTCTCTCTCTCAAAAATAAGTATTAAAAAAAAAAAAAAAGGAAATTGAAATGTTAACTAAGTTAAAAATGCAATGAAATTAGAAGTAAATCATAACATTATTTTATGTATAGATGTAATATTTCTTTATGTTTTAGAATGAAGATATCAATACTGACAACATAAGTCTAATATAATTCTTTGCCAATACAAAGTATAATCTTTGAGTCTTAAAATATTACATTGTAGGTTTTTTGTTTTGTTTTGGCCTTTTTAGTTAACCATATTGCCACTTAGATCTGAGTTATCACTTCAAAAAGGGGTTGAGATAAAAGTAAACAGGTGGCCAAAATTGGTTCCCAAACCATACTTTATTGGAACCGAAACTATGTAACTAACCCCACCCTGTTTCCTAAAATAAGCAAATTTACGTGTGTAAATGAAGCAAATACCAACTCCAAGGAATAGTTTATAATATTGAAATTAAACATTAATGTGCCCTAGTACATGTAAAAGATCACCATGCAGGTCCCTAAGAAGAAAAACTATTTTCTGTTTCTAATTCTAACCTACGCTCTTTGAGCATTTGACTTGAAAGTGGCAAGAACTTCAGTTTCATCTTTTATTTCTACCTGGGAAATAGTTCAAAGAGGTATCTGAGTTTTTTTGTTTTGGGGTTTTTTTAAACAGAGAGTAACCCTGCCTTTTACTGCTTCAGCAATGACCCCTGCTGGTGAAACAGTTAGAAAGCCTTTGATCCTACTTGAGAATTTTCCTCCCATGTTGCAGTATGTGTACTGGACTACATTTAGTTGTACCTCAGTTTTCAAGCCAAATATAATTACAGCATTTATTAAATATTAATTTTTGTATATTTATCCTAAAGGTTAAACCAGTAAAAGGTATTTTCACTCTTTTAGCTATTATTTCAGATGACAATATACAAAGCAGCACTTTGGAAATTATAAAGTGCTATTTTTTAATTAAAGAGGGTTATCAAAATATCCAGTTTCACCAGATTCTTTGCCTCAGCTTTGTAGATCCAGAAACTCAGTTTGTTACTGGCAGAGCATTTGACTGCAGAAATTCAATTTGTTTTTTTAATCTGCAAAATCAAAATTGACCAAGCTTAAAGAAACTGATTCATTGTCACCAAATTCATAAGAGACTGATCTGAAAGAGAATGAAAATATATTAATTTATCATTAGTGGTATACCTTTCCAGTTAGAAGAATGCTATTCAGGGTATCCTTTCTATATCAACCAAATAATATGAAGGTTGCTTAATTAGAGAATCCGCGCAAAGGGAATTGGTTTGTCTTGAGGGATATTTCTTTCATGTAGGCTTTGGAAAATTCTGATCAGCCATCCTCACCTCCTAACAAAGTATGCATCTTCAAAGTGACCAAAGCACCACATAACTACAAACTGTAGTGTTACTTTCTTTTGGATAAATATTAAGGATTCTAGTACTCTACTGTTTAGATCTCTACTAACCATGCCACTTTTGAGACTGAAGTAACAGTGTATTTATAGCCTTCATTCTGATTTTCACAGCTAGACATTGTCAGTTTGATTGTACCTAGGTGATCATCAATTCATTTACCTTTTTCATAAGGTTCATTCATAGGGATGATCTACCCCTAAAGATAAATGTGCATTTTATGTTGAATTTTTTTTTTTTTTTTTTTTTTTTTTGAGAGAGAGACAGAGCAAGAAGGAGGGGAGGGGCAGAGAGAGAGGGAAGCACAGAATCCAAAGCAGACTCCATTCCAGGCTCTGAGCTGTCAGCACAGAACCTGACACAGACCTCTAACCCACAAACCATGAGATCATGACCTGAGCCGAACTCCGAGGCTTATCCAACTGAGTCACCCAGGCACCCCTGAATTACGTTTATTAATAAGCTTCCTTATTTGACCTCAAAATTCTGAAGGTGTGGTTTCTTTACTAAAAATCACCATTATCCAAATTTAAGTGTTCTTTTCATTCTCATTCACATTAGAAACAGCAGACTAAGCAAGTCTGTGTAACATAATTATATATCCTAGGTTTGTGTCTCATTTATAGGAGTTCATATAACTACTTAGTACTCTTGACCTTTCTTTTTTTAATTCAACTTTAAATTCCCACTTAGAAAAATGGAACACACTAAATAGAGAATAATGGCTTTTTCTAAAATCTGCTTAACCCAATCAGTTGTTTTTGGACTACACCATAAAATGCTATGAGAGTTTCATGACTGGTGCCGACAGCTTTGAAGAGATGAACACAGAGTTGCAGTCAAAGCTGAGTAAGTGTTCTCATTCCTAGTGTGCATGCTTTTAGTCATGTATTAAACTCTATTCATGGAGCTATAGCTTATTTAACCACACCCAGTGTTTAGATGAGCTATTCTAAATTTGTTTGGATGCCTACTGATTTTTGTCTTCATTGTTTCTTTGATGGAGAAAAGCTAGTTAAGCTGAAAGAATGCTGATGTTAGAGTCAGACCTGAGGCAAAACCCCTTCCTGCCTATGTGACCTTAACAAATTAATTAACCTCTCTAACAAAGTTTTGCAAGATTAGGTGGCTGTGTACATAAAGTATCAAACACACTACCAGGAACACAGAAGGTAATCACCAAATGTTATTCCTGTGATATCCCTATAATATTCTTGCTTTACTGTTTGAGTAATTAAAATTAATGGGCCATTATATTTCCAAAGAAAAAAATTCTTTATTTTTCCACTCAGTGATAATCTAGTGACATTCAGTATATACTAGCTAACTCTAAAATGTTCCAGAGGTATTCTTTTACATTCTTTCCTTTTATTGACATAGTCTTGTATATAAAATAGTAGAACTGTGGGTAAAATAGATAAATTTAATGGAATCAGTGGAATCCAATGGAATCAATCCAAACAGGAGAATATCACCTTGCCACTACTGGCAGAAAAGTTGAAAGCATTTCCCTTATGTTGCCATGGGATGTATCTTGCTGAAATAACAGGACAACTTCAACTTGTCCAACATAAGAAAGGGACCAAGGTAAATGATGTTTCATTTTAAAAGAGGAAAATTCACAGTGATCTAATATAAAAAGCATCTAGTGAAGTTTTTGGGGTTTTTTTTATAATTAGTTAAGCCAATTAATAGTATTCATTTATTCAAACGGTATTTATTATATGCCTACATTGGGCAAGCCACCATTTAGGCACTGAGAATACAGTCATGAATAAGAGATAGAAAATCCCTGCTCTATGAGGCTACCTCTAACAGAGATGATAATCAAATAACTGTAAACCAAAGGGTGGCAAGTACTATGAAGAAAAATAAAGCAAGGTAAGGGAATAGACAGTGTAGTAAAGGGAAAGGTTTGCTATTTTAGAGGGTGGTATATCCTTCACTGGTAGTATTTTGACCAGTCTAGAAGGAAGTGAGGGAGAAACCAGTGGTGAAAACCTGGGGGAAAATGTTTCTAGACAGAATTGAGATCTCACTAAGTTTTGGGGTTTTCTCTCCAGAGGATTTATTTAATGTAGATGCTTCCAAGCTGGAATCATTAGCAGCAAAAAACAAAGCATTGAATGAACAGATTGCAAGATTGGAACAAGAAAGAGAAAAAGAACCGGTTAGTAAACATGCTTATTATCAGTGGGCTTATATACTTAGCTTTTTTGGATTTTTGGATTTCCTTAGAGAATGCCAGCTATCTCTTTCCCTAAGATATAAATAAATAGCAAAATAAGCTTCTTAAAAGTTAATTTTTTTTTTACATTGGACAGAACTTCCCATGAAAACATGTTTGGTGTCTCTAGAGCTTTGTTTTCCCTTGTGATTGATCAGTCTTGTGCTAATGTTCACAATATGATGAAAGAGTCTAACCTACTTACATAAGACCAAAAAGATCTTTTGAACAAGGTCCCCATGTTACACACCTCTAGGGAACACTATTTACAACAAGCCCTGAGTTATGTAGTTAATGAAAAGGGAATGGTGTCAAGTGGGTTTATATAATATATTATATTCTTAGGGTTTTCTAAAAGCTAAATGATAATATCCAGATATCTAATTTTATTTTGTGTATTATATTATTGAACTATCTAGACTATTCTGTAAAATATCAGATTTTAAATGTTTGTGCTCCTTCATCCTGGCCCTTGACTTTTTGTATCCCAAACTGACTTCCTGAAAAGTACATCTTAATTAGGTAGGAATGCCAAAGTTTCCTTTTAGTTCTTTTGACTTCCTCTAAAAGTGAAAGGAAAATGTAATATACTTTTCTCTAAGATGAATTTAAATAATATTGTGTCACTTTAAAGTATGGAATGGTTATCAATAAGAATAATATGTTCTTTTCTTTTAAAGAATCGTCTAGAGTCATTGAGAAAACTGAAAACTTCCTTACAAGCAGATGTTCAAAAATATCAGGCATACATGAGCAATTTGGAGTCTCATTCAGCCATTCTTGACCAGAAATTGAATGGTCTTGATGAAGAAATTTCTAGAGTAGGTAAGTACAACCAATGAATGCTAAAAGAAGACATTCAGACTGGAATGTGGACTTCCTGGGGTTTATCACATGCAGAGAGAGCTTTGTCATCCATATCTTTTTTTCCTTTAAAGGTGAGTGGCTATAGCAGGCTACCAAGTTTTCAGTGCCTTCTACATGTATTAGTTTTCTGAGGCTGCTATAAAAAAAAAATTAAAAAAACACAAATTTGGTGGACTAGAACAATAGAAATTTTTTGGCTCACAATTCTAAAGGCTACAAGTCCAAAATTTAGCATGGCTAAGCTTCCTCCAAGGACTCTAGGGGAGAATTCATTCCTCATCTCTTCCAGCTTCTGTTGTTCTTGGCATTCCCGAACTTTTGGCCATGTCACTCCAGTCTCTTCTTCATCCTCACATTGCCTCTTCTGTGTATCTGTCTCTCCTCTTCTCTTTATGTTAATTTCTCTCAGCCTCTATCTTTTAAGGACATTTGTGATGGCATTTAGGACCCACTAGATAATCCAGGGTAATCTCATCTCAAAATACTTAATGTAATTATACCTGCAAAACCCCTTTTCCAAATAAGGAAATGTTTATAAATTCCAGGGATTTGGACTACATAACTTTGGGTGGCCATTAATTAGTCAACCTACTATACCTTCTAACGTGTTTTCAGGTGTCTGATTTTTTTGAAGCAAAGAGGGACCTAACTTAAGAACATATACTACCTGATATAAATATTTATTCTATTCCACCTTGTAATTAGTAAACCAGATTCTTTAATCTTTGCTGGCTTCAGTCTACTACAATTATCTTATGATCCATCACTGCCTCCTAAGCTACTTGGCAGCTTAAGCTGATTGCAAAGTAAGATGAAAAGATGAAACTACTATAATTCTCTGTAAGGAAGAGCCCAACTAAAGAACGTTTGTTTATATCCTTGTGTGTTCCTAACTTTGTTTTCATAAGCACATATCAGTCATAAAACTCTTAATAATACTGTGACACATGAATTGATTGATAGTTCTGTAGTGCCAGAAGGAGAGCAAAGAAAGGTATCCATAAACGGCAGAGCCATTGGATGGCACTTTACCAAATGAATAACTCTGTGGACCTACTGTGCTATTTTTTCCAGGTGTTTGCCTGCTTCAGTTTTATTCTTGTAGGATTTTACAGGCTGTGTCTTTCCCACATAGGATTTGTGTAGCTAGTCCTTAGGATATTTGATTTATTTCTTAGTCTATGGAATATTGACCATCTGTCAAGTCAAGGATAATATTTATCTGGGGTATTTGTTTAATCAGTTTATTTTTTTCCAAACTCTAATTACATATATTAGATTTGCTCTAAACCAACTCTAAATAATTTACACTTGGTCCCTAATGTTTGTTCTCTGTGATGACAAGAAGCCATAGACTAATTTTTTATTACAGCAATATTTGTAATTAAATCAATAATTTATAATATTAATACTCTGTCTTCCTCATTGGTATTTAATTAAGACAATTTTCATACTTTCTACTTGTGAGAATTTTTTTCCAATAATTACAAGCTGAAGAGGTGAGAGAGATACTTTAGCAATCATTTACCAGTCCAGATTGACTTAGTTTGAGATAATTTGATAACTTAATCTAAAATGTTTTTATTCTGAGTATTTTAACTTTATTGATTATTTAAAGTCATTTGTGGCCAAGAATGAAAGAGACCTATTTAAACTGTATGGATAATGTACATTGTGGATTTTTTGTGCAGATTCCTGTGATAAATATAACAAATTTTACTTAAACCAGCTATTAATTTATTTTGAGCTCAGATTGGAGCTTTCCAAGTATAGTGCTACAACTGAGTTATAACAAAGCCAAGATCTTGATCCTGTCAGCCTTTGGGGTGATTCTCATGGCCCCTTTGGTCATGAACTTCCTCATCCACCTATCCCAGACTGCTTAAAAGTACTATCATATTCTTTATAAGCTATGAATAACAAAAGGTTAGAAAACACTATTCTGTATAACCCCAAATATTTTAAGTTTGAAAACTTCTTTCTCTTTCATGATCATTTCCTGTTTGTAAGTACCATTTTGTCTTAGTACAATATAGTCATTTTTTGTTACAAATTTGGGTAAATAGACAAAGCAAGAACTTAACCATTATAGTTACTTAATATCTGATAAAACTACTGAAAATGTCAGTGAAACAAGAATAAAGTGATGTATTTAAATGCAAATTTTTTTTTGTTGTTTGTGAAAAACTTGTGGGTTTTCTGACTTACTGAAGAGAATCATACAGGAGTATTAAAAGCATTTGAATTGAATACCAGCAGTCTATCCCTCTTAAGTGTAGTAATTCTCAATCCTAATCATTATGTGTGGGGCCATATTTTTTTCATATAGCACTTTCTGAAAATCATAGCAAGCCAATAGGGAAATATGTTCCTAACATAAAACTTTAATTGTACCATCTTTCAGGAATGTTATTAACAAAGTGAGATCAAATAGAATTATCCCCCCCCAAAAAGAAGAGAAAATATATATATACATAACTTGGAAATTTAGAAATCTTAATCAACTCTATTAAATAATGGCATCAATTTCTTTGTATGAATTGAAAGAACTTCACAAATTTTTTTTCAATGCAGAACTAGAATATGAGACAATGAAACAGGAGAATACTCGTCTACAGAATATTGTTGATAACCAGAAGTACTCAGTTGCAGACATTGAGAGAATAAATCATGAAAGGAATGAACTGCAGCAGACTATTAATAAATTAACCAAAGACCTGGAGGCTGAACAACAGCAATTGTGGAATGAAGAGCTAAAATATGCCAGAGGCAAAGAGGCGGTATGTCATACCATTTTCAGAGTGGCAACTCAGAGCTGACAGTTTGTAAAGACCTATCCCTGTTAAGAAAAACTGAGTGGGTAGAATAGATTGGCTAAAAAGGTAAAACTTTTTGCATTGACATTTTACTAAAATCCACTCATCCTTTTATGTCAAATCAGTAACACCCCAATTTCTTTCAGTCAGATTTAAGTTAACTATGTTTTTTAGCAGTGAACCAAGAAATAAAAGTCTCTAAAGCCATGAAAATAATTTTCATAAACCTTGTGCCTTTCATTCAATGTGAGTCCATTCTTCCTTTACTTATTTACTATTCAAACATTTATTTAACACCTGTTGTGTGCCACTTAGAAGAAGCTGGGCTTAGAAGAAGCCAGACTCCACTCTCCCCTTGAGAAACTTCCAATCTAGTCAATATTTTTCTACCATGAGATCAGATCCCGTTTGCATGGGGTACTGAGGAAGCATATAGTATGCCTAACCCAGATGTAGTGTGTGTGCTGTGGGGAGATGTATGAGGTGATTTTTAGAAAGGCTTCCTTGAGGGTGCCTGAGTGGCTCATTCAGTTAAGTATCTGACTTCAACTCAGGTCATGATCTCACAGTTCATGAGTTCAAGCCCATGTTGGGCTCTCTGCTGGAGATAACACCTGAACTGAATTGGGAAGTATAAGGAAGAGTTATCTTGGCAAGGTTAGGGGAGTCAGCAAACAGCATGATGGCCTCTGGCATCAGAATCTTTTTATATGGCTGCAGGTTAATAACAAGGGATAGGGACACATAGCAACAGATAAAGACTCAAGAGAAAAAGTATAGACTAGATGATAAAGATTCTTTTCTTATTTAAAAGTTTGGACTGTATCCTAGAAGTTCCAAAAAGCCCTTAAGATTTTTAAACAGATAACTATATTTCAGAAAGATCTTGTTTTTGGTCATGTGAAAAATGGATTGGAAGGGAGCAAAACAGATAAGGATCTTTGGCAGCAATGTAGTGAGAAGTTATGAGCTGAATTTAGAGTGTATTAGTGGAGATTCAAAGAAGTAGGTGGATTCTGACTACTTAGGTAGAGTAAATAAGACTCGATGAAAGAAAAGGGATACATTCATAGTGTCTGGCTTGAGCAATGGGACAAGCAATAGTAAAACTCACTCTGAAATAGAAGTTGCCAGTCAGGAATGGAAATGGTATGCTGACCTGTTATGTCCATGGGGTGTGCAAGTGAAAATATCTACTAATCTATTATGTATCTGAACCTCAGGATAAAATAATGTAGGTTTGCAATGTAGATTAAGTAAAACTCAGTATGTATTGTGATTGAAGCCATAAGGGTAGATGAATTCACCAAGGAAAAATACATAGGAAGAAGGGAGCACCAGCATCTTGAAGGACGAAGTTCCCTTAAGAGAAGCCTAAAAGAGACTGAGGACTAGCCAGAGAGGTGAAGAAGATAGAAGCTGAGAAAGGAAGAGTCAGGAAGGAATTAACAGTGTCAAATGCAATAACAGGATTTAAACATTTCTGTCAGATTCAGTAACGGCAGTCACTCTCGAACTTTACCACAACCAAATTATTTGACTCTATTTCAATTTTGTAGGTAGTACATTATCCTTTTAGCCAACAATGTTGAAAAAGTGGGCTCATTGACCATATGAATTTCTAGATAATTAAAGTCTGTCCTTATTTTTGTTGGCAGTTCCTTATAAATGTTCCATACTTCTGCCTTGCTTAGCTATGCACTATTTTTCTTACTTTTTTTTAATGTTTTTTTATTATTGAGAGTAAGAGAGATAGAATGTGAACAGGGGAGGGGCAGAGAGAGAGGGAGACCCAGAATCTGAAGCAGACTCCAGGCTCTGAGCTATCAGTACAGAGCCCAATGCAGGGCTTGAACCCATGGACTCTGAGATCATGACCTGAGCTGAAGTCGGATACTTAACTGACTGAGCCACCCAGGTGCCCCTCTCTTACTTTTTAATGTAGCTCTCAATAGACGTGAACTTTTTCTTAATGGTTCAGCATAATTTATGGACATGACACCAATGTATTCTAAAACAATAAGTTAACAAGTTGTCTAGGGACCAAATGTTTTCCTATCAAATAATTCCAAAGTGATCTTTTTTGCTATATACACTATTACATTCCTAAGAAAAAAATACGTAAGGTAAGCCTCTTTTTTAAGAAAAGGTAGTAAAACATGTCTTTCTAAGGGCTCTCTCTCTCTCTCTCTCTCTCTCTCTCTCTAAGTTTATTTATTTTGGGAGAGAGAAAGCACGAGCCAGGAAGGAGCACAGAGAGAGGGAGAGAGAGAATCCTAAGCAGGCTCTGCACTGTCAGCACAGAGCCCAACACAAGGCTCAAACTCATGAACCTCGAGATCATGACCTGAGCCAGAATGAAGAGTCAGACACTTAACTGACCTAGCCACCCAGGCGCCCCTCTCTCTCTCTCTCTCTTTTTTTTTTTAATGGAAAAAAACAGACTACAGAGTTTCAAAATTAAATTTTGGTTTGAAGTTGTCTACCCTAATATTTGTTTATCTATATCTATACAGTAGGTATAGTACTAAAATTTATATTTCACTGAGGAAAATTTAATCTCTGTTTTGTTGCAAAAGTAATGAGGTTTTCTCTTCTACTACTTCAAACACTCTCCTTAGTACATTATTTCTTACATATATTTACTGCTATTGTTAAAATTAAAAAAAAGTAGTTCAAAGAAAGCAGCTGTTTTTGCCCAACAAGACAATACTAGTTTTTAATCCTGGTCACCTTATAAAGTATGTTATCATTATAGGCATAATACAATAGTTTCTTTGTCAGGTTTTAACTATTTTACATTTTTAAAAATCTGTATTTTACACACCTACATATGTAATTTTTAATGTGGAATGGACAGTTCAGCATGAGCAGTAAACATTGTCTCCTTTTATAGCCCTATTTCACCATATTTTTGTTTTGCCTTGCCTATCTGTACTCTCTCATCCTCCTTATCCTCTACAGAATCTCTGTCCTGTGTATCAAGGAGAAGCATAGACATTTATAAGAAGTAGACTATAGTGGTGATCCCAGAAGTCTTTGAACCTAGAATTTGGTAAACCTATATTTTAACCCTGGATTTGCCATTGCATACCTGTGTGACCTCAACCTGTTATCTAACCTCTCATAGCCTCAGTTTCCTTATCAATAAAGTGAGGTGTTGTTGGACTACATCAGTGAATCTGAAATGAGTTCCTTCAACATACATTAATGAATATATTTTTTCTCTCAAGCACTATGTGGGAAAGGGGAGGTTATGAATCTCTGGACCAGGTGAACTCTTAAGTTTAGCTAGCTAAAATTAGCTGTATAAATACTGTTTATTTGGAAGATCAGGATAAAAGAAGAATTTTTTTTTTTTTAAAGAAGAATATTATTTAGGAAATAGGTAAGCAATGATCTAATGAGGGCCAGAGTAGGCCATAGACCAGAAAACCTTAGGGTACTAAGAGAGAGAGATTAAAGAATGATAGCAGAATGTAACAGCTCAATGTAAACATTTATCCATCATCTTTTTTTTCGGAACTTATTTTTATTCCGCATGCCACCTCTGGCTGGTAGTAGCCTTCTGGATCTATGTTGAGATAGACACTGAGCCTGCATCTGCTCATCAGGAAAAGGTGTGATCAGTTTTCACTGTCTTAATTGGCTGTAGAAAGAATAAATGTGCCACACATTTACTCTCCCTGCAATAAGACGTGATGAAGTGCATGGGCTTGTGAAAGCTGTTTTCATTTAGATGAATAAAATGTTAGTGAAGAACAGAAGCAACTACCTCTAAAACCATTTAGTATAAAGACAAATAGAGCTACATATCTTAGTACTCCCTAGAGAGCTACCGTATTACAAATTGGAGTAGTTTAAATTATTTCCTGATTCATTAGTAAGAAATCTTAAATGTAATATATATCTGCTAAATGGCAAGTACTCTTCTAGGTCCTGAGGGGATGCAGCTGCTTTCATTGAGCTCACAATGAAAGTGCATAAATATGTCAGGTAGTAATAAGTGCTATGAATAGGGGCACCTAGGTGGCTCAGTCAGTTAAGCATCTGACTTTGGCTGAGGTCATGATCTCACAGTCCGTGAGTTCAAGCCCCACATCGAGCTCTGTGCTGACAGCTCAGAGCCTGGAGCCTGCTTCAGATTCTGTGTGTCTCTCTCTGCCCTTGCCCCACTCATGCTCTGTCTCTGTCTCTGTCTCTCTCTCTGTCAAAAATGATAAACAAATATTAAAAAATAAAAAGTGCTATGAATAAAAATAAAGTAAGAGGATTAAGAAATTTGGGGGGCTACATTTGAGCAAAAGCCTTTCTGATAATGTAATTTGAACAGAGCCCTGAAGGAAGGGATAGAGACCAGGTAATATGGAATTGTTTTACTAAAATATTTTTGTTAAGGAGTGCGAGCCTGCTTGGGATTCTCTCTCTCCCTCTCTCTTTGCCCCTACCCCTCTCATTCTCTCTCTCTCTCTCTCTTTCAAATAAACATTTTTTTTAAAATAAAATATTTCTGTTAAAATAACATTTGAGACTTAAATGATTACATTTCACTTATTTTAGATAAATGAAATGTTTTATTTTTTAGGGGCTCCTGGGTGGCTGTCAGTTGGTTAAGCATCCGACTTTGGCTCGGGCCATCTCATTGTTCATGGGTTCAAGCCCCACATCAGGCTCTGTGCTGACAGCTCAGAGCCTGGAGCCTGCTTCGCATCCTGTTTTTCCCTCTCTCTCCACCCCTCCCCGGCTCGTGCCCTCTCTCTGTCTCTCAAAAATAAATTAAAAAAAAAACAAAAAAAGAAATGTTTACTTTTTAAATTGATAAATCCAGGGGCGCCTGGGTGGCTTAGTCAGTTGAGCATCCGACTTTGGCTCAGGTCATGATCTCACGGTTTGTGAGTTCGAGCCCCACGTCAGGCTCTGTGCTGACAGCTCAGAGCCTGAAGCCTGCTTCGGATTCTGTGTCTCCTTCTGTCTCTGCCCATCCCCCACTTGTGCTCTGTCTCTGTCTCTCAAAAGTAAATAAATGTAAAAAAAATTTTTTTTGAAAGATAAATCTAAAGTTTGTGTTTTTTCATGATTTCTCTGCCTGGCACTTTCAAAAGTAAATTTCAGTTTATACCTAGATATGGATTCTTGTTCCAAGCTATTTGGAAATGAGAAGAACATTAGGAAGAACAGTAAGATAAGAACAGATAAGAAAGAACAGTAGGATATTGCTTACTAATTATAGTTTTTAAATTACCCTACAGATTGTGAATAATATCTTTCATTCTTATATACCAAATTACAAAACTAAAAAAAAATACGTATAATTTTTGTGTGAAATTGCAGATGCCAGTTGAAAACCATATGGAATAGGACTATTTGGTTTACTTTAACATTTATTTTGGTGTTCTTACAGATTGAAACACAATTATCTGAGTATCACAAGTTGGCCAGAAAATTAAAACTTATTCCTAAGGGTGCTGAAAATTCCAAAGGTTATGACTTTGAAATTAAGTTTAATCCTGAAGCTGGTGCCAACTGCCTTGTCAAATACAGAGCTCAAGTTTATGTAAGTAATCATGAGATTAATTAATCTTCAAAAGATTTTTAAATGATATGATTGATGTTTATTTATTTATAACTAATAGTTTAAACATCAGCCTGTTCGTGACTGAGGTCAGAGCATGGAAATAAAACACTAAAACCTTTTATCTTCCATCTTTTTGGTAGTTAGAAATCTATTATACTTTTCTCTTTGAATTACAAAGCCTTTTCTTCCTCTCTACCTACTTTATCAATTCAACTATCCGATAGAAACTTTGATTACATTTAAAATACACACCAGGATTATAAAGAGAAAAATTACCTGACTCTTAATCTTAAATTGATACTTGTCCCAATAGAGACAGATATAAATAAATAATTGCTATATATGTACTTTATTAGAAATGTTTACAAGATATGGTATTGATCAATTCTTGCCAGAATTAAAGAGAAAGAAAAGTTTCTACAGAAATGGTGAACCTGGAATGAAGTCTTAAAAGATGAGGTATTTATTGGGATGGTCTGTGGGAAAGAGTTTCAGGTACAAGGACACACATGAAGGCATGAAATATAACAAGACACTAAGTAACACCAGTAGTCAATAATGAAAAGTGTGCACCTAATTTTTAAATATGTCCAAGGATGTAATTTGGAGAAGAAAATTTTTAAATCGTTCTATTGCAACTTCTTAGTTATTCACAGATATTAGTATTTTAGTAGCCCCCACAGAAATGTCAACTTTCAAAATACTTAGTTTTCGAATAAAGAATATCAGAGTATAAAGCTATGCATTTTTCCCTTGAGAATCATTCATTCAATACATTATTTATTGAGTACATATTAAGTTCCATACCAGCTAGGTGCTAGAGATGAAACACCCAGAAAGATACAGTTCCTACTTTCCCAATGATCACAGTTTATTTGGTGAACAGACTGTGATTAAATAAAGTCAGACTCATTTTCAATAGAAAAAATCCACCCAGTAAACATTTAATCTTTTACTGAATTGTTTCTCAAGCAATAGCTGGGTAGGCAGGTAGACAGACACTGGTGCAAGAAAATAAAACCTGCATCAAATCAGTATAGGAAGGATTACCCAATACAAAAAGAATGCATATTCTTGGAAAAGGGGAAAGTTTTTCTGTGATCTTTGGACATAGTTTTACATAATAATAGAACAATAGAAATAGAAATAGCATCCAGAAGGTGCAACCCAACCGTCACAAATAATATTTGGAGAAAAGTTCTTAGATTAAAAAGGCATTGCATCTTTCAAAGAAAAAGAGCAGCCAAAATTAAAACTCCGCAATTAATAACTTCAAAAGACCTACTAAAAACATAGTAACATAAAATTTTCTTTTGGTGATGAAGATGATTTGGAACAAGAGGCGGTGTGGTTACACAACATTGTACTAAATGCCACTAAACTATACACTTTAAAAGAAGTAGTTTTATATTAAATTCATTTTAACTTAATGATTTCAGTTTAACCATTTTAAAGTGAGTTTGACCTCAATTAAAAAATAGTAATGGGAAACTATTAGAATAGAGGACGAACATAAGGAATGCAAGCAGATTATGAGCTTCAAGACTAGTGAACATGTGGAGAAGTAGGGAGAGTGGCACACCCAGAGGGCATGGGAGCTCTGCATCCCTTTCCGAGTACCTTACGCTCTGCATCTCTCCCATCTGGCTGTTCCTGACTTTTATCATTACTTAAATAAACTGGTAAACATCTGCTTATTCTGGACACCCGTCTTGCTTTTTTTCATGGAACAACCTCCCCTGGTTATCTCTCCGCAGTTGTATTTCAAGATCTTCCCAGTTCTTTTTGCAGCCTCAGACTCCTCCATGTGTAACTTATTCAGTCATTCCCTGCTGGCGGATATTTGCTGTGTTTCAAGTCTTTTCTATTAAAGTGGAGTTCCAATGAATAGCAAAAAGAAGAAATACAGGCAGATAATTGTGAAACTAAGCAGTTGAAAAGGATTAAGAGAAAAATACAAATTGTTTTCAAGAAAGATACTGCATTAAAATAAGTATACTTACAAATGTTTAAATAATAGCAGTGTATCTCCAGAATGGATAAAGCAAATCTAAAATTTTCCAGGTATTGAAAAGCAAAAGCAAGTTGCATTCTACAGTTAGAAAAATTACATTGAAAATTAGTTTTATTGTCTTATTTCTGATGTATTAATTTAGTTTAAAAATATCGTAAGTTCACTTTTTTTCCTCCAAAATTGGCTCCTTCTATTGCAATGTGTAGATGCCTCATGAGAAATTTTGTAATTACATATATCATATGGATCTCCTAATCCTATGTCTTTTGTAGGTGCCACTTAAGGAACTGTTGAACCAAACTGAAGAAGAAATTAATAAAGCTCTAAATAAAAAAATGAGCTTAGAGGATACTTTAGAACAAGTAAGTAACAAAACAGTTATTAAAAGCAAAAGTAAGGGGCTCCTGGGTGGCTCAGTCGGTTAAGCAATGACTTTGGCTCAGGACATGATCTCGCGGTCTGTGGGTTCGAGCCCCACTTCGGGTTCTGTGCTGACAGCTCAGAGCCTGGAGCCTGCTTCGGATTCTGTGTCTTGCTCTCTCTGTTCCTCCCCTGCTCATTCTCTGTCTCTCTCTGTCTCTCAAAAATAAACGTTAAAAAAAATTTTTTTTAAATAAAAAAAATAAAAGCAAAAGTAAGATATTTAACACTTAAATGTGATTTGTAATTTTTAATTGTTAAGGAATGAACTTTTAATAAGATATTATAGAAAATGAGAGTTGGGTATACCCTTGACTTGGAAACATTTGAAGTGATTTTTTAAATAACTTAAACATTCTAGGCTTTACATATCATTGATGAAGTGATACAAAACTGAATAAATTTCCCTTGACTTTAAATGGAGAATTTCCTCCTTCAACTTGAAATAATTTAATATCCTTTTTTTTTTAAGTTTTATTTTTATTTAAGTAATCTCATACCCAGTGTAGAGCTCAAACTCACAACCCCAGATCAAGAGTCGTATGCTCTTCCAACTAAGCCGGACGGGCACCCCTTAATATCCCTTTTTGTGCTAAAAGGAATTTGACATGGCTCCCTTAAAAGTAGATAAATATCATTTGGGACTAGAGGCTAAGTAGCTATGATAAATTAAGAGATTTTTATTTACCAAATTTTTCACTCCGCACCATGAAATTCAGGGGAACTCAAATGCCTATAAAAGTCTATTTCCAAAAGTAAGTTTCAGAAAGTTCCTGCTTCTAAGATACTTGAAACATGATATGACCAATATCTCTCAGAGAGAACAGTACTATCGATTTGGTAATCTTTAAATATTGTTATACTTGATTAAGAAAAGTTAAGCTACTTCTCAACTGCAAACAAAAGGTATTGTTTATGTGACACCAAATAATTGAAGGAAAACCCCAGTTAATTCATATCTTCAAGAACTATTGTGGCATTTCAAGATACAAAATCCTATCTTTACCAGGAATAGAAATTTTTTTTTCTCATCTGGAAATAAAACCTATGCATTAAACGAATAATTATGCAAGTAACCCACGTTTTTTACATGTTAACAAATTGTATCAAGATTTACTTTGTATTAGAAAGAATTTCCAATCAAAAAAATAGTAAACTTTGTAACATTAGATAAGTGGGCAGTTTCATGATACTATTGTTATTATAATTTGGGGTTTCTGTAACATCACACATTAGAAAGAAGGAATTGGGACTGCTTTAACAGGTACTCCACAGATGTGACTGTTATTCAAGATGAAGTCTTCCCTTAGCTTCCTTCAGTTTAATTTCTCTCTTCTGTTGGAATGGGCACTAAACCTATAGATTTTCAAACTGAATTGAAACTTTTTAAAACTTTTTTTAATGTTTATTTATTTTGAGAGAGAGAGATAGAACATGGGAGGTGCAAAGACAGAGCATTCCAAGCAGGCTGTCAGCACAGAGCCCAGCACAGGACTCGAACCCACAAACCACAAGATCATGACCCAAGCTGAACCAAGAGTTGGACAGTCAACTGACTGAGCCACCTAAGCACCCCAGACTTGAAACTTTTTAAGGGCTATAAGCAGGAAATTTGGGGGGGGGGGGGGTGAACAAAATGGGGATTATAAGATGTATACTATAGGCTAGGCCCAATATTAATATTCCAAAGGTAAATATAACAAGTTTATATAAAATGTAAACTACCATTTGGAGAAAAAGACTGACCTGCGGTTATGCTAATCAGATTTGCATTTTTGCAAAACCCCTTTGGGCATAGAAAAAAATGACTTGTGGGGAAGCAAATAAAATTGTTAAGAGGTTAAACTAAAGTACAAATAGAAGGAAGTGGACAGGTTTAGGAAATGTTGAGGTAGAACCCAAGCATTTTTGATGGACTTTTAAAGCTAAGAGAGAAAGAAGCACTGACAGTGACTTCCATTTTCCCGGTGCGGGTAACCCTGCAGAGAAAAAAATGAGTGCATGTGACCAGGAGAGTACTAGAGATGTTGAGCTTACTGTTTACAGAACATAGACCTCCAAAAGGAAGCTGAAACAATAGATTCAGAACATAGGGGAGAGATCAAGTCTAAAAATACACATTTCAGGGTCTTTACCATATACATGATACTTTGAAGCCAGATGTGAGTGATATTTCTTAGAATATGTAGAGGAAAGTGGCAGAGGATTAAATCTTGAGAAATAGCACCACTTAAGCAATTCAAGGAAGGAGATTATGGGGAAAACTCTTAGAAGTGGACAAAATAGTTGGAGATCACTGGAAGAGAAAATGCTATAAAAGCCAAAGCCAAAGTAGGGAAGACTTCCAAGAAAGTCCTGATTTTAACTAAACTACTTATTGTAGTGTTAGTTTTCTCTCTCTCTCTCTCTCTCTCTCTCTCCCTCCCCCTCCTCTCCCCCTCCCCCCTCCCTCCTCCCTTCCCCCCCCTCTATATCATATACACCTTACACCTATATAATGGTATATATACATTATATCAAAACTAGGGGAAAAAAGAAATGATTAGTAATACCATATGCTTCAGAGACTGAAGATTAAACTATTTCTTAAATTTGACAATTTAACCAAATTAAGATGGCATAAGATAAAATAGCTATTTGACATAGTAATGACTAAACGTAAATTAATGAATTAAAATAATTGAACAAATGTTAAAATTTCAGCTGGGTAAATTTGAAGATCTAATTGACTTTACTCAGCAATTCATGAATTGGGCAGTATTCCATTTAACAATTAGAAACTCTAAAGGACTACAGAAAGGAAAACAATTTTTAATACAGGACAAGGAAGTCACACACATACACACAAAAGGATCATTTCAGGCAAGATTTCACCTCCCTTTGAAAGACAAAAGGGTCTTATGAGGTGGATTACCTCAGTGGTGCTAACCAGAAACTCCAGACTGACCTGTTAAGATTATATTCCTGGGGAAGGTTGAAATTGCAGTTAGGTTGAATATTAAGCTCTGGCTTGGTGACATGGGCCCAGCACAAGTAACTCCATTTTGAACTGGTAGTTTCCTTTAGTTTTCCCCTTTTGATCACGCTATCACCTTGATTGAGAGATACGATCGCAATTTAAGGCATCAGCACCACTTGCAGCTTTTGTTGTTCCTTTGTGTGATATCCATGACCTAAGTCATGACATTTGTGCTTAATCTCTGTGACAGTCACAGGTCTCAGTTCTAAGTTCATATTCCTTAAGTCTGTCATTCTTTTCACTTTTCTGATGTTCTAGTCCTAGGGAGATCATTTGCTTGATAGTTCAAGGCTGCAAACATATACTTAAAGTTTTTGAGAGAATACAACATAGTAGGAGATTTTTATGATTATAACAAATAAGTCCAATGTTTGGACTGTACTTTCCAACCATGGTCCCCAAGACCCAAACCAATCAAAATCAAGTAAGTCAAAGAAAGACCCCACTAAAGGAGTCATCTTTTTAAACCAAGTGGCTTACTCAGTGATCTTATATAACTGAGTTTCAGTTTCCCCAGAAATGTTAGTCCAGGTGCAACAGGTAGTGTTGGCCATAGCACAAACACCTCCCTGGTCAGTTAAAAGATAATCAAGGGCTGTCCTGTTACCAAGAACAACTTTGGCCAGAGTCAAAGGAAGCTAATTTTGAGTCATGAATGCCTCCTACGAAATCCCTCTGACTTGACAGTTTAAATTTAGGGAGTTGACCAGTGAGGTATCTCAGTATGGGCAGTTAGAGGCACAGTTAAATAACCTAAGAGGCATTATCCAATTATATGTTAGCCATTTAGGCCTTCATAGTCCCAGGGGGGATGATAACCACCACAGACAAAGAAAAACCCTGTTGGGGCACAAATCATTCCCATTAAGGAAGTCCTGTTAATGGATTAAATCACAAGGATTGCTGCATTTACCTATACACACCAAGGGTCAGTTAGGTTTTGTCCTAGCCTGAAATAAAAAGTTGTTCCAAATACCCCCTTAGCAATGGCCTGGGAGATACAGATGATGGCTTTATCTTTCCAGACCAGTGCCAAAGTAAAGGAAGAGAATAGAAGATGGCATGTTTAAAGTACGAAGTCTTGATCCAGTGTCTTGGGAAGAAGCAGTCTACCTTGCTGTCAGCTATTTCTCTTCTTGGTCAATTTGATTGGGAAGTCTCCATCATTTGTACAGGACTAGATGTCAGGCAGAGCCTTCTTCAGCTGTGAGATATGTATTTAGGGTTCAAGTCCCTGAAATCTTGCTGCCATCTGGGTAGTAAGGAGGTAGTAATAGTCCCTTTCAAGGAGATTCAAGGCAGTCTTGGTTCTTAATGTTCCAAATCAGAAGTCAGGGGAGAAAAATGGAAACATTAATTTGGACAGTTATAGCCAGATATTTGAAGAAATTAGAAGAATCCAGGACCTAGTCCAATCTATTGGTATGTAACAGAACCTCAGAGACAACAGGATTAGAATTTAATATCTACACAGGTTCAAACATAATTTTTCTCTCTACAATTACCCCCATTTTGCCAAAGATAACCACAATAAAACTAATTTATATGCATTAGACTTGGCCTGATTAATTACATAAGAATAGCAAGAAAAGTGATTGACCATATAAGCTCTTTTTAAAATTACTTTGCTGGAAACTTGTAAGCAAGGTGTACCAGATTGATTTTTGCAAGGGGCTTTATTGACTCCCTTAAAGTCAACCTTAGTTCCTTAAGTGTGTCCAGTCATATATGAGTCTATGCAAACCTCTCTCAAATATGAAAATCCAATCAAAGCCTTGATAATATACCCAATATTTCCAATTGTGTGTCTTATTACAAGGAGACAGGTTGTTAATGAACTTATACAAATAACTAACTGTATTATCATGAAAAGAATACTCAAAAGAGTTTCCAAAATCTGAACCAGGTAGAAAAAGTAAATGTTTCATCATTGCTTATAAAGATATACTTTAGGAGTGTCGGGGTGGCTCAGTCTTGGTTAAACATCTGACTCTTGATCTTGGCTCAAGTCATGATCTCATGGTTTGTGGGATGGAGCCCTGCATTGGGCTCTGTGCCGACAAGCGCAAAGCCTACTTGGGATTCTCTCTCCCTCTCTCTCTCTGCCTCTCCCCCACCCAGATACATAAACTTTAAACATATATATATATATATATATATATTTACAAATTGTTGTAAATCCTACATATCTTAAGACAAAGGTGTCCTTAAATCTGGAAAAGCAAAACATTATACAACAGCATTTCAAACAACAAATCATAAAAAGTTATGATCATCCTCCTCAGTTCATTCAGTTCCATGTTACTAATTCTTATTATACTTGAATCCAGTTTACTGTTAGTTTTGGAAATTCTTACCCAGTTCAGTTTTATGATCATAAAGTTATCAGAAATCTGTACTTGTCAAAAGCCCTTTCCTTACATCTCCTTGAAGATGAAGTATTTTTGCAGGAAACTATTGCAGAGTATCAGGGTAAAACAATAACAGTCTGTGAATGACAAAAGACTTGTAAAAATGTCCATTGTTGAAATCTGATTAAAGTTCACTGTAATGGAATTGACAAGGAAAGTTGGTTATTTCAGTAACATGGAATATTTTAAGATAATAAGTGGAATTATGACTGATAACACTATACCAAGATATATTAGACTTTGGGGATTTAGTACAACTTCTAGAAAACTTATATATTTACATAAATACAATAGAAAGCTTAGTCTTCTTACTTGACAATACTTCCCGCATAATTTAACATATCAAATAAGCCTAATTAGTTTAGCATCTCTTCTTTTTCTGGAGAGATAACAAGTCTTTTGGGAGGTTCTAGAAGCCCTCCAGAAAATCTCAAAGTTAGTTTGAGGTTGAAAAGTTAGTTCGCTTTGGAGAAGTTTGTAGGAATATGAAGAGGTTTTAAGATACTTTGTCAAATAAGATCATAGGTCACTGTGAAACAATACTTAGTTATCCGTTTAACTATGGTGACAAAGACTTCACAGACAAATACAGAAAGTAAAATAGTTATAAGTAAAACTTAGCTCTTCTAATAAAGAATGCTCAGCTTTCTTAAGTAATCAAAGACCTGATAAAAACAACACAGGAAATTATTTTAAGAAAACAAAATCTTTGCTTTCTAGGCAGATTACTTTAAAAATTAAGAAAAAAGTTTGCTTAAATTTCTAAAGAAGAGTGGACCAGTAATCTGAGAAAACTTTGCTCTATTAACAGAAAGAAAACCACATTCTAAGTTTGTACTAGCTTATTTTTTATATTAAAACTCTTTTACTTAATTAAATTTATTCTTTTTTTTTTTTTTTTTTTTTTTTAATGTTTATTTGAGAGAGAGAGAACAGGGGAGGGGCAGAGAGTGGGGGAAGAGAATCCCAAGTCCCTGATCCGGGGCTCAGACTCGCAAACCGTGAGATCATGAGCTGAGCCAAAATCAAGATTTCGACACTTAACCGACTGAGCCACACAACAGCCCCTAAATTCATTCTAATCAGCCAACCCTGACCACACATAGAATGTGTTTCCCTTATTATTTCTAGCAATTTCAGTTACACATAGTAGAATTTTTAACCCTCGGAAACTTTTAATTTCTGGTGAAATCTAAGTAAGAAATTATAAATTGTCTTTTCCATTACCATTATATGAATTAGCAGACTAATAAATACTTTTTTATGACTTTAAGAAACATGTGCTTTCTCACAGAAGGTTTGTCAGAGCAGCATAACACATGTTTACTAGTAGACCCACATACCTTTATAGTTCCTCTGTAAAAGGAAGTAAAAAGTGGATAAACCAATATTCAGTAATTAATGTTTCAGTATGTTATCTTACTTGGAAATAATATGAATAGTGAATGAATTTAACGCAACTCATCGTTTAACTTAACCTAGCAAAACTTTAAAGTTCCAGGTTAAAAAAAAAAGATTTGGGAAAACTATTTAAAAATTCACCTAAAAACTTTTTATCTAATTTACATCCATTTAATATACTTGTTCTTTACTGTGTTTATTTTTTAACATTTTTAAAGTTTTTTTATTTATTTGGAGAGAGAGAGAGATGCAGAATGCCAAGCAGGCTCTGTGCTGAGGCTCTAACTCACAAATCAAATGATTATGACCTGATTGAGATCAAGAGTCAGACGCTTAACTGACTGAGCCACCCAGGTGCCCCTTTACTATGTTTAGTTTACCCACCAAAAGTTTATTAAACAAAGTCACCCATCAGCCCAAGCTAATTTTTCTTGCTGACAAATTTTGTAACAGGTAACATTAACTCATTTGATTGATAAGCCCAGGTGGAATAAGACTTGTATGTAAGTATTTTATTCAATGTTGATATCTCTTAAGGAAGGTTTATTTTAATTAAATCAACAAAGTTAAGCTAACTTAAGCACTTATGTGATATGCATTCAGAAAGCATTTGGGTTAGGGGTGCCTGGGTGGCCCAGTCGGTTAAGCATCTGACTCTTGGGTTTTGCTCAGGTTACAATCTCACAGTTCATGAGTTCCAGCCCTGCATCAGGCTCTGTGCTGATAGTGCGGAGCCTGCCTGGGATTCTCTCTCTCCCTCTCTCTTTGCCCCTCCTCTGCTCTATCAAAATAAAAAACTTAAAAAAAAAAAAAAAAAGAAAGAAAGCATTTGGGTTAGTTTCTATTATATTTTAACAATTTTTATGAATACTTTAAGCACTTATTTAAGTCCAGTTAAATAGAGCTTTTTTACAGACTAATTTTAGTAAGACCGTCCAGAGGCAGAAAATACCACACATCTATAACACACATATAATAGACACACATAAACATGTAAACAGAGACCTTATAACTTGTGTTTTTCATTTTTTTCTTGATAAAAATTACCTTCCTGAAGTTGTACTTTAACATGTACATCTCAAAGGCACCAGGAAAGAATACAAGTTACAAGTCATTTAAGATAAATAGGGGAGGTTTGGGGATTGTTTAAAATAAAAATAGATGAATTTTGTATTGTCTCTAGGGCTGCATTTCTAGTTTTGTAAAGAAGTGAGTAAATTTAAAGATCTAATTGGCTTTGTTCAACAGTTCATGAATCAGGCAGCATCCCATTTAGCAAACAGAAAAGAGCTTCAAAGGACTATAGAAAGGAAAGTTTTTAAAGGCAGGACAAGGAAGTCATAAACCAAAAAAGAGGATTATTTCAGGAAAAGTTACCTCCCCTTGAGGAACAAAATGGTCTTAGTAGGCAGATTACTACCTCAGTGGTGCTAACAAATTCCAGACTTGACCTGTTAAGATTACCTCCCTGGGGAAGGTTGAAACAGCAATTAGATCTGGAGAAACAAAAACATAGTTATGAAGGAACTTGTCTATTCTTTTTTTTTTTTTTTTTCCTTTTTAAAGTTTATTTATTTTGAGAGAGGGAGAGCATACAAGCAGGGAGGGACAGACAGAGAGAATCCCACTCAGGCTCCGTTCTCACAGCAGGACTCAGTCTCATGAACCTTGAGATCATGACCTAAGCCAAAACCAAGAGTTGAACATTTAACCTACTTAGCCACTCAGGTGCCCCGGAGCTTGCTGTTCTTGATTACTGGTTGCATTCTTATTCTGTAGGCACCAGATACCATTGAAGATTTTTAAGAGAAAGCAGAACACCTGTGTATTTTTTTTTAATGTTTCTTTTATTTTTGAGAGAGAGGGAGGGAGACACAGAATCGGAAGCAGGCTCCAGGTTCTGAGCTGTCAGCACAGAGCCCAATGCAGGGCTCACATGCATCAACCATAAGATCATGACCTGAGCCAAAGTCAGACGCTTAACCAACTGAGCCACCCAAGTGCCCCAACACCTGTGTATTTTAGTAAGCCCACGATGTTGGCATTTTGAAGACTAAGAGGTACATGAAACTAGAGACACACAGTTAAGAGACCTAACAGTATCCTGAGTGATAAGTAAAGCCTCAAACCAAGGCTATTGCAGTGATAATGGAAAAAAGAAATATAAAGATTGAGACTATGTAATTTAGTGGTCTATTTGGATTTGAAGGTTAAGGAAGAAAGAAATTAAGAATGCAGGTGTCCACCTTTGGTATATGCTGTTAGAGGAAAAGAAAAATTAGCCATGACACTTAATGGTGGTAAGGTAGACTTTATTCAAGGGGGAGCTATTACAAAGAAGTTTTATAGTAGGTGAGAAACATTGGGCTTATCTCCAAGTACAACTGAAAGAAAAACTGGGAATTAATAACCAAGGAGTAGTGTGCAGATCAGTGGATAAAAATTTACTGAGGGAAATGCTAGGGGTAAGGGAGGATTCTGTCTAAACCGACCTAATAGGGTTTATACTGAAGGCAGGTCAAAGTGATCAGATATCAACTGGGAGATGTTGGAGAATGAGGAACCTGATTAGATATCGAGGTTAGGGATTCTGATTAAACTGTCTTAGCATGATTCTTGCTAAATCTGAACAATATAGAGGACAAACACAAGCCAGAAAGAGAGGTCAGGGGCACCTGGGTGGCACAGTCATTTAGGTGTCTGACTTTAGCTCAGGTCATGATCTTGCAGTTTGTGAGTTCAAGCCCCTGTCGAGCTTTGTGCTGACAGCTCAGAACCCGAAGCCTGCTTCAGATTCTGTATCTCCCTCTCTCTCTCTCTCTCTCTCTCTCTCTCTCTCTCTGCCCATCCCCACTCATGCTCTGTGTCTCTCAAAAATAAATAAATATTTAAAAAAAGAAAGAAGAGTTCAGGAGAGCATGAATGGTTTGGTCAAGAAGAGGATCTTTCAGTGGTGATATTCTAGAACGTTGATAAAGAATACAAGAGAAGGGTATAGGAGAATTTCAGGCTGGGGTATGCTGAGTTTCAGGTCTCTAGGACATCAAAGTGGAGAATGCCCTGTAGGAAGTTGAAGTTTGGACATAGTTGTAAATAAGTATCTCTTAGCATGTAGTAATTAAAGCCAGGAGATCTTTCAGGTGTGAAAATGAGAGAGAGACAGAAAGAGAGAGAAAGAGAGCTCTCACAAGTGAATAGATAAGAATACAGCAAAGATCAGAATCCTGGGAGAACATCCACTACCACAGTACAAGCAGAGAAAGAGAAATCGTAAGGAAGAATTAGAAGGACCTCTCAAAACTTAAAAGAGAAAACTAGGAGCTTCCATGGTCATAGAAACCAAGGAAGGGAATTTCAGGAGGGAGTGATCAGCAACTACAAATGTTAGATAGATATCTAATAAGATTAAGTCTGAAAGGTGTTCATTGACTTTAGTAATTGAGATGTTACTGGTGATATCTGCAAAAGCAACTTCGTGAAGCAGAGGAGCCAGAAAGCATATTATTATAGACTGAAGTTTAATGGTAGTAGAGGAAGATGCTGTAGAATATGAATAGTCTACACTCTCTGAACTACTACAAATTAGACTATCACAAAAGTTTGAGTCTGAGGAAAGAAAATGGAATAATAGGAAGTGGTGTATGGAAAAGGTTTTCATTTTTGTGCAGTGGGGTTTTTTGGTGGGGGAGGGAGTTGTTTGGTTTTAAAGATGAGTGCGTTCAGGGGCGCCTGGGTGGCTCAGTCGGTTGGGCATCCAACTTGGGCCCAGGTCATGATCTTGCAGTTGGTGGGTTCGAGCCCCGCGTCAGGCTCTGTGCTGACAACTCAGAGCCTGGAGTCTGCTTCAAATTCTCTGTCTCCTCCTCTCTCTGCCCCTCCCATGCTCATGCTCTGTCTTGCTCTGTCTTTCAATAATAAATAAACATTAAAAAAATTGTTTTTAAGATGAGTGCATTCAAGGGAAAGATAGTAAAGTTTAAAAAATTATGATCAAAAAGGATTGATGGGTTTGAATATGGTTCATGAAGAACTTTGAAGGCTTGGGGTCCAGAAAAGAGCTAAATGTGTTGCTTATCTTCATGAGTAAAATGGGTGTCCTGCATCCTGAAACTGACTGGAAGGAAGAAGGAAAGGTCTCAAACAAATATTTTGGTTGGGTTGACTGAAGGCAAGAAGTGATGGAATTCTATTCTAGTGGCTTCTGTCTTCTCAATGACAGAAGAAAAAAAATCATCTAATTAAAGTAACTAATGATATCTTCTTTGCTTATAAACTGCTGGACAGTTGCTTATTGAATGAATGAGTGAATGAATGAATGAATGAATGAATGAAAAAATACTAGAAGAAGTATGCCAAATATTAATAGTGGTTCTTTGGGATTGTAGTATTATTGGTAATTGTTATTTTCTTTAAGCTTTTCCTTATTTGCCACCATGGAAATGTATATTTTTGTAACTGGAGAGGGGAATGTTCAATTGATGAAACTTTAATAAAGCTTACATGGAAGGTAGAAGCTGCTCAGAGATAACTAAACATGATTTTGACCAAACATGACAGCCTAGTGGAAGTCTGGTTATTTCGGTGTCCATTGGTCTTATTGCAGGCAAACTTAATGCAACAACTTGTTTAATTTAGTAGTTATTTCAAAAATAACGTGTCTTTAGACTGGAAGTTTATAGTGTCAAGGCCAAGGGCAAATTGTCCCAAGATGTGTCATTTGGCATGCAGCTAATTTAGAGCTGAAAACATTCAAGGCCGAAAAGACTCAGAAACTTTGATCTCCATCCCCTAACTGCCTAAAAGAATTTAAAGGATCTGCTCCCAGAAGACAGCTATCACCACAGATAACTACAGTATAATATAAACTGGGGGTGGTAGACAGGGAGGAACTTAGCAAAGTCCCTTTGTTAAAATTCCTTTCTGTGTCCCATTGTGTCTGTGTGGCCCAGCAAACATTTGTTCAACAAACATTTACTCTTTTCATCTTCCCATGAATTGCTGTCCTTTTCTTGAAGTTCCAGGCCCCTACCCTTATCCTTAGTTCAGGATAACACTCATACATCATTTTGCCTGTCTTTAGAATCTCATATCTTTGGGGGCGCCTGGGTGGCGCAGTCGGTTAAGCGTCCGACTTCAGCCAGGTCACGATCTCGCGGTCCGTGAGTTCAAGCCCCGCGTCAGGCTCTGGGCTGATGGCTCGGAGCCTGGAGCCTGGAGCCTGTTTCCGATTCTGTGTCTCCCTCTCTCTCTGCCCCTCCCCCATTCATGCTCTGTCTCTCTCTGTCCCAAAAATAAATAAATAAATAAATAAATAAATAAATAAATAAATAAATAAATAAATAAAACGTTGAAAAAAAAGAATCTCATATCTTTGTGGATTCCCCATACATACGAAATTAAATTTGATTCTCTCCTGTTAATCGGTCTCATGTCAGTTTAATTCTTAGATCAGCCAAAAGAATTTTAATGGCAGAGAAAATTTTTTCCTGCCCAACAGTAGCTTCAGTAACTCCATCCTTTAAAATAACTTGAAAGTCAGGTGGTATAGAAAAGTCCTTGGAGTTAGTAGAACATGTAGTTTGGAGTTCGGGGCATATGCTGGTTGCATGATCCTAAGCGAGTAGCATTTATTCTAGCCAATTCTTCTCATTTGTAAAATAGGAAAAGAATATTCCTTACCAGCGGACTTTGATAATTGAATGTGAAGTATATGCAAGTTTTTTTTAATAAATATGTAGTCATTTTACCATCCTATCTTTTACCAAATAACAATTGCTTCATTAAATTTTTCCCAAATATATATATAAACATAATTTTTTTATAACTTCATATATGTGTTGAATCGTTCTTTTAAGGAAGCATCCAGCAGGGCGCCTGGGTGGCGCAGTCAGTTGAGGGTCCGACTCTTGGTTTTGACTCAGGTCATGATCTCATAGTTCGTGAGTTCGAGCCTCACGTCAGGCTCTGCACTGATGGCTTGGAGCCTGCTTTGGATTCTGTCTCTCCTCTCTGCCCCTCCCCAGCTTGTGCTCGCTCACTCTCTCACTCTCTCTCAAAAATAAATAAACTTTAAAAAAATATATCCAGCTTATTTATACATTTTGATATATTCTGTTTCCTGCAAGAAATACCTTCTTGGTCTAGCTGGAAAACCTTCCATATTACTTACTGGTATCACCTGGTATTAGCACTTGTTGACAGGAATTGAACTTTGGAAACACTTTTTTTTCTTTAGTTTTGGTTTCAACAGATCTTAAAGCTCAAAGTTGAATAAGACTAAATGTGGTTACTTTATTACTTTTTCGAAGGAAGCACTGACTAATAACCAGTTAGCAAACATCCAATGAAATCACTATTCATACTTCTCTTTTCTCCTAGAAAGTAAACAAATGGGAAACTAGATAGCTAACAAAATAGATCAAGTCTAAGTAAAGCTAGACTTCAAAACTAGAGGGCAAAAACAACTTATATGTACTAATAAATTAATATTAAAATGTTAAGAGTATATGTAATATGTATAATATTGTTACAGTATAGAGCTTAAAGACACTCCCACAGCTACTAGTGGAAGAAGTTATTGGTATCATTATTTTACTGAGAATTAAGCCACATTTTTTATTCCTAACCAATGCCACTCTGCATTTAAGTATTATATGTTAAAAAACATAAGTTTTTTTGTTGTTGTTTGAAATTCCTCTTTGGGGAATAATAAATTTGGGGTATAAATGATAGGTGAGAATAACATGGTTCAGTTAGTAGACTTGATAATATGAAAGTTCTATAACTTATTAAGATGTTTTTGATGTATGGATGTGATTTCTCAACCAAACTTTTTTTCCCCAAGTTAAATACAATGATAACAGAAAGCAGGAGAGGTGTAAGAACTCTGAAAGAAGAAGTTCAAAAGCTGGATGATCTTTACCAACAAAAAGTTAAGGTAAGAACTTTGTCATAGTCTATATAGGTGAGCCAAACTATGTCATAATATTCACGTGTTCTGACATCTAACTGAATCTCTAAGCCATATCCTATAACTTGTGTTTTAGTCTCATCTTCCAAAGTTTATTTTAAAGAGTTATTTTGTTCTTTTAAAGGATTTTTTTCTGGAATTGGGCTGTTATATCCTAGAACATGTTTACTGTCTAATTAATATTTTAGACTTGCTTATAAGATTCTGCATGCTTGTAAGACCAAAACATGTTTTAAAAATAATCTCTTCTACCTTTTATAGAGATTTAGTGTTAAGTACTCCTAAAGCATAAACCTCCAGTAAGGCCTGTGTATGTGGGATAGCCTGTAAAGAGTCATTGCAAACTGACTATCTTGGCCAAATTTCAAAGACCATTTGTATGAAATCTAGAATGTGGGTTCATTTCCCACCGCCTCTAATTCATCCCCTTTCTGGCCAGCATTTTACTTAGGGAAGCACTCATATGACTGTTCATTACCACCTATCCAATTTAGGTGAAAATTTTAGTCATACCAATATTATTTACTTGGTTACACCAAAAAAGTAGCAGGAATTGAAAACTTATCTCTTGGCCTTGTACTGTATTATGTTTAGGGACTATACATTTTGTTAGGCAGGGTAAAATTTTTAGAAAATATGCCACGGTAATGTGATCTACATGTGAAATATGAGGCAATTGGTAATCATTTGTATTTTTTCATATGTTCTCCATGACAGTACCTCAGTTTATTCTCTTAAAGCACTTCAGTGAAAGGCTCTCATATTTCATTTTGAGAAACCTAAGAATTGATGACCCTGAGCTCCTTTGCCTGTGCATAATTAATACACTTGTGAAATAAAAGTAGTATGAAAGTGACCCACATTTTTGCCTATATAAAAGGCCTTTTTGATGATCATAGGAAAAATTCAAATCAGTATCATAAGATTTCCTATAGTACATACTTGAAAATACTGCTGAGTGAATTCCATACAGTCCTGTTGAGAAGGTCACATCTAGATTGCATTTAGGTTGACACTATAAAATTCCCAACGGAGCATTTTAAAGTCTCTTACATGTAAAATAGTACACATTCTGAGAATACAAATGGTGATGCAACCTGATTTTTTTCAATGCTTCACATATATATGGTACGTGGAGTATACATAGTATATGGAGTATATAGAACTTGAGTATCACAAACCACAAGGGTGGCTTTATCTTGATAGGAAGCTGAAGAAGAGGACAAAAAATGTGCCAATGAGCTGGAGTCCTTGGAGAAGCACAAGCACCTGCTGGAGAGTGCTGTTAACGAGGGCCTCAGTGAAGCTATGAATGAATTAGATGCTATTCAGCGAGAGTAAGTTTATGTCACCAAGATTTATAATGTGTATTTTCAGGTTAATTATTTAACTTTTTACTAGATCTTCATTTATTTGCTTTGATTTATATTATAGAGCTATTTGGGGGAGAAGGAGTAATGAACAGTACTTACATGAAAGCAGCTTATAACTTGAGATACTGTCCCTAAACAAATATATTCTGCAACTATTATAAAAAATCATTCCTTTTTAAATGTTTTTATTTATTTATTTTGAGAGAACACATGCGTGCAAGCAGGGGAGGGGCAAAGAGAGAGGGGGAGAGAATCCCAAGCAGGCTGCATGCTGTCAGCACAGAGCCTGATGCAGGACTCCATCCCATGAATAGTGAGATCATGACCTGAGCCGAAACCAGGAGTCAGATGCATAACAAGACTGAGCCACCCAGGTGCCCCAGGAATCATTTATTTTTAGATCTAATTAATAAATAACTTTTAAACCCTGAAAACAACATAAAATTTTAAATCAATTTAAATACTTTGGCTATTTGTTAGTATTTTTAAGATATGTATATTTTCTAGAGATCACATGTATTATATAGTAAACTATATACTATAAATCATACAATCGTTCTGTAACACAACTTGTGTCCTCATAATAGGCACCACAAAATCATGCAATAAAAAATCAGGATTTATAGGAAAATTGGGATTAGGGCACAACACTCAAAATCTCTGTCAGTGACACACAAACAAAAGATAGGAACCTAACAAAAATGTTAGCACAATTGTACACATTGTAAATGGTTAAGAAATACATAAATGCTATGATAAATATGACACTTTATCTTAAAAAGACTTGAAGTTTGCCTATGGAAATGAGCATTCAAAAGGTTGCAGCTTGTAAATTATTGAGATGGGGTGGAAGGAGGATTACCTAAAATCAGATGGAAAGTTTTTTTTTAATGTTTTTATTTATTTTTGAGAGAGAGTGAGTACAAGCTGGGGATGGATAGAGAGGCGGACAGAGGATCTGAAGCAGGCTCTGCACTGACAGACCCAGTGTGGGGCTTGAACTCACAAACCATGACCTGAGCTAAAGTCGGACACTTAACCAACTGATCTACCCAGGTGCCCCTCAGATGGAAATATTTAACACCAGATATGGATGCATGTGGCTCATCACACAATGCAATGAACTGACAGAGCTGGTACACACACACATTTGTGGGCTAATGTGTTTTGTGTATTCCTTTGCATCTGGATTCAGCTGAGTACAGCGTTCTACGTTCACTTAGTGTTTCTCAAGAAGGTAAAGGCATATAGGAATGCCTGGCTGCCTCCGTTGGAAGAGCATGCAACTCTTAATCTCAGGACTGTGCGTTTGAGCCCCACGTTGGGTGTAGAGAGTATAAAAATAAATACATAAATAAATAAATAAATAAATAAATAAATAAATAAATAAAAGGAAGGAAGGAAGGAAATGGCATAAGCAAATACAAATTTTGCATTATGCTCAAATTGCTACATAATATATCAGTCCAGTTGGAACAAATACATATTTCCAAACAAGCAGCATAACTGTATATATTATGTTACATTTCTTAGAAGTTCTTCATTATCAAATTACTGTCAAGTTTTCTCTCTTGGTTTCCCTTATTTTAAACCTTACATAGGAAAAGTTTTAGCCACATTTTTTATTAACAGTAACTAAAATAGCAACATCCCTTTTTGAAAGAATATTCTGCCTTTCTGTATATAATTCTCTCGTGCAACCTATGTAAAATCAACATACTGAATAGGTAATCCATATGCTCTTTTTTCTAAAGTTTCAATAAAGGGGCCCTCAACTAAAAAAATTTCACTTTTAGGTTAGA
The DNA here is from genome assembly GCF_028018385.1 of Neofelis nebulosa. Taxonomy (NCBI): domain Eukaryota; kingdom Metazoa; phylum Chordata; class Mammalia; order Carnivora; family Felidae; genus Neofelis; species Neofelis nebulosa. The sequence goes on from NC_080792.1 coordinate 53,313,491, forward strand.
AGTACAACCCTTCAGAAAATCATACCTCTTCATTTGCTTATTTGTAGTTTAGGGATAAAAAACTCAGCTGAAGGGTTTTTTGGCTTGCAGTTTTTGTTTTTAATTTGAATTTGCATGCCTAAAGGTAAGACTCCCACTCCCCCATTCAAATGTATTTAATGCCTTGCCCCTGAAAGCACTTAAGTTTGCAGTCTTTTTGGAGATGCAATTAAGACCATTTGCTCCCAGGTTTTATATGTTAAAGCATGAGGTTTTGGTGCTGTGTTGTTTTGTTGCTTGCAAAGGATCTTTGAAAATGTTTTTTGGTTTCAATGGTTGAGAAGCAAACAGCACATATACAATCACAACGTGGTCTTATTGAATATGAAAAGAAGTGAGCTAACTAGGACTGATACATTAAGTTTTTTCCTAAGCAACACAAACAAGACTGTTTATTCTACAGATACCAACTAGTTGTGCAGACCACAACTGAAGAAAGACGAAAAGTGGGAAATAACTTGCAGCGTCTTTTAGAGATGGTTGCTACACATGTAGGGTCTGTAGAGGTAAGTGTATGAAGGTCTCTCCTACATGCTAAGAAAGCTTTTTAAAACGATATTTCCGTTTTGCTTCTACAGATACAAATGATAAATTGCATTTCTATGGAAAATATGTTCTAGTGAAAATTTATCAGAAGAATCTTGTTTAGTGGTATGGTAAGGGGACATCTGTGCATTTCATAAAGTAATCTGTTTTTTTCACATAAACAGCATATAATGATATTTATTATATCATGATGTGCCAAGCCACATTCTGCATACAGAAAACATACCAACACACTTTAGAATCCACTAAAATGAAAGAACATGTGTTATGACAAATATTTTTCCTCTCTGTTAATTTCATGTAGAGTACTTATAAAATATTGAATAGAGTACTTAGGAAACATGAAGCATAGCTTGAAAGTTCAACAATAACACTATTCCTCCAATCTGCTGTACGGAGTTCAAAAGCCAAGGCAAATGCTAAACTTTAAAATTCCTGGGTAGTTTTTTAGATGGCAATATATTTCCAATTGTGAATGGATTAAGAGGGAAAAAACTCATTATATCACATTGACAGTCTTCCATTTATTGAAAACAGAACATATGGTATTGTTACAGCAAATACGTGACACCCAGAAAGAGACAAGTGACACACACCTGGAAAATCAGAAAAGACTGTTTATTTTGCACCAGTGCTAGCCCTGCGGAGTCACCTGCAAAGGCTGAGCCCTGAGCCCTGGTGCTGGCCTTCTTTCATGCCTGGCTAGCTTCTAGGCACTTGGAAACATTCTATTGGCTGCACCATGGGGTGGGGTACTATCGGTTGTACTACACGGGCAGCTGGCTGATGCAACTGAGGCAAGCAAGATTACAGAAGCCAAAAGCATGCAAGGGGAGTATCCAGCCTCAGACATCTGGCTGGCCCCTTTTTTATCTGCTCTTGCCCTCATTCCTTCTCATTACCCCCTCTTGATTCTCAGGCTTCTGTAGCCTTAGAGAAAATCAGTTTGTGGGGACCAGGGAACCCCTTGCTGTCACAGGAGGAGGGGCAAAAACCATTCTGGCTTCTTCCTGCTGAACAGGGGCGTCAAAGGGAGGGGTGTGATAGGTAGGGTTCTTCATCCAATGGGGAGTAATGACAGCTATAATGGTCCAACTGGAGCATCATCTGGAGTTTATAGCTTCTAGGCCAGAGGAAACAAACCTGGTTAGCATGTTCAGAATATAAGGACCAAACAGGAGGGCTATGAAAAGCATTAGGAGAAGACCAGCTAAAGGGAGGATCCAGGATGCCCAGTTCCATATGTTGCTCCAAGAGTTCCATGAGTCTGCTAATTCTTGCTTCCGTGTGATGATCCACTCCCTTAGTTTTTGGGCCATATCTCTCACTATCCCTGATTGGTTAACATAGAAGCAGCATTACTCATTTAGGAAGAGACACTGTCCTCCTTTTTCAGGAGTTAACAAGTCTAGCCCTCTCCTGTCTTATAAGACTACTGCTGCTAAGGAGTCTACTTGATCCTGTAAAACCACAAGACATTTGGCCACTCATTCTATGTCATCCATTAGGTCCTTGGATAATTTATGATAATAAGTGGTTGAGGAGTTAATAGGGTAACATTTACAGTTGCCTGTGTGATTGGAGTAGCTGCTTAAAGGGGCGGGGGGCCTGTGGAAAGCAGAGCCATCAGGCTCTGGCCAGACTGGGATTGGTATCATTGAGGAGGCGATGAGTTGTACTCAACATCTGGTGCAGACAGGGATCTAAATCAGGTGGTCTGCCCAATTCAAGTCTAGGCAAAGGCCAATAGGTTGGGTTAGTGGTGACCCAACAGGCATGGAGAACATCAGAGCAGATTGGATCAGGCAGCCCCCAATAGCGTCTTATTTTTATTTTTCCCATCCAGTAAGTTCTCCCATTCCTGTTAAGGTAGTGATCCTCCTGGTATTATAACATCTGTCTGGCAGGTGGGGATAAACAATGGCACAGAGGCATGGTATTATCTCATCTTTTATGGCCAGAGGAGCAAGAGAAGGAATGGGAATAAGGAAGGGAATATGAGCAGAGGAAGAGATAGTGGAGTAATAGGGCAACTGGGCCTGTAATGTAGGGCTTTCCCTCATGGAGGCAAAAGACAGCAGAAGATCCTTTGACACATCCCTCCAGTCAGGGAGGAAGGTTCCAAGAGTGGCAGTGGTAAGTGGAACAAGTACACGGTTGGTAAGTGGAGAAGATTCCTTTTGAGCATGTTAGGAACAGGTATATGTGCAACAGGGATAGGAGACAAGGCTGATTCAGCATTGGAGAGAATGATTCCATCCTGAGGTAGGAGACAGTTATAAAGGCAAAGAACAAACATGCAGAGAAAGACATCAATCACAACTCAGATCATATACAGCTAAGGAGAATAAGGCATCCTGACACTAATAAGTAGAGGGAGGCTAACAAGGGTTTGTGACTAAGGTGCCAACCTGCAGGAATAACTTGTGTCGGCCCCTACAGCAAAGAGTATAACAACAAGTATGGAAAGAGAAATAGGGATGACAATGAAATTTGAGAGAACGAGTTGCTGTAATTCATTTAGGTCACTTCATGATTTCCTTAAGCTTCTGGTTATAGAGTGTTCTCAGGTGTTGGCTGCAGGCTGCTTATCGTCTGCCATCTTCTTAAGGGTGATCTGTAGAGGACTTTTCTGGTTAGCAGCTACTTTCCATTCCAAGTGGTTATCAGGTGACAGATGGGCTGCCTCTACTCTTGAACAGTGGATCCAGGCAGTTAGTCCTGCAACCTTGAGGGCTATGGGCATGGTTAGCACAACTAAATAGGGTCCCTTCCAGGTAGGTTTCATTGGTTCCCTTTGCCGATCTTTTATCCAAACCTGATCCCCAGGTTTTTGAGGGTGTACAGTTATTCATAGGGAAATGGGTATCTTGTCTGTCACCCATCTATGTATCTCAAATATAGTTTTCCCTAATCCTTTTAGTTGTTTTTGTATTTCCAAATTCCCTAGCTCTGTCAAGTCTCCCCTGAATTTGACTAGTAGGAGGGGTCTTCTCTATTGGATCTCAAAATGGGAGAATCCTATTTTTGTCTGTGGTGTACAGCATATTCAGAGAACTAGGGGTAGTATATCTGGCCAGGGCAAGTTAGTTTCCTGACATAGTTTGGCCATGGCTAATTAAGGGTCTGGTTCACACATTCCACTTTCCCTGAACTCTGGGGCCGGTAGGCTGCATGTAAGTTCCATTGGATACCTAGGGTTTTGGACTTGTTGCAGCACCTTGGGCACAAAGGTTGGGCCGTTGTCTGAGCCTATGGTTAACGGCATTCCATGTCTGGGAATGATACCCCTTAGCAGAGCGTTAGTGGCTTCTCTTGCTTTTTCGGTGCGTGTGGGGTAGGCCTCAACCCAACCTGAAAATGTGCAGATGAATACCAGAAGAAATTTATATCCTCCACTGGGTCTTATTTTGGTAAAGTCCACCTCCAAATCTTCAAAGGATGCTTGACCACAGCATTAGATTCCCATGAGCCCATTAGGGCCTTATTTAGCGTTATTTTGAACACAGAGGGGCAGTGTTGAGAGATCGAGGTACAGAGGGATGGGAGTCGAGCAATTACATAGTAACAGCTCAGTAAGATTTCAAGGGTGGTTTTTCCTAGGCGGGTGAGCTCATGCTTTTGGGAGAGCCACCTGGTGGGCTAGCTGTTCCCACATATATACTCTTTGGTCTAGAAGTACCCACCATCTTTCTTTTGTCTGGCTTCCCTTTTCCTGTCGTGCCCATTTTGTTTCTGGCTGTGTACCTTGGAGAAGTTGGCAGTTCCAGGACCAGCATGATTTTCGAAGGTGTTGTTTGTTCTCCTGCTGCTTGTTTAGCTGCAACGTCTGCCCATCAGTTACCTTCTGCCACTGAGTCTTTTTTCTCTTTCGTGTCCCTTGCAGTGAATGACTGCTACTTCCCTTAGTTCCCAGACTGCACTTAATATTTTCAGGATTTCTTCCCGATTTTTTATTTCTTTTCCTCCTGCGGTCAAAAGTCCTCTCCTTGTAGAGAGCCCCATGTATATGTAAAGTGGCAAAGGCATAGCACAAGTCAGTGTGTATGTTGACCCATTTGTCTTTACTGAGTTCTAGTGTTCTCATTGGGGCCCACAGCTGCTCTTTGGGCTGACCACCCTTGTGGAAGGGCCTTTGCTTCTGTGACCTCAAAATCAGAGATTACTGCATAACCGGCATGTCTTTTGCCTTCATTCATGAAGCTGCTGCCATCAGTGTACAGGATGAGGTCAGGATTTTGTAAGGGCCTGTCTGATAGTTTGGGTCAGCTAGAATATACTTCATCAAGTACCTCTAAACAATCATGCTCTGGGGGCCCCACCGCTGCCAGCAAGAAAGTGACAGGGTTTAGAGTTTTTACGGCTTCCAGTCTTATTCATGGGTCTTCCTATAGTAGTCCCTGATATTGTGTCATCCCAGCATGAGTTAGCAAGTGTTGCCCTCTGGCATTCATCATGATAATAACAGAATGGGGAACCTTAATGTTTAGGTTTTGTCCCAACATGAGTTTATCTGCTGCCTTGATTAAAAGTGTGGTGGCTACCAGGGCCCTCAAACAGGGTGGCCATCCTACTGCAACTGAGTCAGTCTGCTCTGAAAGGTATGCCACTGGTCTTTGCCAAGGTCCAACAAAATTCCTGGGTGAGAACCCCCAGGGCTACCCATTGCTTTCATGTACGAACAGGTTGAAGTCTCGTGGTACATCTGTGAGTCCCAAGGCTGGTGCCTCTGTAAGTTTTGTTTTTATGGTCTTGAATACCTCTTCTTGATTAGGGTCCCAAAAAAGGGGTGCCCTTTCTTCCCCCCCTTTAGTGCTTCATATAGAGGTCTAGCCAACTCCGAGAACCCTGGGATCTATATTCAACAGAATCCTGCTGCTCCCAGGAACTCTCGGATCTGCCCACGGGTAGTGGGAACTAGAATGGCACAGACTGCCTGTTTCCTTTTGGCTCCCACCATCCATTTACCTTGGGTAATTTTGAAGCCCAAATACTTAACTTCCTGTTGACAGATTCGTGCCTTTTCCTTTGATACCCAGTATCCCGCCTCTGATAGTAGCCTGAGTAGGGCCCTGGTTCCTCCCAGCTTTTGGTTTGCATGCAACTGGCTAGCAGGAAATTGTCCATTTATTTATTGGAGAAGTCCCATCCCGGAAACCTGGCTAAGTCAGATGGCAGCGCCCCACAAGTTTGGTGAATTTTTGAATCCTTATGGCAGCCTAGTCCAAATGAATTGTTCCTGTGCCCCTGTAGTAGGGTTTTCCCATTCAAAGGCAAATAGGAGTTGACAATTAGGCCTTAGCTAGAGACAGAAGAAGATGTCCTTTAAATCCAGACATGTGAGCCATCCTGCCTCAGAGGGTATGAGTCCTAGTGGAGTGTATGGGTTAGGCAACCCTGAATGCAGTGTGATGACTGCTTCATTAATTGCTCTTAGGTCCTGTACAGGGCGGTAATCATTTGTCCCAGGCTTTTTCACAGGCAGCAGGGGAGTATTCCATGGGGACTGACATCATTTTAGAAGTCCCCATTTGAGTACACTGTCCAAGTGTGTCTTGATCCCCAGGTGTGCCACCCTTGGGACCATATATTGGTGTATTTTGACTGGTTGAGTCTCTGGCTTTAGGTCAGTTAATATTAGGGGGTGTTTTTTTTTGCCAGACCATGGTGGTTTCCTTCTGCCCAAACTGAAGGGAATTCAGCTTCTAGCTTGGGGGCCGCAGTTGGCTCACTAGGAGGGGAAGTGTATAATCTCCGTTCCTCTTCTCGTGGAATCATCAGGGACAAAATCATGGGCTGGGTCTTTTCATTTAGGCACAATTGTATCTCTCTATCCAAAGTGAAGGATATTCCTGCACCCAACTTGTCAAGGAGGTCTCTACATAACAGTGAGACCAGGCAGTCAGGTAGATACAGGAATTCATGAACTGCTTGGTGACCACCCAGCTGGCATTGTTGGGGACCACAAAATGTCCTTTGGGTTTGCATCTCAGTGACTCCTATGATGGTGACTTCTCGACCAGAGAGAGGTGCCACCTTCTATGTCACACAGAGTGTTCAGCCCTAGTGTCGACCATGAAGTCTATTGTCTGGCCTTGGGCTTCATTTTGACCATGGGCTCATGGGGGTCCAGTTGGATAAAGCCAGTTCTTCCTAATCAGAGTCCACTCCTACCAGTCCAATCAGGTCAGCCTTGGGTGGTTCTGGTTAGTAGTGGCAGGCTGGAGCAGAAGTTTTTGGTTTTTTTTCCCTTTTGGCATTTGGGGCATTCATTTTTCCAGTGTCCAGATTCCTTGCAGTAGGCACATTGATCCTGTTCCCGTGGCGCCCTTCATTTTTGTTCTTGAATCCCTTGTGGTTTCCGTGGGGCCCCTTCTAGGGGGGATGGTCGCCCCAAGGCTGTGACCAGCAGAACTGCCTTTTGTTTCATTCTTTGGTCTGCCTCCTTTCTAGCAACTCAATCCCAATTTACAAAAACCTTGTTGTCAATTTTCAATAGTTCAGTGGGATTCTTTCTAGAAAATCCTTCCAATTTTTGGAACTTCTGTCTAACGTCACTTTGGGCCTATCCCATGAAGGTAATATTGACCATGTGCTGGTTTTGGGGGGCTTCTGAGTCGAATGGAGTGTAAAATCTGAAGACTTCACGTAATCTTTCATAGAAGTCAGCTGTACTCTCTTCTGCTTTTTAGGACCTCAGATACCTTTGCCATGTTGGTGGGCTTTTGGCCCCTGCTTTTACCCCTTGGAGGGAAGCGAGTCAGTATCTTTCTAATCTGGCCCTTCCCACTTCTGTGTTGGGGTCCCAGCAGGGTTCTCTTCGGGCATAGCCTCCCATGCCCGAGCCTCAAAGTCTAGTTGTCCATCTGGTGCCTGAGTCTGGAGCCTTTTTCTGGCTTCGGTGACTGTTCATTGGTGCTCTTCTGTGTTGAAAAGGGTGAACAGAAGCTGCTTACAGTCAACCCAAGCAGGGAAGTGAGACTGAAATATGAATTCTAGGAGATCTATCATCACCTGCGGCTTCTCAGAGTAGGGCAGTATGTGCTGTTTCCAGTTGAGGAGGTCAGTAGTGAAGAATGGTTGGTAGAAAATTGATCCCCCCTCTTATAGGATCCCGTAAGTGGCATCCTAGTCTCCCCCAGTCTCCCACAGTGGCATCTGAATTACCATTAGGGACCTTGGACCTTGAGCTGTTGACCTAAGGCATCTTCCTACTGGTTCAGGTGTCTGGTTGGGGTGGACTGGCTGCTGGCAGAGACAAGACTGACGGGAGTAGACTGTCAGGCAGGCGAGGTTTCCCTCCCTCAATTGATGGGGTGCTGGGGGCATATGGTGGTGGAAATGGAAGAACTTCTGAATTTTCCTGGAGGATGGGGGGCAATTTTTTCTGCTGTGAGGTCTTCTTCTCGGCCCGTGGCACTAAGACCCTTCATTGTCCCTTACTATTAACGCAGAACCGGACTCAAGGAAGCTTGACTTGGGCTATTTCCAGCCATTGATCGATGTATGGGAATGGGTTCTGGCGGCCCGGGTCTCCAGTAACTACTTTATAAACAGCTCGGACTGTGGGGACATCTAGGGTGCCCTCAGGGGGCCAGCATATACCGAACGTAGGCCATTCTAATTCACAGAGGGTGTGTAATTTCCCAGGGGTCAATTTGACCCCATAGTCACCTGAAAATCCCTTTTTAAAATTCTTAATCAGGGGCGCCTGGGTGGCGCAGTCGGTTAAGCGTCCGACTTCAGCCAGGTCACGATCTCGCGGTCCGTGAGTTCGAGCCCCGCATCAGGCTCTGGGCTGATGGCTCGGAGCCTGGAGCCTGTTTCCGATTCTGTGTCTCCCTCTCTCTCTGCCCCTCCCCCGTTCATGCTCTGTCTCTCTCTGTCCCAAAAATAAAATAAAAAACGTTGAAAAAAAAAAATAAAAAATAAAAAAAAAATAAAATAAAATTCTTAATCATATACTCCAAAACAGTTGGCTTTGAGGAATTTCCCCCAGTCCTAGTATCCTAGATGGGTCCCTCCCAATGTACGGTGTCACAAGACAAAACTAGAGAAGAGGTTGTTTTATCTGCCTGGCCACTCCCCTCATGGGGATTAGACATCTCTTAGTATTGGCAGGTCAGTATAAACCCCTGACTTGGATCCTGCCTTGAGCCATATGAGGTCATCGGAATTTCAGGGTAGGACCCACTCAAGCTCTGTAGCCAAAACCATGGAGCACAGGCATTCAACACACACATTCAGACAGATTACAGACTTCCACCCAAGACTTACCTGTTCTGTGTGGTACCTCTGTCGCCCGGGAAGTGATCAAGCTCCCCTTTCACCTCTAGAGTGAGCCTGAACTCGCTCTGATGTCCCCAGGACACTTACCGATCTGACATCCTGAAACAGGCCTTTTCTATTCCCCTGGAGTCCGTTCAAGCGCAGTGGTGGCCGGCTGTTGTCAGGCCCAGCAAGGGTCGGGGTCCACTGAAATCACCCGTGGATATGCCTTCCTTTCCGTCACATGGGCTGGTGATAAGTGGCCTCTCCGCTGGCCTCCAACAGTGGTGGCTCAACAGGCCAGCGTGGCTGTCGACTTCCTGGCCAACGCACCAGAAATGTTACAGCAAATACTTGGCACCCAGGAAGAGGGAAGCAACATGCACTCAGGGAATCAGAAAAGACAGATTATTTTGTACCAGTGCCAGCCCAGCAGAGTCCTCTCCAAAGGCTAACACCTGAGCCCTGGTGCTGGCCTTCTTTTATGCCTGACTAGCTTCTGGGTGCTTGGAAACATTTTATTGGCTGCATGGGGGGTCACTACCAATTGTGTTATGCAGACAGTTGGCTGATGCAAGAGGCAAGCAAGATTACAGAAGCCAAAAGCATGCAAGAGGAGTGTCTGCCTCAACATCTGGCTGGCCCCTTTTTTATCCTCTCTTGCCGGCTTTCCTTCTCAATATCCTACCTCCCCTCTTTCTGCTAAAAGACATTGATCTGCATTTTCTTGTTTGCCAGTGCTCTTCACTTTCCTAAGAACTAGGAAAAACATGCTGGATCCTACATCACAAAACCTGGATTCTACCTACTTCTTCCTAATTCAGCCACTTAATGGCTCTATAACCTTCCATGGATTCTTTTTCAACCAGTTAATTTGTTAACTTTGAACCAGAGACCAGAAAACTATTTGAGTAATTACTTTCTCATTCTCCAAAGGATAATGTATAATAGATGCCTAAAAGAAAAATTCATTCATAACATATAATGGTTGACACATAATTGGCAAGTATGGAAGGAGCACATAAGTCTACCAATCATCTTTAAAACCTAATATGGGGAAATTTTACAATTGGTGAAGTTTGAAGAAAACAGGAGTTTGTATCTAACGGTATCTTTAGATGGGATATTTTTCCCCTGGGGCAAAGCATTTCTTTGAGCAGTTGCTGATTGGAGCCTCATGTAGGTCCTCATGTAGCTTGGTATTCTAGACTAGGAGACAGCAAACTACATACAGTCCACAAGCCAAATTATTTGGCCCTTTTCGGGAAGAGGTTTCTGACTCCTGTTGTAGACTCCTTCCTTCTTAAGGGGCACAAAATCTTTTTTGTCTGTTTAGATGTTCAAAAATTGTTGTTAAGCTATAATAACTAATCCATTGTAGTATTGATGCATATAAACCAATCTCTCTGATTCAGAGTACAGAAATAGATGATGAGCAAAGACAAACTGATTTATGAGAGAGGTACTATTGCAAACCAGTGGGGTGAAATGAATTTTTCAATTAACGGAGTTGGGATTCATACCTTAAACCCTAGAAACAAATCCCTTCAAGATGGATTAAGAAATTAACATGAGGCTAAATTTTTAACTTTTAGAAGAATTACGGGCACTATATATACACCTCAGGAGTTGTAAAGTTCTTAAATTAGACACAAGGAGTACAAACCACAAATTATTTATAAACTCAGCTTTGTTAAAATTAAGATCTCTATATCAAAACATAAAGAGTGGAAAGGTAAGCCACAAAACAGTAGATGATATTTTTTAAAACAACTTAATAGGGGCGCCTGGGTGGCTCAGTCGGTTAAGCGTCCGACTTCAGCTCAGGTCACGATCTCACCGTCCGTGAGTTCGAGCCCCGCACGGGCTCTGGGCTGATGGCCCAGAGCCTGGAGCCTGCTTCCGGTTCTGTGTCTCCCTCTCTCTCTGCCCCTCCCCCGTTCATTCTCTGTCTCTCTCTGTCTCAAAAATAAACAAACATTTAAAAAAAAATAAATAAAACAACTTAATAAAATAAAGGGATGCACCTGGGTGGCTCAGTAGGTTGTATCCTGACTTTTTTTTTTTAAATGTTTTTTTTAACATTTATTTATTTTTGAGACAGAGACAGAGCATGAACGGGGGAGGGTCAGAGAGAGAGGGAGACACAGAATCTGAAACAGGCTCCAGGCTCTGAGCAGTCAGCACAGAGCCCAACGCAGGGCTCGAACTCACATACCGCGAGATCGTGACCTGAGCCGAAGTCGGACGCTTAACCGACTGAGCCACCCAGGCGCCCCTCCTGACTCTTGATTTCAGCTCTGGCTCGTGGATTCAAGCCCTGTGTTGGGCTCTGCGCTGACAGTGTGGAGCCTGCTTGGGATCCTCTCTCTGTCTCCCTCTCTTTCTGCCCCTCCCCTGCTCATGCAGTCTTGCTCTTGCTCTCGTTGTCAGATAAATAAAGGGAAGGGGCACCTGGGTGGCTCAGTCAGTACAACGTCTGACTTCAGCTCAGGTCATGATCTCGCAGCTTGTGAGTCCGAGCCCGACATCTGGCTCTGTGCTGACAGCTTGGAGCCTGGAGCCTGCTTCAGATTCTGTGTCTCCCCCTCTCTCTGCCCCTTCTCTGCTTGTGCGTGCTCTCTCTCTCTCTCTCTCTCTCTCTCTCTGTGTGTGTCTCTCTCTCTCTCAAAAATAAACATTAAAAAAAAAATTTAATAAATAAAGGGAAAAAAAAAACAACTAATAAAGAATTAACATCCAGATACATAATGACCTCTGGAAAATAAGTGCAGAAAGTGGGCAAAAGACTTGAATGGGAATTTCACAGAAAGCTAATATGGCCAATAAACATATGAAAAGATACACCACTTCCCACCCTTAAGAAATTGGCAAAAAAAAAAAGTTTGAGAATACTAAATGCCAGCAAGAATATGGAGAATTGCAAGTTTTTATTTATACTGCTCAGGTTTTAAATTGATGTTAACAATTTTAGAAAACAATTTGGCAATAAAATGGTACAGTTCCATTCTAGGTATTTAATTAAATTTTTACACTGTGTGCTGGGGTACTGTACTACGTTGGCTAGTATTCCCCCCAAAATTCATGTCTATCCAGAATCTCATAACATGACCTTATTTGAAAATAAAGTCTTTGTGGATGTAGTAGTTAAGACGAGGTCATACTAGATTAGAGTAGGCCCTCAATCTAGGGACTGATGTCCTTATAATAGTCCATGCGAACATGGAGGCAGAAATTAGAGTGACACACCTGCAAGGTAAGTGTTACCCAGAACTGCTAGAAGCTGGTAAGAGGCAAAGGATTCTTCCCTAGAGCCTTGAGATAGAGTGGCCCTGCCAGTATCTTGATTTTGGACTTTAAGCCTCCAAAACTATGAGAGAATAAATTCCTGTTGTTTTAAGCCATCTAGTATATTGTAATTTGTTACAGTATAATTGAAATAGTAAAAAAACAACCCGGTTATTGGCAAGTACACACACCATATCAAAAGCATTAAACCATCATTCACATGAGAAAACACCCTATATTAGTTTCCTGTTGCTGCTATAACAAATTACCCCAACTTAATGGCTTAAAGCAACACAGATTTATTTCCTTATATTTCTGGAAGTCAGGAGTATAAAATGGGCCTCCCAGGCTACAATCTTTCTAGAGACTCTAGAGGGGAATCTGTTTGGTTTTTTTCCATTTTCTAGAGCCAACTACATTCCTTGGCTTGTGCCCTCTTCATCTCCAAAGCCAACAGCACAGCATCTTCTATCCCCTCTGACCTCTCTTCTGTCTTTATATTTTCTCTCTGACTCTCACACTGCTGATTACCTCTTACCAGGACCCTTGTGATTATATTGGACCCACCAGGACAATGCAGAATAGTCTCCTTTTCTTAATATCCTTAACATAATCACATCTGTAAAATTCCTTTGCTGTGTAAAGATAACATATTCACAGGCTCTGGGGATTAGGCCGTGGACATCTTTGAATAGGCTGCTATTCAGCCTACCATACCTGGGAACCAATAAAAATTCATTTGTAGTAAAATGGATAAGTAAATGTTGATATATTCATGAGTAGAAACTATATAGCAGTACATAAATAAACTGAAACTATCTGCATTAACATCAGTGAATCAAAATACTGGGTGGAAAAAAGTCAAAGAATATTATATTTAATATCATTCAGTAAATATGAAGGTCAAAACCAGGTACCACTAAACTAGTATATTGTTTAGAGTTACATACATACATATCTGTGTGAGGTGGAGGGTAAAGTATAAAGAATAGCAAAGCACTGTTCAGGAGAGTGTTTGGCTCTGGGGAAATGATTAGGAAAGGGCACAAAAGGAGATTCAAGAGCATCCCTTTTACTCCTGCCCTTAACAGTTGTTACATGCTTGTTTGTACACTTCACAATTAAATTCTTTGAAAGAAATTAATGTTTTTTATATTAACAATTGTTTATTGTTTCTACTAGAAACATCTTGAAGAGCAGATTGCTAAAGTTGATAGAGAATACGAAGAATACATGTCTGAAGATCTCTTGGAAAATTTTAGAGAGATTGGAGACAAGTATAAAAAGAAAGCTGCTCTACTTAAGGCTTCTGATGAATGAAGATAAAATTAAGCAAGAACTTTATTAACAAGTGTAAATTTTTAAATGTCCTTTGTAGGTTCGAAAAATCTCTTAACATAGCCTATACCCCTCCTTACAATGAAGTCTCATGACTTGGGGCGCCTGGGTGGCGCAGTCGGTTAAGCGTCCGACTTCAGCCAGGTCACGATCTCGCGGTCCGTGAGTTCGAGCCCCGCGTCAGGCTCTGGGCTGATGGCTCGGAGCCTGGAGCCTGTTTCCGATTCTGTGTCTCCCTCTCTCTCTGCCCCTCCCCCGTTCATGCTCTGTCTCTCTCTGTCCCAAAAATAAATAAAAAATGTTGAAAAAAAAATTAAAAAAAATAAATAAATAAATAAATAAAAACAATGAAGTCTCATGACCATATCTTCCCAAGCCTGTGAAATATTTTTATATCTTTTATAAACCTAGTTTATTAATTTAAAGTATGTATAACCTGAAATTATGATAACTTGTTGGATTGTTGTCTTTAGGTGTGAAAGACTAGTTGTATTATGTACCCAGAGTTAATAAAATTATATCAATAAAGTGTGTTTTTTCCTGATTTCTCAACTGAACTTCAGATGGTCAGAAGATAGTTATTCTCATCTAAACCAGGAGTCAACAAACTGGACCACATGGTCACACCTATTCATTGACATATCTGACTGTTTTCATACTACAATGGCAATGTTTATTATAGGAGACAGAGACCATATGGCCTGCAGAGCCAAAAATGTGTGCTATCTGACCCTTTACACAAAGTTTGCCAGTCCCTGGTATAAACTATACAAATGTCAGGACTCTTTAACTAAAAACATGGTCCAACTCACTCCTTATTCAGAGCCAAGAATCTTTCTGTTTTCATGCTACCATTACTCTGAAATAAGCAGAAGAATATGGAATGTGAGAATCAGAAGAAATAATAAAATAATCTTGTTCATTCCCCTTATTTAGAGATGAGAATTCATTTCTAGAGAAGTTCTCATTTACCTCTGATGACACCTCTTCATAGCGGTAGAAGCCACACAGGAACTTACAGATTACACAATTCTGACTACAGCCAGCCACAGGAGCTGTGAAATATGTATGTTTTGGATGGTGAGGAAGTCGTGTTGGAAGGTAAGATTTTTGGAGGTCTAAATTGTTAGGAAGCTCCTTAAATTGAACTGACATCTGCCCCCAGTTGAACTTTCTATTCAAACTTTATTACAACTCTAATGCAAGTCAGAATGAAGAACATGTTAAAATAAAATGTACACAATATAAGAGCCCAGAATGGAATTCCAGCAAAACTTTGTGAAAGGAGGTCACACAGCCTGAGTGAGTGGGATGAACAAAGGTCATAATTGAGAGATAATAGGACACGATTAATAGTCACCAATGTAGTCAAGAATCTTGACTCTTAACATGCAGCAGAACCTTCTTCAATGATGGAAATATTTTATCTGCACTATCCAGTATGGTGCCGGCCATATGTATCTATCATGCACTCAAATGACACATCTGTTTATTACAAAGACAGCTCAAGAGGTTTACCACTCAACTGTGGTATGGAAATTGCAGCATTAGCATCACCTGGGATTTGGTGTTTTAGTTAAAAACACTCTTGGCCCCACCTATTGAATCAGAATCTGAACCTTTTATAGTGTATTGACATAAACTATACATATTTAAATTTTTGTAAGTTTTGACATCCATATACACCTAGAAAATCATCACAAAATAATGAATATATCCATCACCACTAAGTTTCCTTGTGGCCCTTTGCAACCTTTTCTCTTGCCCCTGACAGCTGTCCCACACCTATCCCCAGACAAGCACTGCTCTCCTTTCTGTTACTGTAGTATAATAATTTAGTATATACGTTTGCATGGCTTGCGGAATATTTTGAGATCTATGTTTATTTGGAGGTCCAGGTTGCACTGGATATCAGTAGTTCATTTCTTTTTGCTGACTAGTGTTCCATTATATGAATATATTGAGTTTGTTTATCCATTCATCTGTTGGGTATTTGGATTCTTTACAGTTTCTTACAAAGGAAGTCATGAACATTCAAGTGTTTGTATGGACATATGCTTTCATTTCTCAGGTAAACACCTAGGAGTGGAATGGCTAGTTCATACAAGGTAGGGGCATATTTGACTTTTATAAAATTCGTAAAATATTTTCTATAGTGATGGTACCATATGTTCCTACCTACAGTGTATGAGACTTCCCAGTTGCTCACATCCTTACCGACATATAGTATGGTCAGTCTTTAATTTTAGATATCCTAAAGGGACCTAAAGGGGTGTGGTCCTATCTCATTTTGATATTAATATGCACTTCCTTAATGTTAAGCATTTTTTCATCTGCTTATTTGTCAGCCATATATTTCATGACGAGTGTATCTTCAAATATTTGCCCATATTTTTACTGGGTTGTTTCTTATTACTGATTTGCAAGGCTGTTTATATGTTCTAGGTATAAGACCTACATGTTTTGGAAATATTTTCTCCAAGCCATGGCTTGCCTTTTCATTTTCTTAATAGTGTCCTTTGAAGAGGAAAAGTTAATTTTGATGAAGCCCAATTTATTTCTACTTTTATACTTTCTGCATTTTGTGAAGTATTTAAGGAATCTTTGCCAAACACAAGAAATCTTTGCCAACATCACTATGCTTTTCACCTATTTTATTCTAGAAGTTCTACTGGTTCTTTTGGTTCTACTGAACCAAAAATCAGAATCCAAACCTGAATCTTTAAGAGGTCTCCAAGTTGGGGCGCCTGGGTGGCTCAATCAGTTAAGCAACTGACTTCAGCTCAGATCACGATCTCACTGTTCATGAGTTCAAGCCCCATATCAGGCTCTGTGCTGACAGCTCAGAGCCTGGAGCCTGCTTCAGATTCTGTGTCTCCCTCTCTTTCTGCCTCTCTCTCACTCATGTCTCTCTCTGTCTCTCAAAAATAAATAAAAACATTTTTTAAAAGTTTAAAAAAAATAAAAGCCCCCCAAGTTGTTTGTATTTACATTAAAATTTGAGATGCACTACTTTAAAGTCACCACTAAAGTATTATTAATGTAATATTATTTAATAGTGACTTTAGAAATGAAAGGAAAGACGCACTAAGTTCAACCAAAATGATTGCCTAAGCACAATCTCAGACATGTTCAAGAGGCAAAAGTGATCAGCAAATTTGTAGGACACTTTTCACTCAACATATTTTACCTCACTTTACATACAGTTTCCTTCTGAATTCCTAAGGACAACACATGTCTACACCATTGAGGTAGATATTATTCCAGTTTAAAAGTTCTAAGAATCCTAGAGTCAGAAAAGGCTTTAGATATCATACAGTTCAACTTCTCAATCAGTAGGGAATACTGCCCCTGGCATTTTTTTTTTATTTACTTGAGAGAGTGTGCATGTAAGCTAGCAAAGGAGGGGCAGGAAGAGAGGGAGAGAATCTCAAGCAGGCTCCATGCTGTCAGCACAGAGCCCAGTCGCACAAACCATAAGATCATAACCTGAACTGAAATCAAGAGTTGGACACAACCTACTGAGCCACCCAGGCACCTCTCCCTTAGCATTTTTGTAGATGATGTATCTAGTCCTGGTCTGAATACTTTCAGGGATAGGTCTGCTTCCAAATTCCTTAATTACTTCAAAGCATTGATGGTTGCACAATGCTACTTGCCAGAAGGTTCTATCTTATAATGGCCAAAACCTGCCTTCATGTAACTTCCTCTAGTTCCATCTTTTTGTCATAGAATATTTATCATAGTCTCCAGTTCCATTTAGGGACTCCAATGATCTATTATTGTTCAGCTTATGTTTAATCCCGTGCTTGATGAAATCAATCTCTGCAATTTTTTAGAAACTTTTTGTTTATTTATTTAGAGAGAGTGAGTGGGAGAGGGGGACAGAGAGAGAGGGAGAGAATCAAAAGCAGACCCTGCACTGTGGCACAGAGGCTGACACAGGGCTTGAACTAATGAACCATGAGATCACAACATGAGCCAAAATCAGGAGTCACTGCTTAACCAACTGAGCCACTCAGGCACCCCACAGTCTCTTCCCAATTATTTTAATCTCTTTGTTATTCGACCTTGTTTTCAATGTTACTATGTCCTCTATGGAGGTATCTTTATTTACTTTATTATTTATTTTTTTATCTTTATTATTTTTAGTTTACATCCAAGTTAGTTAGCATATAGTACAACAGTGAATTCAGGAGTAGATTCCTTAATGCCCCTTACCCATTTAGCCCATCCACCCTCCCACAATCCTTCCAGCAACCCTCTGTTCTCCATATTTAATAGTCTCTTATGTTTTGTCCCCCTCCCTGTTTTTATATTATTTTTGCTTCCCTTCCCTATGTTCATCTGTTTTGTCTCTTAAAATCCTCATATGAGTGAAGTCACATGATATTTGTCTTTCTCTGACTAATTCTGCTTAGCATAATACCCTCTCGATCCATCCACATAGTTGTAAATGGCAAGATTTCATTCTTTTGGATTGCCGAGTAATACTCCATTGTGTATATATATACATATATATATATATATATATATGTATATATATACACCACATCATCTTTATATCTGTCAATGGACATTTGGGTTCTTTCCATACTTTGCTATTGTTGATAGTGCTGCTATAAACATTGGGGTGCATGTGCCCCTTCGAAACAACATACCTGTATCCCTTGGATAAATACCTAGTAGTGCAATTGCTGGGTCGTAGGATAGTTCTATTTTTAATTTGCTGAGGAACTTCCATACTGTTTTCCAGAGTGGCTGCACCAGTTTGCATTCCCAGGGGCAGTGCAAAAAGATCCTCTTTCTCCACATCCTAGCCAACATCTGTTGTTGCCTGAGTTGTTAATGTTAGCCATTCTGACAGGGGTGAAGGGGTATTTCATTGTGGTTTTGATTTGTATTTCCCTGATGATGAGTGATGTGGAGCATTTTTTCATGTATCAGTTGGCCATCTGGATGTCTTCTTTGGAGAAGTATCTATTCGTGTCTTTTGCCCATTTCTTCACTGGATTATTTGGTTTTTGGGTGTTAAGTTTGATAAGTTCTTTGCAGATTTTGGATACTAACCCTTTATCTGATATGTCATTTGCAAATATCTTCTCCCATCCCATTGGTTACCTTTCAGTTTTGCTAATTGTTTCCTTCGCTGTGCAGAAGCTTTTTATTTTGATGAGGCCCCGATAGTTTATTTTTGCTTTTATTTCCCTTGCCTCTGGAGACGTGTTGAGTAAGAAGTTGCTGTGGTCAAGGTCAAAGAGGTTTTTGCCTGCTTTTTCCTCCAGGATTTTGATGGCTTCCTGTCTCCATTTAGGTCTTTCATCCATTTTGAGTTTATTTTTGTGTATGGTGTAAGAAAGTGGTCCAGGTTCATTCTTCTGCATGTTGCTGTCCAGTTTTCCCAGCACCACTTGCTGAAGAGACTGTCTTTATTCCACTGGGTATGCTTTCCTGCTTTGTCAAAGATAAGTTGGCCATACGTTTGTGGGTCCATTTCTGGGTTCTCTATTCTGTTCCAATGATCTGAGTGTCTGTTCTTATGCCAGTACCATACTGTCTTGATTATTACAGCTTTGTGATACAGCTTGAAGTCCATAAAAGTATCTTTCTTTAATTTTAATTTTGAAATAATTTTACTTTAGGAAGTTGTAAGACTGGCACTAATAACCCCTTCACACAAATTCCCTAGCTAATATTTTACTATTTTTACTTATCATTCTTTTCCCCTGCCTTTCCTGTTTATCTATGTATCTTAACTTACTTGTGAGTAATTTGCAGATGTGATATCCCTTTACCTCTAAATATTTCAGTGTATATTTCTGGAAAACAATGACAATCTTTTATACAACCATAAGACAATTACCAAAAACAGAAAATTAATATAGGTACATTAGTACCTAATCTACAGAATGTACTCAAATTTTGCCAAATGTCCTAAAAATTTCCCTTATTAGGATTTTTTTTCCTGGCCCAGATCCATTCCAAGATCACACATTCCAATAGTTGTTAAATCTATTTACTCTCCTTTATGCTGGAAGAGCTGGTCATTCCATCTTTGACTTTCATGATCTTGGTATTTTAGAAGAGTCCAGTAAATTTATAGACTGTCCCTCAATTTTTGCTTAATTCATTCTCATGATTAGATAGGATATGTTTCTTGTGGGATATCACAGAAATGATGTTACATTCTTTTCAGTAAATTGCATCAAAAAGTACATGATATTTATTGGTACCATTAACGTAAACTTTAATCAGTTGATTTTGTTGGTATATGCAAAGTTCCTATTTTCCCCTTTGTAATTACAAAGTGGGGAGGATACTTTGGAACTATAAATATTTATAATTAAGCTTCCACCTACTACTTTTAACATCTACGTCTCTTGAATGATTTATCACTATGATAGTTACCAAAAAGTGATTTTTTATTGAAATATAATTGACATATAACATATTAGTTCCAGGTGTACAATGTAATGATTCAATATTTGTATATATTGCAAAATGATCACTACAACAAGTCTAGTTAACATTCATCATCACACATAGTTGCACGTTTTTCTTGTGTTGAGAACTTTGAAGATCTACTTTCTAAGAAACTTTCAAATATGCAATACAGTTTCATTAATTATAGCCAACCTGCTATACATTAAATGATTTTTAATTTTCTAATTCCAGGGATGCCTGTATGGCTCAGTCAGTTAAGCATCTGACTCTTGATTTTGACTCAGGTCATGATCTCATGGTTATGAGATCAAGTCCCATGTCAGGGACCATACTGGGCATGGAGCCTGCTTAAGATATTCTCTCTCTCTCTCTCTCTCTCTCTCTCTCTCTCTCCCCCCCTCTGCCCCTCTCCCCAACTTGTATTCTCTCTCCAAAAAAAATTCTAATTCTAGAAATTTTTAGTTGCAAACTGATTTTTAATTTCTAATTCTATTCATTACTTCTATATAATCAGTTGGCATTCTCGTCTAAGGAAGAAATTGCCCTTCTCCACTGTTTATTTCCATTAGTATGGACCTCTGGACCTTATTTTAATCAATGGGTTGTAATCTATAACTATCATTATTTATTTTTATTGTTAAGTGGTCCCAGGTTTGACCAGTGAGAGCCCCCTTCAGGCTGACCCCTCTGTCCTTTTTGACATTTCTCTGTCATTCTTTGAGTATTTCCTCCTTTCTGGCATATTACCGTGTTTCAGGCCCAGTGTTTACTTTCTCTACTCAATCCCTGGTATTGGCCAGTTCTCCAAGCATGACTGGTCCCTTTTAGGGGACAATAATATTTAGAAACCAAAATCTGAGCACTATATGTGTTCATTGCTCCTAACATGCCAATGCTTTTAGGCCTTCCCCAAGGACAGAGCTAGAAAATATAAGCATTCATATACATACATATATCTATACATTTCTATCTATGTCAATATATTAAAAACCATGAGTTCATATCAATATCTCCAGTTCCAATCCAATACCACACAGGTGCTTAATACTAATAGGTTCAATAAGCGAGAATTCATTGGCTTAGAGACACTTTTTCAGAATATGGAATTTACCATCCTGGAAAGGACTCCAGAGGATGGGAGTCCACTGATGAGGTGGCTCTTAGGCTAGACAAGATGATGGGTAATTCTCAGCCACGTGGAAATGCCTCAGTTTCCCTGGCAGGAAATAGAGGAAGAAATAGAAAGGCTTAGGGAAGTGAGAATGTTGTAATACATAAGGTAAAGCCAGAGGAGCCCCCAGTGTTTCACAGGAGGACTCTGAGGACAATCCATGCATGAAGGCCGCAGAGACTGTCCTGGGGAGAAGGGCAGCAGTATCACTAGAAAGCTCAGTGGTAGCTCTTCTACAGACTGGGTTGATGGGAGAGTGGGAGAGGCAGACATAGAGCTCAGCTCATGAACATTTATGGGGTTAATGGAGTCCTGAAGTAACGAAGGCCCACAGTGATGGACAAGTTCAGAAAGGCAGTTAAAGGGGCTTAATCTGAAGAAGTTTGTGGAGGTGGTTAATAAAAATGGTATCTTTAGGGGCAAAGAGAAGGACAGAACTAAGTCAACTGTCTTACCCTCTGTGATAATATAGTCCAAAGAAATATGAGCTGTTTTTTGATATCATACTGATCCAACAAAGAGGGGGGGTGAGGGAAGTAATATATTTTTTAATTGATAGACTATACTTCAGGGAAGTTTTAGATTGACAGAGAAATTGAACAAGGGTGATTTTTAACTCTATAATTAACTAAAAGCAAGAATACTAGAGCCAGGGGCTAAGGATAGTCACCTCTATAAAAAGTCATAATCTCTTGCTCAGTTCCTGGGTCTGGGCCATTTTCAGATCTGAATCCCATTGGCTGAAGTGGTAGCTGAGCCTCTAGAAGGAAGGACATAGCAACACCATGACAAGTATATACACTGAGGATTCCCCCAGTCCCCAAAGAGACCCACAGTGACTCACTTGAGTGATTGTACAGTGTGGAAAGAAGACGACCCAGAAAGGGGCACCTGGGTGGCTCAGTCTGTTAAGTGCCTGACTCTTGATTTCAGCCCAGGTCATGATCTCATGGCTTGTGGGATTGAGCCCAGTATGGGGCTCTGCTCTGTGCTTAGGATTCTCTTTCTCCCTCTCTTTCTGTTTCTCCCCTGCTCATGCTCTGTCTCTTTCTCTCAAAATAAACAAATATACATGAAAAAAGACAACTAAACAGACAGTTTTAGGACTATTTGACACAGGATCTGACTTGACATTAACCAAAAGCACCAGCACGGTCGGCCCATCTATGACAACAGGACCTTTAGGACTAGCTAATGGAGTCCTGGCTAAGATCTGGCTCATTGTATAACCATTGGGTCTATGAACCCACCCAAAGGTCATTTCCTCAACCTCCAAGTACATAATTGAAATTGGTGTATTTGGGATTTGGAGTATACCCCACGTTGCGTCTCTGGTTTATAGCATAAAAGCTCTGATAGTGAGTAAAGCCATATGGAAACTGATGAAACTGCCTACCTAGCCAAGATAGCAAATAAAAATAACATCACATACCAGGGAGGATGGCAGACATTAGTGCCACCATTAAAGACCTGAAGGATTCAGAGGTGGTAAATGATTCACTATCATATCTCCATGATATTCACTAGTCTGGCTCTCTCAGAAACAGGGTGGCCCCTGGAGAATGACTAGGTACTCCCACAGACTTACTCTAGTTAGCAGACCCTTTCCCATCTACTATGCCTATAGTATCACTGATAGAGCACATCAATAAGTCCTTGGGTATATAGTATGCATCCACTGATTCAGTGACTACATTCTTTACCGTATCAATTGAAAAGAGGATCAGAGCAGTTTGCATTATTGCGAGATGGACAACACTCATTAATAGTCCTTTACAGTGTTGCCACAGGCTATGATAACTCTCCTGCCTTCTATTGTAATACATTGAGACAACCTGGACAACATACTGATGCATTATATCAATGATATCCTGATTAGATAGGATGACTACGAGCTGGCTAGGATGGTGGTGATATGCTCCAGACGATTGGAGATAACCCTTAAAAAGATTCATCAGAGACTTGCCACCTCAGTGAAGTTTTTAGGGCTCTAGTTGTTAGGGGCATGCTAGGATATCACTTCCAAAGTAAAAGACAAATTGCTACATCTTGCATTCCCTACCATATGAAAGAAAGAGTGCCTGGTATACCCTTTGAGTTCTGGAGACAACACATTTCACACCTAGGAATATTATTACAGCTCATATATCGGGTGACCTGAAAGGCTTGAATGGGGCCAAGAACAGCAAGTCCAGGCAATGGTGCAATCAGCCTTGCTTCTTGAATCATATAATCCTGCAGACCCTAGTATTAGGGTGGCAGTGACAGGAAAAGATATATTACAGAGCTTATGTAAGCTCCAGTGAGAGACTTAAGTGGCAGATCTCTGTGGTTCTAGAGTAATTCATGCCACCCATGTAGAGAGCGCATACTCTTTGAGAAAAAGCTCTTGAGGGTAGAGACAGAACACTTGACCATGGGACATTAAGTGTCTGTGCTTCTGGAACATCCTACTGTGGCCCGTGAAGTCATAATGTCAGACAAGTCCAACAGCAGTCCATCATCATAAGATGAAAATGGGGCAACCAGGATCAATCTGAGCAGGACCACAGAGCACAAAGGAGCTGTCAAGCAAGCAGTTCTGACCCTCATTTGACATACTACAATTGTACCCGTGTTCCTTCACCAGCTTTCACCTATAGACAAAGAAGATCCCATACAACCCACTGAAAATGGAGGAAGAATTCCAAGCTGGATTTATAGATGAGTCAGCTTGTATATAGGATCCAAAGGGGAAATACTCACCAGGTGCATTGCAGCCACATTTATAAGTAGTCTTGGAAGACTGTGCCAAGGGAAGATCTTCCTAATGGGCAGAAATGAACTATGAGCAGTGCACCTGGATGTCCACTTTGTATAGGAGAAGTGGCCCAAGATGAGAGTATAAAACAGCAACAATGGCTTAGCTGTCTGGTCAGGGCCTAGAAGGCAAAGGACTAGAGGACAGGAGACAAAGTTATCTGGGGGTAAAACCAGGGGATGAGCATATGTGAATGGGTACCAAGTGTGAAGATTTTTGTATCACATATTAATACCCACCAGAAAACGTCTACTGCAGAAAAGCCATTGTCAAATTACTCATCCAGCTGGAATTAGACAGCACTGATGTGATGGGCACTTGAGGGGACTGGCCATGCTGTCAGAGATGGTAGTTCTGTGTAGGCCCAATAGCAAGGACTCCCACCTACCAAGACTGACCTAGTTACTGCTACCTCTGAATATCCATCTTGCTAGCAATAAAGACCCGCCATAGAGCCCCTAATACAGCACTATCCTTGGAGGAAACCAACTGGCCACAGGGTGGCAGATTGACTATATGAGGCCCTGTCCATCCCAGAAGAGCAAACACTTCATCTTCAGAAGAAAACATAGCTATTCTGGATGAGACTTTGCCTTTCCTGTCCATAGAGCTTCAATCAACACCCCTGCCTGGAGCTTATGAAATACTTGGAATATAGGTATGATATTCCATACACATAACATCTTAATAATGAAAGAAAAGTATAATTAAACCCATAACTATGGAAACCTATAAACATGGGGTCGTATCATGTGCTAGACTGTCCACAGGACTTTCTAGAACGCTAGAACGGCCTTTTAAACATGCAACTGAAATATCAGCCTAGAGGGAACACTCAAAGGGATAGGGCCCTACCCTTCAACACATAGCATATTTATTAAATCAGAGAGCTCTGTTTGGATCTGTATCCCAACAGGAAGGCTAGCCGGGATGGGAATCAAGGGGTAGAGATGTGTTGTTCCACTTGTCATCATTCCTAGTGACCTACTGGAGATTTTCTGCTTCTCATCCCCAAAACTCTGCAAGATTAGAGGTCCTGCGTCCATAGTGGACACATTCTTGCCAAGTGACAGAGCAACAGTCATGTTGAACTATTGGTTCCAGCTGCCACCAGGACACTTTGGACACCCTATGGTCAAGAGACAGCAGAAGACTAAAGGAGCCACCATCACGAGAGGGACAAATGACTCTGCTCAGCAGAAGGAGCTAGAGACGCTTTTACAAAATTGTGGCAGAACCAGGTGATCCACTGGGGCACCTCCCAGTATGCCCTTGCCCCGTTGTAACCATGAACAGATGGTTCAGTTTTGGGGTGCAGCAACCTCAAACTGAGAAGGAAATACCTATCATATGTTCAGGCCCTTCAAGTATGAGAGTTTGATTCATAGCACCAGATAAGCCCAAGTGATAGTTGACAATGAAGGAATTTCAAATGGACAGTGGAAGAGGGAGAGAATGAATATCAACTGTGGCCCTGAGATCAACCAGAGGCTGCCATTATTCCTACTAACCTCCCTCTTGTATTCTCTCAGTAAGAAATATCCATGAAAAAAGCATGGGGGAGTTGCTCTCTGAGCCTTTGTGAAGAAGTAGATGTCTGTAGCACAATAGCTGAGCTTGTAGCAACTATGAAGATGTCTTAGAGAATTTGTCAAGGACTCCCTGACAGCTTCCCCAAATCTTCCTCAGACTGCCCAGCAGGAAAGGAAGCTTCCGTTTCTCCCTCCCACTTCATTTCTTGGAGTCTGACAGTTCTCCCAGCCTTCCTTGACTCCTTCCCTCTTTCCTTTCACATCACTTTTTCCCTTAATAGAAGTCTTGCATGTTTAATCCCATCTTGGCTTCTGCTTCTAGAAAGACTAGGAATGACACAATTTATAAAATAAATTAGGGAAATTCTTTATGATGTTGAGTCTCCCTGACAAAAAAAGCATAATATGTTTTTCTATTTTTAAAGCATTCTGTTGTGTTTTTAAAACTTTCTTCATAAAAATTTTCTTTTAAATTTTTTTTCCAAGTTTTTAAAATCTTTTCTGTTGCTGTTGTAAATGGGTCTTTTTTTCCACTATGTTTTCTATCTGGCTGTGACTTGTATAAATGAGAGATATTGATTTCTATATAATTTTGTCACTAATTTATGGATCTTCTTATTCAGTAGTTTTCTTGTTGTTGAGTCTCTCAGGTTTTCCACTTGTATAGTCATAATTCCTGCAAATACTAATAGTTTTATCTACACCTTCCCAATTATTATAGCTCCAATTTCCTTCTTTTTTATGTTTATTTATTTATTTTGAAGAAAGAGAAAGAGAATGCATGTGCACATGTGAGTTGAAGAGGGGAGAGAGAGGGAGAGAAAGAATCCAAAGCAGGCTCCACACTGTCAGCACAGAGCCCTATGCAGGGCTCCATCTCACAAAACATGACATCATGACCTGAGCTGTTACCAAGAGTCAGACACTTAGGGCACCTGGGTGGCTCAGTGGGTTGAATGTCTGACTTTGGCTCAGGTCATCATCTTACGATTCATGAGTTCAAGCCCCACATGGGGCTTGCTGCTGTCAGCAAGGATCCAGCTTCAAAAACCTCTGTCCCCCTCTCTCTCTGCCCCTCCCCTGCTCATTCTCTCTCTCTCTCTCTCTCTCTCTCTCTCTCAAATAAATAAAAAACATTAAAAAACAAAAAAGAGTTGAATGGTCAAGTAACTGAGCCACCCAGGCACTCTGCTCCAATTTCCTTCTTTTGTCTAATTGTATTGGCCAGCAAAGCAAATATAATATTGAATATTTGTGAGAATGCTCATCCTCGTCTTAGTGGAGATGCTTCAATTGTCTCTCCATTAATCATAATACTAGCTTTTGTGCAGAGCTAGATATATCATGTTAAGGGAGTACTAAGCTTTTTTTTTTTAAGTAATGGTGGTTGAATTTTATCAAATGACTTTCAAGCATCTATGACATTGAATATATTACTTTTCTCCTAATATTTTCATCTGATTATTTTCCTAACATGTAAACATCCTTGTATCCATAGAATAAATCCTGCTTGGTCTTGGTCATGATGTATTTCTTTTCTTTCTTTCTTTCTTTCTTTCTTTCTTTCTTTCTTTCTTTCTTTCTTGTGTGTGCTGCTGGATTCTGTTTGTTAATATTTTATTTAAGATTTTATTATTACATTGATATTCATAAGTGAGATTGGTGGTCTGATATATATTTTTTTTAACTTATGTCAGGTTTTGGTATCAATGTCATATTCACTTCAAAGAAAGAAATTAGAGAGGGGTGCCTGGGTGGCTCAGCCAGTTAAGCAACTGACTCTTGACTTCAACTCAGGTCATGATCTCACACTTCATGAGTTCAAGCTCTGGGATAGACTCCATACTGACAGTGCAGAGACTGTTTGGGATTCTCTTTCTCTGTCCTTCCCATGCTCATGCTCTCTCTCTCTCAAAATAAATTTAAAAACTTAAAAATTTTTTTTAAAAATTAGACATTTTCCTTCTTTTAAAAATTTCTCTGGAACTGATATCAAACTATTAGAATTATATGCTTTTATTTTTTATTTATTTTTATTTTTATTTTTTGAAAGAGAGAGAGAGTGCGAGGGCAAGCAGGGGAGAAGCAGAAAGGGACAGAGAGAGAGAGAGAGAGAGAGAGAAAGAAAGAATCCCAAGCAGGCTCCATGCTCAGCACAGGGCCCAATGAGGGGCTGGATCTGACAACCCTGGGATCACAACCCAAGCTGAAATCAAGAGTCAGATGCTCACCTGAGCCACCCAGAGCACTCCTAGAATTATATGTTTTTAAAGTTTGTTAGAATTTCCCATCTTGTGTGCTGCTTTTTGTGGGTGTAGTTCTTTGACCATTTTACCTATTTCTTCTACAAAAATCAGTTTTAAGTCTTTGTTTTTAATCTCTTCTATAGCCTTGGTAAATTATATTATCATAGACATTTTTTTATTTAATCCAGTTTTTGAAAGTGATTTGCATAGAAATGAACTAAGTAATCTATTGCAATTCTTCTTATTTTCTGTTTTTTATTATTTCTCCTATTATATATTATATATAAGAATACATTATATAAGAATATGTTATTTCTCCTATTATATATTAGGTATAAGAATATATTATATTCTTACATATTTGTTCTCACTCCTTTTTCCTTGTACCAAGTAGCTAATGGTTTGTTCATTGAACTAGTTTTTTTTAATTAAACTTTATGTATTTCTGTTGTCTAACTTATTAATTTTTACTTTTTTCCTTAATAAATAACTTCTGCTTTTTCATTCCACTTATTTTTGTTTTTTATTTTCTCTCTAACTTTTTTAAAAAGATTTATTTTATTTTTAGAGAGAGAGAGTTGTGCAAACAGGGGAGAGGGCAGAGGGGGAGAGAGAGAGAAAGAGAGAATATCTTAAGCAGCCTCCACGCTCAGTGCAGAGCTCAATGTAGGACTTGATCCCACAAACCTGTGATCATGACCTGAACTGAAATCAAGAGTCAGATGCTCAACCAACTGAGCCACCCAGGTGCCCCTTTCCCTAACCTTTTGAATTAGATTCTTAATTAATTTATCTTAATTCTTTTTTTTTAATGTATTTAAGACTATGAATTTTCCTCTGAATTCTATCTTAGTAGTATTCCACAGATTTTATTTCTTTGTTTTTTGTTTTTTTTTTTTTCCAATTTACTCAGCACTTTATTTTTCTTACACAATGATGTGTTGCTGGCACCTGATGTTCTCACCTGATAGTGGAAAACCAAAATTTGTTGTCATCTCTTAAATAATTGAGAACTGTCTACAAAAACTTTACATGAATTAAAAGGATGAATAAACAGGTAAAAATGCAAACCGCTTTCCAACCCAAGAGAAGTAACGACCCACCATTTCTGGTGGGGAAAATATAAGATAAGAAAGGAAACTGAGTGGGAAGGCTTGGAATTTGCCAACCCTGTTAGATTAGCAAGACAGAAATAACAACTGGTCCAAGAATTCTTTCCAGCTTCTAGAGAAATCTTGGGATAGTCAGTTCTTACACATTAATACTCTACACATATCAAGAAATGGATGACCTCAAAAATTCTCACCAAGCCAATGGATTTCTCTTCCATAAACATGTTTTCTCACCTCACTTAGAAAGTGACTAAGCCATATGTACTAATGGTTTAAATCAAAGATACATGCAAGGTTTTAAACATATATCAAGAGAATAGTTAACTTGAATACAACATCAAAATCAGCAGCAAATTCTACAATCCAGTGCTAATGTCAGATACAAGGTTCAAGGATAAATTTCTTTTCAAAGGCTTATTCCAGTTTCATGAGGCCAGCATGAGGGAGGCAAATGTATACTTTTGAATAACCTGATGCAGCAAATGTTATACATCTTCTTGCAGTCCGTTTAGAAACACTTGCAGTGGATGATGGAGAAGCCCAACTTGTTCTTCTCCTGCTTACTGGTCCACACCTGCTGGAAGGTAGACAGTGAGTCCAGGATGGAGTCCCCAGTCCACACTAGGTACTTACTCTCAGGAGGAGTGATGATCTTGACCTTCATTGTGCTGTGGGCCAAGGCAGTGATCTATTTCTGCATCTTATGGCAGTGCCAGAGTATGTGATGGCCCTGCCATATATACTGTGTTGACATACAGGCCCTTCTGAATGTAAACATCACACTTCGTGATGGAGTCGAAGGTAGTCTCATGGATGTGATCTCATAGGACTCAATACCCAGAAAGGAGACATGGAAGAACTCCTCTGGGCAGAGGAACCACTCATTGTTGATGAGTACTGACCACTGGGCCACCCATAATTCTTCCCCTGGTAGGAGGAGGACAAGATGATAGCCATCTCCTGCTGCAAGTCCAGGGCAACATAGCAGAGTTCTTCTTGATGTCATGTACAATTTTTTGCTCAGCAGTGGAGGTGAAGCTATAGCCATGCTCCATGAGGATTTTCATGAGGTAGTCAGCCAGGTCCCATCCAGCAAGATCCAGAGCCAGGATGACTAGGGATGAGTGTAGCCCTAGTATATGAACACCGTCTGGGTGACCCCATTCCTAGAGTCCATGACAGTACCAGCAGTGTGACCAGAGGCATAAATGGACAGCATGGCCACATACATGCCTAGGTGTTGAAGGTCTTAAACATGATCATAGTCATCTTCTCTCTGTTGGCCTTGGAGTTTAGGAGTGCCTCAGTCAACAGGACCAGGTGCTCCTCCAGAGTCACATGTAGCTCATTATACAAGGTGTGGAGCCAGGTTTTCCCCAATTCATCACAGTTGGTGATGATGCTGTGCTCCATGTGGTACTTCAAGGTCAGGCTGTAGCAATTGCTCTGGACTTTGTCACCTATGTAGCTGTCCTTCTGCCCCATGTCCACCACGACACCCTGGTGTTGGCTGCCTGACAATAAAAGGGAATATGTCTGGGAGTCATCATCTCCATTAAAGCCACCTTTACACATACCAAAGCCACTGTCAATGAGTAGTATGGTGATTTCTTCTTGTATTGCAATCCACGAGAGCTGGGAGGAGAGGAGCCAGGAGGCTAAGCCACAGAGCACGTGGAATACAGGCTGACTGCAGCAAGTAGCATCCCAAGTTTTTGTATGCTGTGTTATTATTGTCTACAGTTTCAGTTGGTGACCTCTGTTTGTTGTAGACATTGTTTAAAATAGTTTTCTATTTCCACACAGAAGAAATTTTATCCCCCTGATTTTTATTAATTTCTAGTTGTATTGGATTATAATCAGAGAATACTGTCTTCATTGTTTACTGTTTGGACTTTGCTGAGGTTTTTATTTGTGGCCTAATAGATTTTGTGAGTGTTCATGGGCAATTGAGAGAGAAGAGTATTCCCTTCCTGAGATATTTCATTTAATATGTTATCAATTAGATATACCTTATCAGCTATATAACTAAAGTTTCCATAATTGACTTTTTTTTTCTAACTTGATCACTCATACATTGAGAAACACAAAGATTAAGTGATTTTACCAAGTTCTCATTAGTAAATAGTAATGTTCTTTAGTGAATAGCAAAACTGAATTCAAGCGCTTTGGCTTCAGGACCTCCACTCCTAACTACTATATCATACCGACTTTCAGGGGCATTCATTAGATTTTTCTCTATGTGGTATCACTGGGGTGTCAAACCATTCAGAAGGAGGAAGAGACATCTCCCAAGGGAACAACTTGAAATCAATAAAAAGGATTGCTTCCCTAACTCCTATGGAGTTTGGTCAGTGAAGTTGCCAAGGGTGTGGCATACTTAGCAAGGTTGCAGTGTGGCGGGGCAGTGGAGATGCAGTTAAATTTGGGATGGTAAATGTCTAATATCAAGCAACAGAGGGAGTGGGAGACAAGTTCCACCAACGATCTGTATGAGGGTTATGATAGTGAGATAGTCATCCCTTACAGGCTTCCCAACCTCTGACTGGGAAGGAAGATATGAGTTCTCAGGCATGAGACTCCACCTACCAGACAATTGCTGGGTTAAGATACAAAGGGGGAAGGCCCCTGACTTGTTTGTCTGTGAAAAGGAGGTGATCAGACTCCATTGTGGTGGAGGATAGGGTAATGAGTAGCTCTCCACCGGCAAAACTTTCAATTCCTAAAGGAGGAAAAAGATGTCTGTGCTGAGGAAGCTAGTTTGTTCACTAGCAGAGATAAGCTCACCTTAGAGAAGTCCTGTGGTATTATGGCTAAAAGAGGACACAAACAGAGCAGTACAATTACAAAGAAAAATTACTCCCTGCTTATCTTTCAGCCTCAGAAGTAAAAAGAACATCTGTTCTCTACAAATTAGTTGCCCAAGCTTATAAAAGAAGGCCTTTAGGTTCTTGCTCACAAGAATGGACAATGCAAAACTCCACGAATGTGCTGGGAGAAAAATGGAATGGTTATAAAACTGATTCCCTAGGTATCTGACAGTTTTGGATTGGGGAAGATAAAAGTAGGTCTGTTTGAGAGGCTTCATTTCTTAGGCACCAGAAAGGTGAAGGTCCAAGTTATTTGGACCTTGGAAAAGGAATTCCAGATCTGCTCTCATACCTACACCCTCATGTCTCACATCCTGGAAGAGAAATATGGAGAAGTGAAACAGCTGGTTATTTGAAATTGTCCATTCTCAGGGCGCCTGTGTGGCTCAGTTGGTTAAGTGTCTGACTTTGGTTCGGGTCATGATCTCACGGTCTGTGAGTTTGAGTCCCACATCAGGCTCTGTGCTGACAGCTCAGAGCCTGGAGCCTGTTTCGGATTCTGTGTCTCCCTCTCTCTCTGCCCCTCCCCTGCTCATGCTGTGCCTCTATCCACCACTGAAAAATGAATAAACATTTAAAAAAATTAAAGAATGAAAGAACAAAAGGAAGAAAGAAAGAAAGAAATCATCCATTCTCAGGCACCAAGAGAAGATGTGGAATTAAATCAAGCCAGAAATGAAGTTGGCCATGGAGGAGGGGAAAGGCTAAAGTGGCTCTCACACATCTAGCATGCCTCTGGAGGAAGGTGATGGGCAAGCAGTAGGTACTGAAGGCAGCAAATCCCATATCACCCTGCCGTGGATACACACAATCTATGGGTGAAGAGAAGGTGAGTAATTGGATAACTGGCAACTGTGAACAGCATATATTCTGGTGTCTTTTCTTGGGGAAACTCTATCCTGGGGCAAAGAAAGGGAACGTGGGGAGCTTCATTAAGTGAGTAAGATAGTGTGGCTTCTAGGGAAAGGGAAAATAAGAGGACTCCAATTCTATAGGACAGTCACTCTGAGAATTAAAGAAGTCATCCAGAACTAACAAAAGCCAGTTAAAGCCCACCAACCAAAGAAAAGACCACCAAGCCATACCTGTTTTTAAAAGTTGCGTTTATTGAACTTGCTATAGTTAGGAGGAACTGGTCATGAGACGTCTCAGTAAGATAGAATAGAGTTTGTGCTTGTGCTGGTGGATTCTGAGAAGGGGTGGGTTCTGAGAAGGGGCCATGTCTGCAACTACAGGATAGTCTTCAGTGTGTTTCATTAGAAACATTGTTGTGTTGGCCTGAATCCTGTTCAAAACATTATTTATCATAGTCTGACCACTAGCAGAGTTGTGCTGCACTTTCTCAGGCTGAAATTAAGATTAAAGGTCCCAGATGGGGAACGTAATTTGGCTAAGTAAAAGGCCATGGAAAAGCTTCAGTTGCATTGTAGCTCTAGGGAAGCACTCAAAGAAAAATTCCAAGAAAGCAGACCAATTGGAAATATGGCTTGTGTAGAGGCAGGAGGCTGCTTAGCAGTAATCAGAATATCTAAGGTGAGCCTTACCTCAGATACCCAGTGTTTCCTGCATTTCCATGGATAACCTACTCTGTGAGGAGATTTCAGCACATTGGGAGAGAATAACAAAATCCTATTAAGTATAAGATACCATTTACTTCCCCTTCCTGTTGTCATTGGCTTTGAGCTAGAATACACCTTGAGGAATTTGGCTTTGAGTTGTAAGCAGTCTTTTTCTTAGAGAAGCAAAATTGGAGACAATACAGTATTTACTATAAATTTCTGTTTGTTCTGAAAAAGCTACAGGACAGCTAAATGGACAGGTTTAGTTTCATACTGTAAGGCCATAAGGCAAAAATGTTTTCTAAAATGGAAAGGGTTGAGATACTGTGAATCTAAAAGTCTAAAATGTTCATGGGACCCTATGAAGTATCGTGTGTGTGTGTGTGTGTGTGTGTGTGTGTGTGTGAGTACTTGCGACTCTATTCAACTTCTTTCTTTTTTGAGAAACCTTTTTTTAGGTTTAGATCACAGAAACAGGAGGAGGGACACACCCAACAGCTGTAGAAGCAGGAAATATCTACTCTAACACTGAAGAACAAAAACACGAAAATTGAGAGTGTTTGTGCATATTTTGTTCCAACTAACTTTCTTGAAAAAGTCCACATTTCACCTACATATGATGGGCAACAGGGATGCTTGGTTCTCTTTGTACAATGTATCCAGCATGATTTAGGCGGTTTTATCTTTGCAACCTTATGTTTTCCTTTGGAGAGTATTTCTTTTCTAAATCACATTCCAGAAGCAATATGGGAGCTAAACGCCATAAGACAGCAGGGAGGCAATGAGTCACAGGGGTGATGTTCACCTCATGCTGAAGGAGGGTCTGTGAAGAGAAACAGACCTGAGTTTGGCTGAGGTCAACATGAACTAAATCACTGATGAGAGTTTTTAGAACTAAAAAATAAAGACACTGAGGAATGCGAAAAATACAAGTTGTCCTTGTTTCTCATAATTGATGTGTTCATGTAAAAGTATATGAACCACTTGTGTCTCTCTAATGAGGATGCTGACTTCTACCTTTGTGACAGGTCAGCTGCCTTGTAAGGGAAGAATAAGTAAGATCCAGTTGTCAGGAAAGAGCTTCTCTTTCAAGAAAGTGAAACCTAGATAGGAAATGGAAACTTCGCCCATGAGGGAATTTGTGTTTCTCTCTGAGCTTTGTTTGGGAATGACCTGTATGTTTGAGAGACTACTAATAGGGGCAGACCACCTCCACCCATCTTAAGGCAAGGGCTGTAAGCTGCAAAAGATTCACCAGTGTTTTATAAATCAGATTCCATATTCTTTTCTATATCCATCACTCTTTTGTCCCCTTTGGTCCAATCTTTCTCAAAGTATGGTATTTGGACTACCTCCATTATAATCACCAGCCACCACAATAGAGTGATTATTTGAATGAAGTGAATCAAATGAATGTTTTGGTTTTTCAGTGCATATAAAAGTGATGTTTATACTATACTGTAGTCTATTAAGTGTGCAATAGCATTATGTCTAAAAACAATGTACAAATCATAATTTAAAAATAGTTTATTGTAGGGGTGCCTGGGTGGCTCAGTTGGTTAAGCAGCCAACTCTTGATTTTGGCTCAGATCATGATCTCACCATTATGAAATCGCGCCCTGCATCAGGGTCTCTGCACTATCAGCCTGCTTGGGATCCTCTCTCCCCTATCTCTCTGCCCCTCCCCCTGCTCTCTCTCTCTCTCTCTCTCAAAATAAATACAAAAATTTTTTTAAATAATAAAAATAAATAAAAATGCTTTATTTATTAATAGTTCTCCATCACTTGAACTGTCAGTGAATCATAACTTTTTTGCAGGTGAAGGGTCTTGCCTGCATGTTGATGGCTGTTGACTCTTTAGGGTGGTGATTGCAGAAGGATGTCTTAAAAGAAGACAACAGTGAAATTTGCCACATCAATTCACTCTTCCTTTCATGAACGATTTCTCTGTAGCATGAATTCTATTTGATAGCATTTTACCCACAGTAGAACTTCTTTCCAAATTGGAGTCAATCCTCTCAAACCCTGCTGCTGTTTTACCAAGTTTATGGAATATCCTAAAGCCTTTGCTGTCACTTCAACAATGTTCACAGCATTTTCACCAGGAGTGGTTTCCACCTGAAGGAACTACTTTCTTTGTTCATCCATCAGAAGCAATCCCTCATCCTTTAAAGTTCTATCATGAGATTGCAGCAATTTGGTCACATCTTCAGGCTCCATTTCTAATTCTAGTTCTCTTGCTATTTCCATCACATCTGCAGTTACTTCCTCCACTGAAGTCTAGAGCCCCTCAAAGTCATCCAGATGCATCAGAGGAATCACTGTCTGTAGAAGCTATAGCCCTGTGAAATGTATTTTCTCAATAGTAAGACTTGAAAGTCAAAATTACTCTGATTCCATGAGCTGCCAAATGTATGTTGTGTTAGCAGGCATGAAAACAGCATTCATCTGATTGTACATCTCCATCAGAGTTCTTGAGTGACCAAGTGCATTATTAATAAGTCCTATTTGAAAGGGAATTTTTGTTTTTTTCTGAGCAGTAGATCTCAACATTGGGCTTAAAAGATTAAGTAAGCTATGTTGTAAACAGACGTGTCATCATCAGACTTTGTTGCTCCACTTAGCACACACAGAGTAAATTTAGCATAATTCTTAAGGTATTAAGGATATTTAATAATAATAATTAAGAATAATCAAGGTGTTAATATTAAGGTATTAGTTTTCAGAATGATAAATGAGCACTGGTTTCAGCTTAAAGTCACCAGCTGCAGTAGGCCCTAGCAAGAGAGTCAGCCTGTCCTTTGAAGCTTTGAAGCAAGGCATTGACTTCTCCTCTCTAGCTATGAAACTCCTAGATGGCATCTTCTTCCAATAGAAGGCTATTTTGTCTACATTGAAAATCTGTTGTTTAGGGTAACCACCTTCATTGATTATCTTAGCTAGATCTTCTGGATGATTTGCTGCAGCTTCTACATCAGCACTTGCTGCTTCCCCTTGCACTTGGATGTTATAGAGATAGCTTCTTTCCTTAAACCTCAAGATCCAACCTCTGCTAGCATCAGACTTTTCTTCTGCAGCTTCCTCACCTCTCTCAGCCATCTTAGAATTGAAAAGAATTAGGGCTTTGCTCTGCATTAGGCTCTGGCTTATGGGAATGTTGCATCCAGACCACTAAGGCTTTCTCCATATCAGCACTAAGGCTGACTTAGCTTTCTTATCATTCATGTGTTCACTGAGTTAGCACTTTTCATTTCCTTCAAGAACTTTTGCTTTGCATTCACAACTTGGCTAACTGGTGCAAGAGGCCTAGCTTTTGGCCTATCTCAGCTTTCAACTTGCCTTCTTCACTAAACTTAATTGTTTCTAGCTTCTGATTTCAAATGAGAGATGTGAGACTCTTCCTTTCCCTTGAACACTAGAGGCCATTGTAGGGTAACAAATTGGCCTAATTTTAATGTTGCTATGTCTCAGGGAATAGGGAGGCCTAAGGAAAGGGAGAGAGACAGGGGAACAGCTGGTGGGTGTAGCAGTCAGAACACACAACATTTATCACATAAGTTTGCTGTTTTATATGTGCACAGTTCATCGTGCCCCAAAATAATCACAATAGAAACATCAAAGATTACCATAACAGGAGTGTCTGGGTGGCTCAGTCAGTTAAGCATCCAACTTCGGCTCAGGTCATGATCTCACAGTTCATGGGTTCAAGCCCCATGTCAGGCTCTGTGCTGACAGCTCAGAGCCTGGAGCCTGCTTTGGATTCTGTGTCTCCCTCTCTCTCTGTCCCTGCCCCTCCCCCCCCCCCACCACTCCTGCTCTGTCTCTCTCTTTCAAAAATAAATAAACATAAAAAAAAAATCACCATAACAGATAGGATAATAGTGAAAAAGTTTGAAATACTGCAAGAATTACCTAAATGTGACACAGAGACACAAAGTGAACAAATGCTGTTGGAAAAATGGCACCAACAGACTTGTTCGAAGCAGGGTAGCCACAAACCTTCAATTTGTAAAAAACGCAGTGTCTGTGAAACGCAATAAAGTGAAGTCTAATGAAATAAGGTATGTTTGTACTTGACTGATTTAAAATATCTGGGCATGGAACCTAAGAATCTGTATGTTAAACACCCCTTACATGTTTTTCTTATGCATATTTCAGCCTGATCGCCCCAGTAGGATCTCAGCTGTGCTGCCAGGAATTAAGAAGAAGATCTGTGTTTGTGACAGTGATAGAGTTTTAAAGAGGGAGCTGGTGGTGAAAGCAACATAAAGAGATTCCCAAGTGCAAGATTGGAGTTTCAATATCTAGCTGTTTTATAGAGCCCGTGTGTAAATTCACTTTCTATTGCCAACTGAGAAGACTTTAGTTTGTTATTGCAGGAGGTGGTAATTTCCTGTAGACTTTGACTCTTTCTTTCTAGAGAAAGGCTATAAATACCTTATCTATAATTTGCCACCAGAGGAAGCCTGAAACTTCCAAGTTGGGCTGCTGTTAAATCCTTAAGAAGGTGGCTTTCGTTGAGCCAGTCAATGTCTTTCTGCAACCATCTGAGTAGGATCTCTCTCCGGTGTTCAGTTCTATCTTCTCCAAGTACCAGAATGAATCCTCACCAACATTTTATTTGGAGCCAAAGTCAAAGGTTGGAAAGTAATGCCCTGGCTTCTGTGTGGCCTCACAGGGCCTCTGATGTACCCAAGTGCTCATACAGGACTGGTAGGAACCTTAGTAACAGTGAATACTTCCGCCTTTAATATTTTCTCCCCCACTCACTTGCCTGCCATGCCCACCCCACTATATATTTACACATTGTTAGTCCCAGCCTTCCTGCCTCCTTTCCTTTCCCTCTGCAGGAGTTATTCCAGTACGAATCTGTAAAAGCAAAACTCACACTTTGTCCTGCTCCCAGGATGATTAAGAACATCACACACTACAGTTAGAAACAAAACAAAACCATTTTGCACTGTTAGGTAAACTGAAAATAGTAGGGTATTCCTGTCTGGTTCTTGTCTCCAGAATAATACACCCTGGAAAATTTCCTGCAAATCTGGTTCTCTAAAAAAAAAGTTGGGTGTTTTTTCCCATTGTCAATAGAATAATGTGAATTTGGTACCTCTGATCATTTTGCCTTTCTTTCCCTTTAAGTGTGTTTTGAATTTGGTGAATCAGTCTTTCTGGAGTTCTCAAAAAGAAGTCTGACACCTTCGCACTGATGACACATTTAGGTAAGTTTGTCCAACCTTTCCTAAATGGGTCAGTTTCCTGAGTATTCCTTTGGTGCTCCCTTCCAGCCCTTTGTATTGTGCCCTCCAGAATCCCTTCCATTTTACTAAGATCATTATATTTTCCCATCACCATAAAAGTATCGTTATCCACCCAGTGGCCTGAACCTAAGAACCTGGTAGTCATCCTTGACTCTTACTTCCCCCCACTCCCTTCTCTTATATCTTAAAAGTCTTTCATACAAGTTCATAACACAACCATGACTTATTTATTTATTTATTTATTTAGATGTGAGAGTTTTTATGTTTTAATCTGTTGCTTTTTTGAGAACATCTTTATTGAGATATAATTCACATATCATAAAATTCACCCATTTAATGTGTACAATCACAGTCTAACCTTAGATATTTTTATCACCCCAGGAAGAAATCAGCACCCTTTAGCAGTTAACTATAATCTCTCACTTGGGTTCCCACAGGGCTTAGTTTAAGTGATCCATTAATGATCCATTCTTCATACTACAGTCAGAGAATTTTCTAAAGTGCTAACCTAAATGCACCGTATCCTAGATTAAAAACCTTCAATAGTTCCTTGGGGTGCCTGGTTGCCTCATTTGGTTAAGTGTCCGACTTTTGATGTTGCCTCTGGTCATCATCTCACAGTTTGTGAGTTTGAGCCCCACGTCAGGCTCTGCACACTGATCCTGCACAACCTGCTTGGGATTCTCCCTCTCTCCCTCTCTCTGCCTCTTCCCCACTTGAACTGTCTCTCTCGCTCTCTCAAAATAAATAAATAAACTTAAAAAAAAAAAAAAAAAACCTTCAATAGTTTCTTACTCCCATTGTTGTCCTGAGAGAGTACAAAACCTTTAAGTTGACTCCAGGGCCTTTAAGAACTAACCCTTTTCTGGGGCGCCTGGGTGGCGCAGTCGGTTAAGCGTCCGACTTCAGCCAGGTCACGATCTCGCGGTCCGTGAGTTCGAGCCCCGCGTCAGGCTCTGGGCTGATGGCTCGGAGCCTGGAGCCTGTTTCCGATTCTGTGTCTCCCTCTCTCTCTGCCCCTCCCCCGTTCATGCTCTGTCTCTCTCTGTCCCAAAAATAAATAAATAAAAAAAAACGTTGGAAAAAAAAAAAGAACTAACCCTTTTCTGAATTGAAGGATAAACAGTATTTTACAGTCATCTAGGGCCCATGAGGGACCTCAGAAAATTGATGAACCCCATGAATGTGGATGCAAAAGTTGATATGTGCTCGGATATGTTCTCCTCTCGTGGAGAAAAGATGATAAATTGCATTAGATTTTCTAGGGTTTAGAATATCTGGAAGAACAGATTAATTATACATAGTTTTACTCATCTTATAGTTTCGTAATGTCTGTACTTTTATTTGTGGAGTGGGAGACACAATCACATTTTCAAAGTCTGAGATTTCTAAAGATCATTCTGGCCTGGGGTATGGGCTATGCAGCCCAGGGCATGAAAGTCTTGCCATGAAATTACTTGGTAGAATAAAGTCTGTGTGAGCCTAGGTTAGGTTAGTTAAACTAACCATGTAGGGAGGTGATTGGTAGAGGAAGAAAGAGCTGAGAAGGGCCACAGAAATGGGAGAGGAGGTTATTGGAGGGAGAATGGAATGTCAGTGCAGTGAGGCTGATCATTATACCCTGTGGGTGGGATGGGGCGGAATGCTCTTTTGTACATCTTTGAAACCCTAGTGCTTGGCACACAAAAAGCATAGGATTGGCCGCAAGTGCTGAATGAATTAACGAATGAATACTTTTTTTTTAATCATTGTTTTTTTTTTTTAATGTTTATTTATTTTGAGGGAGAGGGAGAGAGAGAAAGCCGGGGAGGGGGAGAGAGAGGGAGAGAGAGAATCCCAAGCTGTCAGCACAGAGCCTGTGGGGGAGCTTGATCTCACAAACTGTGAGATCATGACCTGAGTTGGTATCAAGAGTCAGACGCTTAACCGACTGAGTCACCCAGGCGCCCCATGGATGAATACTTTTAATAAGGCATCACAGTTATTTGTTTCTGTGCCTGTTTTATTCATCTCTGACTCACTAATTTTACACGCAGTATTTGTTGTATTGCCCTTAGCTGAATAGCGAGATAGAGGCTAAGTTTGGCACTTGGGAGCACATGTTTTTACTTGTAGCTCAGTTCTCTTGTGCCTGCCACCATGCTGACTCTTTAATGCTGTGCAAGAAAAATATGCTCCTCCGAGCCTTCTCAGAGCCTCCCAGACACTTACAAACCACAGTTTCTTTTCTGACAGTTTCATTTCTTCTCGGCTACACCTCTTATGCATAAGCAACATTTTTCCAAAGCTGTGAATTTCAAATATTCAAACCCTTGTATTTTAGGTAAATATAGATGTTTTATCTAATGTATTTAAAAGAGCACAATAAGTGTGTACTTTTGAATCTGCCATGGTACATAATGTCTTAATGGTAATAGACGCCATCTGAAAAGCTTGGTGTATTTGCCAGTATAGCACTTTGCCTCCAACTTCTAACTGATCAAAACGAAGTCTACTGAAACTGAAACTTTCAGAAAAAACAACTCATTTTGCCTAAATTTTAAACAATACTAACAAATATTAGAATTTATTTTTAATTACTTTATGGTTCTTGCTAGAGAATAAGTTTTCAAAACAATGACACACCTTAACATTTTAGCCCTAAGTTCTACAGAGTTAGAGGATTTCAAGAAGATTTGATACTTGGTGTGAATATACATTGAGGTTACATAGAGAACTGAATTAATGGGAAAAAAATGGTTCAATTCACAATATTAAATGAATCCCAAATGAATTTATCTATAGTGTATAAGTGTTCAGGCTTCAGAGTCAAATAAATTTGGATTTTCATCCAGCTCTGTCAATTACTAGCCATATGACCTTGGGCAAGTGATTTTCCTTTATGTCTCAGTTTCCTCATTTACAATATAGAAATAATATCTATCTAGCAGAATTAATTGCAATAAGTGCCTCAATCACTCAATAATGGCAGTTATTATTATGACTACGTTCACAGTAGGAATATCAATCTGCAATATATCAATTAAGGTTTTTAGTTGCAAGGAAAAAAAAACTATCTCTTGCTCTTTTAAAAGAAACATTATTGGGGCGCCTGGGTGGCTCAGTCGATTGAGTGTCCGATGTCAGGTCAGGACATCATCTCACGGTTCGTGAGTTTGAGCCCCATGTTGGTCTCTGTGTTGACAGCTCAGATCCTGAAGCCTGCTTTGGATTCTGTCTCTCTGTCTGTTCCCTGCTTGCACTCTGTCTCTCTCTCTCAAAAATAGATAAACATTAAAAAAATTAAAAAGGGGGGCGCCTGGGTGGCGCAGTCGGTTAAGCGTCCGACTTCAGCCAGGTCACGATCTTGCGGTCCGCGAGTTCGAGCCCCGCGTCAGGCTCTGTGCTGATGGCTCAGAGCCCGGAGCCTGCTTCCGATTCTGTGTCTCCCTCTCTCTCTGCCCCTCCCCCGTTCATGCTATGTCTCTCTGTCCCAAAACTAAATAAAAAACGTTGAAAAAAAAAATTAAAAAAAAAAAATTAAAAAGGAATGAATCTCCATTAATAAAAAATATAAATAAATGACAGAAACATTATTTTTGACAGGAATCTGTGTAGCTTGTGGATTTCCTGGGAGGTTGGAAAACCCGACTTAATAGCTACATAGCCAAAAGTATGACTAGAATCAAGAACTGCTTCCGTGAGAACACCACTGCCAGCTCCATAGTGGACATCACTCTACCCTAGGCTAAAGTGCCTCTGTTGCCTCCACTGGCTGGATGCGATGGTTGCTGTTTCATTAATGTCTGATTGGTCACATGAGTGTGTCTCAGAGGCCTGGGAGACTAGAATAAGGAGTTTCTGCCACTTACAGCCACACATTCAGTCAGAGATGTGCTCTGTCTGGCACCTAAATTTATATGATGGGAATCCTTCAAATATAGGAGATTGAGAGGCTGCATAGCCAAAAATACACAAGTATGCATTGTACTTCCCAGGGAGAAACAAATATATGAGATTGCCTTGACTCCTCTCTTTTCCCCTTTCTCCACAGCCAATCCATTAGCAAATCTGTCAGCCTCACCTTCAAAATATATCAAGCACCTGACCACTGCACCTCAGCTCCCTCACTACCAGCCTAGATCAAGCCCTTATTATCTCTTGTCTGGATTATTGAGTCAGCCTCTAGCCATTAAGCCTCTTACAGTCTATCTTCAACATAGTCATCAGAGTAGTTCTCTTAAAAAATGTGTCAGATCATGGGGCACCTATCTGGCTCAGTCGGTTAAGCATCTTGATTAAGACTCTTGATTTCAGCTCAGGTCATGATCTCACAGATCATGGGATCGAGCCCCGTGTCCAGCTCTGTGCTGGCAGCGTGGAGCCTGCTTGTGATTCTCTCTCTCCCTCTTTCTCTGCCCCTACCCTGCGTGTGCTCTCTCTTTCTCAAAATAAATAAATAAACCATTTAAAATTATACATGTCAGACCATATCACTCCTTTGCCCAAAGTCCTCCAATACTTTCCCTTTTATTCA
Organism: Neofelis nebulosa; assembly: GCF_028018385.1. Taxonomy (NCBI): domain Eukaryota; kingdom Metazoa; phylum Chordata; class Mammalia; order Carnivora; family Felidae; genus Neofelis; species Neofelis nebulosa. The sequence continues at coordinate 53,356,481 of NC_080792.1, forward strand.
GGGTGAATATCAAAATTAACACAGTGACCTACAAGCCTCTTTCCATTAATCCTTCTCTCCCCCATTTCTCTCTCTATTATTTTTATTCCCATCCTCTATTACTCTATCACAACACCAACTATGCTCAAAACTCAGGATCTTTGCACTTATTTTTCCCTCTGCCAGGAACATTTGTCTCGTTGATCTTTACAGCTTGCTCCTTTACTTCCTTCAACTTTCTCCTCAAATATCATCTTATCAGAAAATGTTCTTTGTCCGTTGTATAAAATAGTGACCCTCCGGCTCCTAGGACTCCCCTCCCTTAAAATTTTTCTCCACAGCGCGTTAATCATCATTCGACATTCTGTATATTTCATTGTTAAATTGTTTCTGCCTCATCCTATTGAATATGAGCACCATGAAGATAGAAATTTTGATTTTATCCTCAATGTCTAGTTGGCACACAACAAGCATTTGATGAATGAATGAATGAATGAATGAACAACAGATCTTTAATTATCACTTTATTTATCCTCTAAATAAGGTACTATAAGGTACCCTATTTACTGTACTAGATGTCCAAAATAGCGTCAGCACAAAATGGTGTTCTTACAGTTATGTTTTAAGGATAGATCTTATTATTCCACTCACACATATATAATTTTTCTCTTGCTTCTGATTGCTGATAAGCTTCTCAACATGGGGTATGAGAGGGTGGAGAAGTCACAGGGTCATTCTAGTCCAGAGGGTCAATTTTACTTTTAGAATTTGAAGGAGAAGTTTTCTAATTTTTTTTAAGTTTATTTATTTATTTTGAGAGAGAGCATTCACAAGTGGGGAAGGGGCAGAGAGAGAGGGAGAGAGAATCCCAAGCAGCTTCTGTACTGTCAGTACAGAGCCAGACACAGGGCCTGAACCCACAAAAAGCAAGATCATGACCTGAGTCAAAACCAAGAGCTCAATAGGCTGAGCCACGCAGGAACCCCAAGAAAGTTTTCAATTTTGTTCCTCTTTAAAAGTTTGCCACATACATGTTTATATACAAATAGAATCAAGTTTTTCCATTTGGTTCAGTTGGGCAAAATCATGAAAATCCAGGAAGGAAAAAAATTTATGTAAGCAGTGAGTGATTAGAAAATTTATTCCTTCTATGTTGTTAGGGAACTTTGTCTGTTAGTCCAGTAATTGAATCAGAATGCACAGGGTAGTTAAGAACACTATGCAAAAGGGTTTGGGGGAATCTCATAATGAGCTTGATGTGGAGGCAAATAACAGCTTTCCAAGCACAATTAAGTCTTTAGTCTTAAGTAATACCAGTCAGTTTTAAAAGTTTATACTGCACTCAGTTCCTTATTAAACTATGGGTTTTGCTACTGTAGAAATGGCAGTTGACCACAACCTCAAGCGTCTCTTATGTGAGAAAACACTAGGCAAAAAGAGGAAGAGATCATCACTCCTTCAGTGACACTTAAAAACCAACTATATGACATGACACCCCTGAAGAATAAGGTGAGGTGGTTTTCTCTACTGGAAATAAAAATAAATAAATAAATAAATAAAACAAGATTATTAAAGTAGTGCAATATTACCAGAGAGGAAAAAAAAGATTAACCAAAACAACACTCTAGAAAACCTAGGAACAGAAGAATGCATTCAATTACACAAGATATAGCAGAGAAAAATAGGCTGACTATTCAATAAATGATGCTCAATAGTTAATTATTCATTAAAAAAATGAGATCAGTTCCTTTGTCAAGTATGATACAAATAAACTCCACTGAAATTAAAGAAAACAATTTTTAAATGGAAAAAAATTTTAACTTTAAGAATAAAATTTGAGAAAACATTGGAAGTAGAGGAATTTTTATTTTTTTTAATGTTTATTTATTTTTGAGAGAGAGAGGCAGACACAAATTCCGAAGCAGCCTCCAGGCTCTGAGCTGTCAGCACAGAGCCTGACATGGGGCTCAAACTCACAGACTGCAAGATCATGACCTGAGTCGAAGCTGGACACTTAAGCAACTGAGCTACCCAGGCACCCCTATTTTTTTTAAGTTTATTTATTTATTTTGAGGGAGAGAGAGAAGGGGGAGGAACAGAGAGAGGGAGAGAGAGAAAATCCCAAATGGCTCTGTACTGTCAGGTGGAGCCTGACACAGGGTTCAAACCCATGAACCGTTAAATCATGACCCAAGCCAAAACCAAGAGTTGCATGCCTAACTGACTGAGCCATCCAGGCACCCCTGGAAGTAGAGGATTGTTAAAAGGAGACCACAAAACACTAACCGTAATGGAAATAATTGATAAATTACATTATATTAAGATCAAGTATTACTGTTCATTAAGAGATCTCCCAAAGAAGGAACAATACAAGCCACAAACTGGGGAAAGATGTTAACAAGATATACAACCAGCCATGGTTTAGTAGCCACTATATAGACAGAACTCCTAAAAATCAATTGTAAATGTCAGATAAACCTATAGAAAATGGGCACACAATGTGAGAGGCATTTCACAGAAGGGAAAACACAATGAGGGAATACACATATGGAAAGATACTCAATCTCATTTATAAGGAGGGAAATGCAAATTACAACCATAATGAGATAGTATTTCTCATTCACCAGATGGACAAAAAAAATTTTTTTTAATTTTTTTAATGTTTATTTATTTTTGACAGAGAGAGAGAGACAGAGCATGAGTGGGGGAGGGGCAGAGAGAGAGGGAGACAGAATCCAAAGCAGGCTCCAGACTCTGAGCTGTCAGCACAGAGCCCGACACGGGGCTCGAACCCACAGACTGCGAGATCATGACCTGAGCCGAAGTCGGTCGCTCAACCGACTGAGCCACCCAGGTGCCACAGGACAAAAAAAATTTCAAGTAAAAAACACTCCTACATGTTAACAAGGGAAGGGAGTGGGCAGTACTCTTCTATAGTCTTGCTTAAAATTTTGGCCTTATCTGGTAAATTTATAAGTACACATACTCTATGACACTTGATATATATTCTATGCAGTATATCCATTGCATAAGAAAGTCAGAACATAACACACAAATATTCATAGAAGCCTGATTTTTAAAAAGCAGAAACAAACAAGAAACCCAAATCCTAGAAATAATTAAAACGTCTATTGAGTCCATCTTCCTCCCAGGAGTGGCTGGTGGCATAATGGTCACTGTGCTCCTCCATTGTTGTGTGGCCCCACAAAGTTGGCCCCAGGGGGGACCTGGGCATCCCTTGGAGGTAAACACAGCAGATGGGGACAACAGCTTCAGGGAAGCAGGATATGCTGCCATGTTGGACTAGATCAATTCCTGTCTGGACCATATGGAGGAAAAATGAACACCTCCACCCCTGCCTCCAGGAGCTGCTTGAGTCCCACTTGATAGTTGAGTTCTGCCTTGGGTTCCAGCAGCAGATGGGGGAGGGTCCTAGTGATGCCAGCCCCCAGGCTCTGGGAGCCCCTAACCAACCCCAACCCTACCTCCCTGGGCTAGGCTCTGGCCTAGGCATTCATCATCTGGCTTAGATAGCTTCTCAAGGGCTGACCTACAGGTCGTCTGGTCCTCCCCTTGTTGTGCCTGGATCAGCCCCCTCCTGGCATCCCCTTTGGGGGTCAGGTGTGGGCCTGCCACCCACCCACCTTGCCTGCCTGACCAATTCTTGGGTACTCTTCACTCTGCCCAGGCCTTGAACGACCACATTAAATGGGTCTCCAACGTAATAATAAATAATAATAATGATAATAATAATGTGTCCATTGATAGAATGGAAAAAATGTGTTATATTATATCAAGAAATATTGTATAGAATGAACTACAGCTACATGCATCAGCATGAATGAATGTCACAAATATTCGAGCAAAAAAAAAAGTAGTTGCAGAAGAATACATAAAAGTATATGTGATAACTGTGATTTATAATATGAAATGTATATCTGATCTTGCTGTTCCTGACACATAGCCCTAAAACCCTTAGAATTTCTTAAGTGGTAAGAGAGATTCATAACAATCCCCTTACAACTATTTCTGAGTTTATGTTAATGAGGGGATTCTTAGAAAGCCCTGAGGATGGAGGTTGTTTGCCCGTGGAAACAACCAGGATTGGAGGAATTTTCAGTCCCACCCACCCACCACCCATCTCCTAGGAAGGGAGAGGAACTGGAGGTTGAATCAGTCACCAATGGCTGATGATTTAATCAATCATGCCTATGTAATGAAGCCTCCACAAAAACCCAGAAGGATGGTTTGGAGAGTTTCTGCGTTGATGAAGGCACAGAGGTTCTGGGACAGTGGAGAGCCGAGAGACAGAGAGAGAGAGAGAGAGAGAGAGAGAGAGAGAGAGAGAACATGGAAGCTCCATGTCCCTTCCCCCATACCTTGCCCTAGGCATCTCTTCCCTCTAACTCTTCTTGAGTTATGTCCTTTTATGATAAACCTGTAACCTGGTAAGTAAATGTTTTCTTGAGTTCTGCGAGCTGCTGTAACCAATTAATTGAACCCAAGGATGGGGTAGTGGAAACCTCCAACTAATAGCCATTGTGTCCGAAGCACAGGTGACAACATGGACTTGTGATTGAGCATCTGAAGAGCAGAAAGGAGGCAGCCCTGTAGGACGGAACCCTTCACCGGCGGGATCTAATTAAACTGTAGGGTGCCCTACTGGTGTTGCAGAACTGCTTGCTATGTGGGAAACACACATCCAGGGCCAGAACTGAGGTAGTGTTGTAGTGGAATATTGAAAGTAGAGGAGACACACAGCAAGTGTTGTTTTTCCTTTACACTATATAAAATTCAAAAACTTTTGGAAACCAAATAACCTATCGTAAACAAAAGGAAAAAATACCTACACATTTCTTTTTTTTTCAATATATGAAATTTATTGTAAAATTGGTTTCCATACAACACCCAGTGCTCATCCCAAAAGGTGCCCTCCTCAATACCCACCACCCACCCTCCCCTCCCTCCCACCCCCCAACAACCCTCAGTTTGTTCGCAGTTTTTAAGAGTCTCTTATGTTTTGGCTCTCTCCCACTCTAACCTCATTTTTTTTCCCTTCCCCTCCCCCATGGGTTTCTGTTAAGTTTCTCAGGATCCACATGAGAGTGAAAACATATGGTATCTGTCTTTCTCTCTATGGCTTATTTCACTTAGCATCACACTCTCCAGTTCCATCCACGTTGCTACAAAGGGCCATATTTCGTTCTTTCTCATTGCCACGTAGTACTCCATTGTGTATATAAACCACGATTTCTTTATCCATTCATCAGTTGATGGACATTTAGGCTCTTTCCATAATTTGGCTATTGTTGAGAGTGCTGCTATAAACATTGGGGTACAAGTGCCCCTATGCATCAGCACTCCTGTATCCCTTGGGTAAATTCCTAGCAGTGCTATTGCTGGGTCATAGGGTAGGTCTATTTTTAATTTTCTGAGGAACCTGCACACTGTTTTCCAGAGTGGCTGCACCAATTTGCATTCCCACCAACAGTGCAAGAGGGTTCCCGTTTCTCCACATCCTCTCCAGCATCTATAGTCTCCTGATTTGTTCATTTTGGCCACTCTGACTGGCGTGAGGTGATATCTGAGTGTGAATACCTACACATTTCAAAACAGAAAGTACCTTAGTAGTAAAGAGATGTTATTTTGGGAGGGGCCTTCAAAATATCAGGAATACTATTTTTCTTAAGTTGAGTGGTGGCTACACATGTCTTTAACAGAAACTTAGGTTATATGTACGGTTATATGTGGAACAGAAGAAAGAAAACAAATGAACAAAGGAAAAAGAGACAAAAATCTAGACTCAAATACAGAGAAGAGACTGTTGCAGTGGGTGGGGGGGGGGGAGATGGGAGAAATAGGTGAAGGAGATTAAGAGTACACTCATTGTGTGGAGCACTGAGAAATGTATAGAATGGTTGAATTATTATATTACGCACCTGAAACTAATATAACACTCTATGTTAATTATACATCAATACAGAAAGTGTTTTCTCAAAAAAGATCATTGATATTTTTGGAATGTTTGTTACAGGAACAAAAGCTGACTGGTATTGATGACAGACATGGGGAATTTCCTATTGGTGGCAAAGGTACCCCATCTCCTTTAAAGAATATTTGGAAGAACAAGTAGCAGAGCTTTGGGGCCAGTCTGGGTATAAGTTTTGAACATATTGGCTAACCTCTTTGAGTTCCAGGTTGCTAAATTGTAAAACGGCCTTTTTGGGGTGTTGTGACACTTAAATAAGATAGTTTATGTAAAACCCATTGCTATAATGAGGACATACAAAACATGTGTTTTCTCCCTAAACATGATGAAGGAGCAGAGATGAATACTTGAGGAATGACTGAGTGAATGAGTGAATCCTTCCAAATCTGTGTCCTCATTCATTGGAGCACTCCCAAGTCTGCATGTGTTCTTGTACCTTTCTTCTTCACGGCTGTTTTTTTTTTTTTTTAATGTTTATTTATTTTTGAGAGAGAGAAAGAGAGAGACAGACCAGGAGTGGGGGGGGGGGAGTGCAGAGAGAGAGGGAGACACAGAATCCGAAGCAGGCTCCAGGTTCTGAGCTGTCAGCACAGAGCCGGATGCAGGGCTCGAACTCACGAACCCTGAGATCATTACCTGAGCCGAAGTCGGAGGCTTAACCAACTGAGCCACTCAGGTGCCCCTGTTTTTTGTTTTTTCTTCAGCTGCTAATTTATCCTGGGCAGAGTCTGAGAAGGGTTATTCTGCTTCAAACAAGAATCCTGGGTCTTTAAAATACTGCAGTGCTGGCAGTCCAATATCTGGGGACCTTCTTTGCTTCTTCAGTGACATATCTTTTTCTGCTGGATAGATTTGTCCAGTTTTAAGACTTCTCTAGCCGTGGTGTCCTCCTCCCACCAGCAGAGCCCCCCAGGCAATAGGCTGGATGGGGTGTGACCAGGGCTACAAGGCTCAGAGGCCCAGGCCAGGGTGCAGCTGGCCCTATGGTCCTGGCAACTATATAGATTTTTTCTGAAGGAAATACTAACCAATGTTTTATTATCAAAAGGTGAAAACACAATCAAACAGTTAATTTAAAATGTTTAAGGTGTTTTATTCAAAGTTAGTTCTTTTTTTTTTTTTAAACGTTTATTTATTTTTGAGACAGAGAGAGAGACAGAGTATGAACGGGGGAGGGTCAGAGAGAGAGGGAGACACAGAATCCGAAACAGGATCCAGGCTCCAAGCTGTCAGCACAGAGCCCAACGCGGGGCTTGAACTCACTGCCGCGAGATCATGACCTGAGCCGAAGTCGGATGCTCAACCAACTGAGCCACTCAGGCGCCCCGAAAGTTGGTTCTTTAAGTGACATGGAAATTAAAGCTAATATATCAGGAGAAAGTTGGGAAAGGCTTATATGGCTGGAGATATATTCTGAGATCTTGGCTTATTTTAACACGTTTTTCCTTCTTTGATTTTCCCATAACCAACCCCACCAACTGCCTACTGTAATTCAAGAAAATAGCAGACTGTGTGATTTCTTGCCCCAGGAGAACTTTGTCACAATTACTTTGGTGGCCCTCAAAGATCCATTTCTCCCATATTCTTGCCTGTGGTATCATCCCTTCCCTTTAATCTAGGCTGGCCCTATGACTTGCTTTAACCAATGGAGTAAGGCAGAAGTAATGCTGTTCCAGTCCTAAACCTTCAATTTTGCAAGCTTCCACTTTTGTGCTCTAGGGGGAGTCAGTCACTAGTCTGACTACACTGAGACCACCTGTATGAAAATCCTAATTTAGCCATGAGGAAGAGTTGAGAAAGAGATCTGAGGGTCCTGGCCAACACGCCCAGCAGAGCTCCCAGCAAACAACCAGCACCAACTTGCCAGCTATATGAGTAAGGCATCTTAGTGTGACTCCTCAAAGAACTGCCCAAGCTGATACCACCAGGGGCAGAGAAATCTGTTTCCACCAAGCCTTGCCAAAATTGCAGAATCATGAGAAAATGAAAAATGTTTTTTGGGGGCATCTGGGTGGCTCAGTCGGTTAAGCATCCGACTCTCAGTTTCAGCTCAGGTCACAATCTCATACATAGTTCATGAGTTTGAGCCCTGCGTTAGCAGTGTGGAGCCCGCTTGGGATTCTCTCTCTCCCTCTCTCTCTGTCCCTCCCCCACTTGCTCACACACTCTCTCTCTCAAAATAAATAAATGAACTTAAAAAAAGAAACAAAGAAAAAGATTATTATTTTAAGCCACTAGGTTTTAAGGTAATTGGTTATACAGCAATAGATAACTGAAACAAGGTGCAGAGTAGAAAAGATACTTCCCTCCTGGGAACTTTTTTTCTAAAAACCTAAGCTCTTAGAGGAATGCAAAGGGCTTTGGAGAGGGGATGAAAATGAGTGAAGGACTTCTAGGGATAGATAGAGTACCTTGAAGAAAGATGAAGAGAGATGGATTAAAATTAAAATTAAAGGGGCACCTGGGTGGCTCAGTTGGTTAAGCATCTGAGTCTTGATTTTGGCTCAGGTTATCATTTCATGGTTCGTGGGATTGAGCCCTGTGTTGGGCTCTGTGCTGACAATGCAGAGCCTGCTTGGAATTCTCTCTCTCTCTCCCTCTCTCTCTCTCAAAATAAATAAATATTTAAAAAGAGTTTATTTATTTACTTATTTATTATTTTTGAGAAAGAGAGCACAAGCAGGGGAGAGGCAAAGAGATAAAGAGGGAAATAAAGAATGTGAAGCAGGCTCCAGGCTCTGAGCTGTCAGCGCAGAGTCCAACATGGGGCTTGAACCCGCAAACTATGAGATCATGACCTGAGCCACCCAGGTGCCCCCATAAGTAAACATTTTTAAAAATTAAAATTAAAGAAAGATTCCCTCTGGGCTGGTAAGAAGACAGGGTACTCCCAACTCTCCTAGCTAGCTATATAGCACACCTGAGCAGATGAGATCAAAGCCTTGCAAGTGGTTCCCATGTTCAAGGTAGCACAAAAGCAACAGGGAGCCATCAGATCTAAAGAGGCCATGTTGACAACGATGAGCTTCTCTCCCCACTACTCAGAACTTGGAACTTTTGTTGTTGTTGTTGTTGTTGTTGTTGTTGTTGTTGTTTTACCTTTTTTATTTTTGAGAGACAGAGAGAGACAGAGCACAAGTGGGGGAGGGCCAGAGAGAGAAGGAGACACAGAATCCGAAGCAGGCTCCAGGATCTGAGCCGGCAGCACAGAGCCCGACACTGGGCTCGAACTCAAGAACTGTGAGATCATGACCTGAGCCAAAGTCGGACACTTAACCGACGGAGCCACCCAGGCGCCCCAGAACTAGGAATTTGTTAAAACTAGAAACAAAGGAACCTCCAGATGTTTTCTACCAACCTGGTAGATTGGGGCTCAGAGTCATAAACAATTTTAGCTGTCAAAGTCTGAACTCAGTCTGAGTCACCAAAATTGTCCTTACCTTTCTTTACCTTAAGAAGTGTACTTAAAAAAAATTTGGGGGGCACCTGGGTGGCTCAGTAGGTTAAGCGTCCAACTTCGGCTCAGGTCATGATCTCACAGTTTGTGAGTTCGAGCCCTGAATCGGGCTCTGTGCTGGCAGCTCAGAGCCTGGAGCCTGCTTCAGATTCTGTGTCTCCACCTCTCTCTGCCCCTCCCATGCTCATGCTATGTCTTTGTCTCTCAATAATAAACGTTAAAAAATTTTTTTTAAAGTTTTGTTTTTTGAGGGCTGCCTGGGTGGCTCAGTTGGTTAAGCCTCTGGCTCTTGATTTCAGCTCAGGTCATGGTCACACAGTTGATGAGTTTGAGCCTCATATGGGGCTCCATGAGGTCAGGGTGGGACTCGCTCTCTGCCCCTCCCCCTCTGCTTGGGATTCTCTCTCTCCGCCCCTCCCTCTCTCTTCCCCTCCCACTCTCACACGGTTCACACGCTCGCTCTCAAATAAACTTACAAGAAAATTTTGTTGGGAAGATAGGAGTATTCAAAAACTCCCTTTCCTTGCTCTTTATATTCTAGGTATTTTTATTTGAGGAGAATTTAACTTCACAGCAAATCCTAACAAGATTGTAATTTCTCCCCCTTCTTTCTGCCAACTGTCTTAGACCTGTAATGTTTTATCAAACTGGTCTCATCACAGTACACAGACAATAGCACTAACCCAGAATTGGCAGGGATTTCTGTAAGCTTCCTTGTATTGTGGGATAGGACCACTCAGGAGTTGGGCTATATGACTAGCTTTGACAAATGACATCAGCAAATGCAATGCAAGCAGAGCTTTCACAGGCATTTGCACATTAGAGTTTTTCCTTTTGAAATTCTGTGACAGCCAAGTAAGAAAACCAAGCTCATTAGAGATGCCTAGTAGAGGTGAACTGAGCTTCAGTTCCCAATAGTCTCAGCTGCCAGCCGAGTGAATGAGACCACCGTGGACTTTAGCCCCAGTCAGGCTGCTAGGTGACTTCTGCTGTAGATGTGATCTCAAGTAAGACCAGCAGAACTGCCCAGTGAAGTTCAGTCCAAATTTCAGAACCATGAGTAAATACATGGCTCCTGGTTGAAACCACTAAGTTTTTTAAATTTTTTAAAATTATTTTTTATTTTTTTAAAGCTTATTTATTTTGAGAGAGACAGAGACAGAGACAGGGCAAGTAAGGAAGGGGCAGAGAGAGAGGAAGAGAGAGAGAATCCCAAGCAAGCTCTACGCTGCCCGCACAGAGCCCAATGCAGGGTTTGAACCCACAAAACCGTGAGACCATGACCTGAGCCAGAACCAAGAGTTGGACACTTAACTGACTGAGCCACCCAGGTGCCCCCTACTAAGATTTTTAAATGTAAAACTGTTTACTGACCACTGTTTACCAATATTTACAATAAAGTATGCAATACACAGTTGAATGACATTCTGATTACTATAGAGTTACTGTGTTTCCTGACTTCTGCTGGACCAGTAACACAAATACTGGAAAGACTGAACCTACATGTAAGGAATAGGTTGGGTAAAGGAAAAATATGCAAATCAATAGTTTAAACTACAAAAGTTTGTTTGCTCATTTATGCAGTAGGTCCAAAACAGCAACATTTCTAATCATCTGATTGGTTTCATGAACGCTTTCCATGAATTACGATCTTTCAATCAATATAACACAAGGATTTCAACCTTTTGTAAAGGAATGGTTCTCTAAGAAGAACTTTGAATGCCCATTTAACTAAGCCTTGTTTGGCTTATTAAAAAACACCATTATTTGTTTAGTTTTCTCCCCTGAGTGGTTAGGTTATTGGTAGTGATAAAATTTTTTCCTTTCAGGGAGTTTTGCAAATAAACAGTTACATTTATATAATTATAGATTAAGTAGGAATTGTGATGTCTACTTTAAGTTGTTTAATTAATTATAGAATCATCTATTTGGTTGAGAGTTTCTGGCTTCAGAAAACTTCAATTTAGTTTGAAGTAATCTATTTCTTGGGTTGCTCAGAATGATGGCATCCCAGAAACAACATGAACTTACTCATGGTTGTAAAATACTATTTTTGTTTTGGTGAATGCAAAAAAAAAAAAAAAATCCAAAAAACAAACAAAAAAACCCAAAACCCCATAAACAACCATTTATACTTGTATTTATGTATACACACAAAAAAACTTAAACAAAATACCCAGAATGGTCCTTAGCCATTATAGGTTAAACAAGTTCTGATTCAGCGATGACTATGGGCATTTTTTTAACATTTAGAAAAACTGTTCCCTAATGCAGATAGAATAATATACAACAGTATCATGTGTTCTTTTCTGATAAATGAAGCAACTATAGCTTCATTTTTATTTGTCCAAAGTAACCAGTGCTATTGATGCAAAAACCAAAAACAACCCAATAATTCTCTCAATACTACTCAAAATGACAGATTAAATTTGATTTTCTTTAGAATGAAAATGGCTCAGTTGGTTAAACAATCAACTCTTGGTTTCGGCTCATGTCATGATCTCATGGCTCGTGGATTCAAGCACCACGTTTGGCTCCATGCTAATGGTGCAGAGCCTACTTGGGAATCTCTCTCCCTCTCTCTCTGCCCCACCTTGCTCTCTCTCTCTCTCTCTCTCTCAAAAAATACTCATAAAAAAGACATACATACATATATATATAGGTATATATATATATATATATATATATATATACCTATATATATATGAACAATTATGTTCATATATACAATTATGTTCTTGTCCAGCATCTTCTGGACAAGAATGCAGAGTTTGTCTCTTTTTTTGAAGAGCAATTACAATTTAAGGGCACTTCATGTTTGCCTCTTTTGCCAACACTGTGTCTGTCTCATCTGCATCTCTCCATTTCATGAGAAAGATTAATTCTTTGTTGTTGTCTATGACACTAAGTATTTGTTTAGGACCAAGACCATTGGCAAAACATCTTGGTTAGTCAGCAACATCTCTTTTTTTCTTTGATTTGCTATCATCAGATTCACTGTCAGATAAAGATTTTCTTTGTCCTTTTTCTTTAATGGCTTTTTGAGAATTAAAAAAATTTCGATTAACTATGGATGATCTAAATTTTCTTCAGGTTTTCAAGTATTGTCAGAATCTGTAAATCTCTTCCACTTAAAGAACTACTCCACCCTCCCATTCTCTACACATCGGTACCGTACTTTTTCCACCACCAAATCTTTAGGCTCTTCAACTCTTTACTTCTTCCTTTTTAAGTTTTATTTTATTTTTATTTTTTATTTTAGAGAGAGAGAGAGAGAGAGAGCAGAAGGGGGGCAGAAGGGCAGAGAGAGAGAGAGAGAGAGAGAACTTAAGCAGGCCCCATTCTCAGTGTGGAGCCTGACGCAGAGCTCCCTCCCACATTCCTCGATCCTGGGATCATGACTAGAGCCAAATTCAAGAGTTGAATGCTTAACCAACTGAGACAGCCAGGTGCCCCTCTTTTACTTCTTCCATTTGTTTCTTTTCCATTTTTAAAAAGTGTTTTATTTTGAAAGAGACAAAGACAGGGCCAGCGGAGTAGAGGCAGAGAGAATTTCAAATGGACTCTGCACAGTCAGCACAGAGCCTAATGCAGTGCTGAAACTCAGGAAGGTGAGATCATGACCTGAGCCAAAAACCAAGAGTTGGAGGCTTAACCGACTGAGCTACCCAGGCGTCCCTCTTTCCCATTTTTTGCAATGTAGTGTTACCGGAGGCCATTTTTAGTTGTGGGCTTGAAGAGTTATACTATTCACTGCCTTCCAGCAGCTCTAGTCTGGGTCTATGGCATTTCAGATTATGGGGGCCATGTCCCGGAGGGTGGGCCCTGGAGAGCTGTGCAAGAAGCTACTTAGTTTTTGGGGTAGATTGTTGTACAGCAATAGATAAATGGTAAAGGAACACTTATTTACAGTCTATATGGTAAGATGGCTAATGAAAATAAAAATTGAGTCAGTTGAAGAGAACTAGTTGTGATACTGGGTCATTGCAAACTTTTTTCAAATTGAATAAAGAACAAACTCATCTTTTTTTGTTGAAAAAGCTATTTGGAGAGTTTCTCTGGAGAGCAAGTTATGGAAATGGTTCTGAGGCTATTCAGGTTACCATACTGGCACATGAGACTGATTCACACTTGACCTCTGAAGAAGATACTATCAATACTTCCATCAATAGTTGCCCATAATATTATAGTACACTTCTCTGGCAGTTTTGTATTTCTCCTCTTGGCAATTATCTTGAAATCTCTTCTACAGACGTGAAAAGAGTTTCTGCTTGTATCCACATATCTATACTGTACAGAGAAATGGGACTCCCCTGATGATGAACCGGCCCTAATCTCAATTTGATGAAAGAGTAACGCAATTTGTTTTACCCATTAGCTAAGAATTTTATTCAATTTGTATTTTTCTCGAGATATTTAAATCAAAGACTATTACATTATAGAAGGAAATAGTTCACATGAATTTGTGAAGTAAAACATGACATCAAAGAAATCCCATAGGAGTTAGAGGTTACTTTGGTCTGCCTTCTCCTACTTCTCCCTTCAAGAACATTAATGGCATTTGGCCACAACTTGCCTCTTGCCAACTATATCTCCCACTATCTACTGCTCTATTCTCTCCACTTCCAGTCCTAATTATGTTCCCCAAACATACATGCCTTCACACTCTTGTTCGTACTATGTTCTACCTTTAATATCGTAAGTCTAGCCACTCCCCTCCCCCAAGATTCTGGAACAAGCAAATCTAAGCTTATAACATACACTAATGATAATAATCCATCTATATAATTAACCATGAAGATCTTTCCAAACCTAGTAAAACGGAAAATATACTAAATAATTACCCGAAATTTTTGGAGAATTGAAAAATCCCAGTCTGCTACTTTGGGATTTGGGAATTTAAATGTCACTCTCAAGTACAAAATATTCACTAAACATTTTTAAGAATTGGAGAGTAGGGGCGCCTGGGTGGCTCAAAGTCCAACTTGATCTTGGGTCATGATCTCACCGTTTGTGAGTTGGAGCCTGCAGGCTCTGTGCTGACAGCTCAGAGACTGCAGCCTGCTTCAGATTCTGTCTCCTTCTCTCTCTCTCAAAAATAAATAAATTAAAAAAAAAAAAAGAATTGGAGAATAAATGACTGAGTCCTCCCAACAATGACATTTTTATTTGTTGTTGAGTTAGGGCACTACCGGCGGTAAGCATGTTTAATGAAAGGCAATAAAGACTTTTATGAAAGCAGACTATATGGTAAGCATTTTGCTAAAATTACGTAACTTAATCCTTTGGCATAGGTGTTCTCATTCACAATTTTTGGCAACAAGACCGCTGCCGTGAAGGTCTGGCCAGTTCAGTGGGAAAGTTTAGAATCGCAGACATTTCGGGACCCTCAGAGGCTGCCTGAGGGAAGGCCACAGTGACGTCAGAGAACCTAGGTTCGGACGTTCTCAGGGACCAACTTTGTCTCAGTGGCCCACACTGGAGCCCACAAAGAACCACTAGCAAATGGGGTGGAAAAGGTGGCGTAGGTGCCTGGGCGTCTGTTTTCTCCGCGTGGGGACACACGTGCTCGCTACGTAGGAAATCCCACCCAGCGACGCCAGAGGCCCGCCAGCCCGACCTCTTCCAGCCTCCGCATTCAGGCGACCAGGGCGCAGAGGACGCAGCCCTGGCCCGGGCACCACCGCCGCAGCCCCGGGAGCTCGAGGCCAGGGAGAGTCGGTCGGGGTCACGATGAGGCGGGAATGTACCAGGCCATTCTCGGCCAGGAGAAAACAACCACTCGGAAGACCCCTGCCGCAGGTCTCCGCACTAGCTCTCCTTCTTGGGAAATGGGTCGCCCCCCAGAGCGCAGGCGCCCACAAGGAACCGCGCTTCCCTCCCAACTTCTGGAGGGCGAAAGGGGCGGGTCCAGGGAGGCAGCCGCTGAAGCCCCGCCCCGCCCGCGCGGCCTGCCGGATTCGCCCCGCCTCCTGTGCGCCGCGAAAGGCCCTTCTTCCTCCTGCGCCACAGTCCGGGCGGCGGCCCTGGTCGTGGGTTGCACTGCGAAGCTCGCGTGGAAGGCGGCGGGCGCGGGTCCCGGCCATACGGAGAGCGCGCTGCGCGCCCCCTTCTCCCCGGGATCGACGGGCCGCGGAAGTGACGTGTGCAGGAGCAGGAGCTCGTTTGAATCGGTTCCCGGGTGATCCTCGCGCCCGGCGCTGCTCGGCCGCCGCCTCCGCCACTGAGGGAGGAGCTGCAGCGCGCCGGGCTAGAGGCCTCGCGCCGCCCCGGGGGCTGGAGCTAAAGGCGCCGAGCGGAGCCTGCACCTCGGCCCCGAGCCGGCCGCGGTAGAGGCCGGCGCTGCCGTTTTTTCTCCTTTCCCCCAATATGGCAGCGGCGGGCGGCGGCGGGCCCTCGGTGGGAACTGGAGAGGACGGCGGAGGCGACGGCTGCAGGACGGTGTACTTGTTTGACCGGCGGGAAAAGGAGTCCGAGCTCGGGGACCGGGTGCTGCAGGTCGAGGAGCGCTCGGACTACGCAAGGTTCCGCGCCTCTGTGTGTCAGGTACGCCAAGGGTCCGAGGAGGGATGCGCGGGTAGAGTTTGGGTTGGGAAGGTGACGAGACACTCAACTTGCTCACCAAGGGCAATAAACCTGTCACCTGGCCCTAGTTCTGCGGCCTTGGCTTCTCTCTGCCGGGTGCCCGCCATGCCCGTGGCCGGGCGGCTGGAAGCCTTGGGCTGGTCCCAGCCTCGGCCTGGGAGTGTAGAGCCAGCAACTCCGTGGGCCTCCCCCTGCCCTTTTACGGGGTTGGGGTCGGGGTGGCCCTCGCTGCCCGGGATTTCTTAACCTCGCGTTTAATTGGCCCGTGGCGACCTTAGTACTCTAAGCCCTTAGTACTCTAAACCCATCTTCCAGGAGGGAAAAGTCACTGTGTCTCTTTCGTGAGGAACTTTTTGTTTTAAAAAAGAGAACAGAGTTGTAACCCGATGGCTCTGTTATGACTTGCGATGGTTGGGAGTTCTGAAATTCCTGGAGTCGGTTTACCTCAGGTTCATTAAATGATCCAATAATTTCCCCGGTCGTCCTGTCAAGGAGGTTTGTGGGCCCGCCCTGGCAAGGTCCTTCTTTCTCTGGTGGAAGCACTTGTCCGAGTTAGCTTCGCAGGTGGAGCTGCCCTTCTGGTTCTCTGAACCGTAGCCCTTGAGAGTTTTAGAACTAACTCGAAAGGTGTCTGTGGGTAGCTGTGAAACATCAAAGAAGGGTGTGTGTGTGTATGTATGTATATATATATATATATATATATATATATATATATATATATATATATATATATATATATATATACACACACTATATATATAGTGTGTGTATATACAGTGTATATATGTATGTGTGTGTGTGAGATGTGTATATGTGTGACTATATATATTTGTATATGTATCTCGACTGTGTTAGTTTGCTCTAAAAATTACTGATTGTGTAGGAAAAGCTACTTTAAACTGTCAAGTGTCTTCTAGATATGTGGCGGTGGTGGTGCCTGAGCTTTAAAGAAAGGATACAGCCCTGTGCTGTTTTAACCACATGAAGTTCTTTTTAAGCTACAAAGCTACTTAGCTTCCAAGGAAAGAGAACTTTGTGTTGAAGCATTGTTTTAATTTGGTGAGGCTGGTGATTTAGTACTGTTCTAGACACACAACTCTGTGTAGTTGCTGAAATAATTGAAATCAATATCTGTAGAATAAGAGCGACTTAAGAGCAAGGACTTTGGTTTGTTCACGGCTGTATTCCCAGTGTCTAGAACTGTGCCTGGCACATGGCAAATGCCAAAATTATAAACGGTGCATTCATTCCGTGCCTGGAAGTAGCAGATTCCCATGTATTTGAAAACCGAATGAATGCTCATCTTTTTTTGATGAATGTTTCCAAAACCATTCCACAAAAAGGGAACTCTTTATGTTCATTATTTTTATTGTTAAAAATATCGGCACATTAAAGAAAATATGGAACAGAGGGGGGAGAAAAGGAAACCTTTACTATAACATTTATAAATACTGGTAGCACTTGGAGTTATTTTTTTGTATCCTTACCCGATTTAAAAAAAAAATATTTTTAACATTTATTTATTGAGAGAGAGCACGAGCGTGGGAGGGGCAGAGAGAGGGGGAGACACAGAATCCCAAGCAGGCTCCAGGCTCTGAGCTGTCAGCACAGATCCCAAGGCAGTGCTCAAACTCAAACCTAGAGATCATAACCCGGGCAGAAGTTGGATGCTTAACCGACTGAGCCACCCAGATAACCCTACCCTGATTTTTTATTTTTTATTTATTTTTTTTATTGTTGTGACGCAGGTTTGCATTCTATTTTTTCAGTTAATATTGTCAGCATTTTTCTATTTTAATGCAAGTCTTCATAATCAAAGTTTGAAATAGTTTGTTTCGTACCACTGTTTACATAACCAAATCCCTTCTTTTTGTCAACATTTACGTTACTTTCAATTTTAAGTAATTCCATGATAAGCATCTTTGAATACATCGTGTTTTATATCTTTTTCTTTTGTTTAGAAACTTGAAAGTGAATTTTCTTTATCAAAGGTCAGGAATATTTTTAAAGCTCTTGATAGGTATTTTCAGATTTGTTTTCAATAACATTGTACTAATTCACTCCCTCTTTAGAAATAAATTCTCCCTTGTGAAAAGTGTCATTAACTGTTATTTAGGGGAAGTATTATTACAGAAGTGATAACTCACTTTTAGAGATGGTGACTCCCTTAAGTAGAACAGTACAGTCTTGAATTAGGATTCAAACCCAGAACCCATATTTTTTCTGTTATACCACTTTGCCTCAAATTAAGTTGTTATAGGGAATAGATATATTTATTCCATTCCTTCAGTATCTTAATTTGAAAACCAAACAAAATCTTTCTTTTGACTAATTCTTTCCTCCTCCTTCCCACTTTTTTCTGCTGGAAGAGACAAAGGTGAAATTTGATCAGAGGGAGAGGGAAGAACTAGTTAAGGAAAAAGAATGGAAGGCTAACTTTTTTTGCAGAATTTATTTATTTTTTTAAAATTTTAATGTTTGTTTATTTTGGGGGAGGGGAGGGGCAGAGAGGGAGGAAGATACAGAATCTGAACCAGTCTCCAGGCTCTGAGCTGTCAGCACACAACCCAATGCGGGGCTCAAACTTGGGGACTGCGAGATCATGACCTGAGCCGAAGTCAGACGCTTACTCGACTGAGCTACCCAGGTGCCCCGCAGAATTTATTTTTTAAAGCATCATTAGATTATGTAACCTAATCCCATAACCTTGTCTCCATTACCTGCATGAAGAACTGCATTAAATTACTGAATTAAGTCCAAGATTACACAGTTAATAAGCAGTGAAACTGGGGTTAAATCTAGGTCTCTTTGATTCTGAAGCTTGTATTTTTATTTAAAAAAATCTCCACAGTGCCCACGTTATTTACTACAGCCTTTATTTTCCTTGTTGGGGAGGAGGCAAAATAATGCACTAAGTAAAAGTTTTTCATTAAAACTTGAACTAATAAGTGTTTGTAGTGCTAAAAAGTATTATGTATTCTAAACTGTTATTTGGCAAAAGTTCACTTGGTGGAAGAAGGGCGCAGTCAAGAGGAAAGAAGAAAGTTGGAAAAAAAAAAAAAAAAAAAGGAAGGAATAGATTTGGAAGAATCCCTTACACTTGTGATATGCAGCTATTGACTTCACCTGAGCCCTTGTGGCCTTGCAGAATCATAGAAGATGATTCATTTGGCTAGCTCTTCAGAATATATCCAGACATTAAGTCCCAAGTATGCAAACCTTCCCCTCCATCTCCAATTTTGAGGAGATGTTTACTTTTTTCTTTGTGTGGTTCCACTATACGTTGTTACTCTACCATGATACTTTAAAAAAATCTGTATGCTTGTTGAGGCCAGGAGCTTTACCACTAGTTAGTTTATAGCTGTTAAATGAATCACTCTCTTACTTTTAAAAAATTTTGGTACATAGGGTACACATATTAAAAATTCTGGGGGGCTCCTGGGTAGCTCGGTTGAGTGTCTGACTTCTGCTCAGGTCATGATCTCACGGTTCATGAGTTCAAGCCCCACGTCGGGGTCTGTGCTGACAGCTCAGAGCCTGGAGCCTGCTTTGGATTCTGTGTCTCCTTCTCTCTCTGCGCCTCCCCCACTTATGTTTTGTCTCTCTCTGTGTCTCAAAAGTAAATGTAAAAAATTTTTTTAGAAAAATTCTGAAGATGAGGGGTGCTTGGTTGGCTCATTTGGTGGAGCATGTGACTCTCGCTCTTGAGGTTGTGGGTTTGAGCCCCAAGTTGGGTGTAGAAATTACTTAAAATCTTAAAAAAAATTATTTTTCCAGAAGATTAAAAGAAGAAGCAAAAGTGGGTATAGGAAGGAATAAAATAGTAACCTGAAGAGAGTTAATAAACTTTGATAATATCTTCCACCATTGCTTAGCCTTGAAATCAGCTTTGAGTTTCTTAGAGGTCAAAACAAGGAAAGATAATTGATAGAAAAACTACAGTGTCTATAAAATGAAAACATTCCATTTGCTAGTGAAGCAAAGCTTTGATTTGAGAAATAATTTTCCCTAGATTCCTTTCGAATCCTCATAATACGGACAACGTCCTTAAAGAGAGGAAAGGCTGCTGCTTATTTCCTTTAATGCAAGGTAGGGTATGTGTTATTTAGGGTAATGCAAGCTGCTTTAACCAGTAACCACTCGGATTTTTTTAAGTTTTTTTTTTTTAAGTTATTTATTTTTGAGAGAGAGAAAGCATGGGTCAGGGAGCAGCAGGGAGAGGGAGAGAGAGAATCCCAAGCAGCCTCCACTCTGTCAGTATGGAGCCCGATGTGGGGCTTGATCTCTCGAACTGTGAGATCATGACCTGAGCCAAAGTTGGATACTTGACCACCTGAGCCACCCAGGCACTCCTCAAATTTTCTTCTTCTTTTTTTTTTTCTTAGAAATTTCTCACTCACGTGCAGTATGGGTGTTACTGGTCTGTTGTTGATTCAGGGACAAAACCTGCACATTAGGTATAATGTCAAAGGACAAACTAAAGGCTAGTTTGCAGAGTTTCAGAACAATGGGTCGAAGTATGTAGTTTCTGACTTAATCTATGGATGAAATTTAAAGTATTTGAAGACTTTATGGACTCAATTTAGTTAGCTGTTAAGAAAAGTTTAAAATTGGCTTTTGAGGAAGGTTGGACAACAGGTAGCTTGAAGGTGACCTAAAGAGATGGAAGGCAGGTAATTTTTATTACCCATTAAAGGCAGATCTGTCTGCTTTACCAATTAACCCAGAAAACGATGGGATCAAAGTATTCTTTTAAAAATGAAAAAACCTAGGGGTGCCTGGATGGTTCAGTCGGTTGAACGACCCACTTCGGCTCAGGTCATGACTTCAAGGTTTGTGAGTTTGAGCCCCGTGTCAGACTCTGTGCTCACAGCTCAGAGCCTGGAGCCTGCTTCTGATTCTGTGTCTCCCTCTCTCTCTGCCCCTCCCCCACTCGTGCTCTGTCTCTCTGTGTCTCAAATAAATAAACATTAAAAAAAAAAAAAACCGGGGCGCCTGGGTGGCGCAGTCGGTTAAGCGTCCGACTTCAGCCAGGTCACGATCTCGCGGTCCGTGAGTTCGAGCCCCGCGTCAGGCTCTGGGCTGATGGCTCGGAGCCTGGAGCCTGTTTCCGATTCTGTGTCTCCCTCTCTCTCTGCCCCTCCCCCGTTCATGCTCTGTCTCTCTCTGTCCCAAAAATAAATAAAAAACGTTGAAAAAAAAAAATTAAAAACAAAACAAAACAAAAAAAACCCTAATCAAGTCTCTTGCCCAAATAGAATGTTATTCTGCTTTCGTATAGGGAAAGGCAGAGTAAGTGTATCTGTATTCAAGGCCAGGTTAATACAAAACATGAAAGACTTAGTTTATGTCTTGATAAGATAGAATTTAGACTAAAAATATAGAGAGAGAAGGATACACCGTCTTGCATAAAAGCATAATGAATTATGTAAAAATGTAATTTATATTTGCCAAATATCAAAGACTTAAAAATATTGAGAAAAATTATGATTTCAAGAAATAATTCTCATATACAGAATTATAGGTAAGGAAGACAAAAAACTTAGTATCTTAGTTGAATAATAACAGATTAATGGAGAGAGTGTATGGAATTATTAGATATAATTCAGATGCACGTAAATCTTAAAAATTCAACTTGGCACATAGTTTTTCAGTAACTGTAAGAACAGACTTTATTCTGCAGGGTACATAAGCACATGATCTAGCAATTGGGCACTGTAGAAATAAAGTAGTAGTGAACTAAAAAGTAAAGACTCATTACACAAAACTAATAAAGGTCTGTAAAGCCAGTTTTTATTTGTTAAACAAGTACAGTTTTATTCCCCATCAGTTTATGTCCATAGCTTCATTTCCGTAGGGTGGAATTCTATAGGATATGATTATCTTTAATTTTAGTAAAGTATACCAGATTGCTTTTTTTTTTTTTTTTTTTTACAGTTTATTTAAGTAACCTCTGTATCTAACATAGGACTTGAACTCACGACCCCAAGAGCATCAGTCACATGCTCTTCAGACAGGGCCAGCCAGACACCCCCAGATTGCTTTTCAATATAGTTGTATTGATTATGAGTCTTTTTTTTTTTTAATAAATATTTATTTTTGAGAGAGCATGAGTGGGGGAGGGGCAGAAAGAGAAGGGGACAGAGGATCCAAAGTGGACTCTGTGTTGACAGCAGTGAGCCCAGTGTGGGGCTTGAATCCACAAACCCTGAGATCATGACCTCAGCCATCGGGTGCCCAACCGATTTAGCCACTCAGGTGACCCTAATTATCATTTTATTAATAGTGTATAAATAGTGTATTTATTAATAGTGTAATAACAGTTTCCCTGTGTGGAGGCCTGTGCTTTATATTATCAGGACTTAAAATTTTTGCCGACCTCATGGGAATAAGTTGCTTTAATTTCTCTACTAGTGAGGATGAGTGTATCTTCATATTTTCTAATTTTTTCCTTTATGGCTTGCACTTTTTGTATATTTTCAGAAATCCTTTTCTCTGTCTTCTCAAAATTATTCCTCTGTGTTCTCCTCTAAAATTTGGGTTAACATACAGCATCTTTAATTCTCTTGAAATTTCTTTTTGTGTATGTTAAGATGGGGATCTTATTTTACCTATTTTTATGCAGTTATCTAGTTTCAGTATCATTCATTGAAATTATTCTTTCCGCACCAATTTATAATGTCACTTCCTATTTCCATGTATATATATGTGGGTCTGTATCACGATCCACTGTTCTCTTCCACTGGTCTGTTATAGTATATTTTATGTTACACATTTCTCTTACAAAAAGCTTCAAACATAAAGAGATAATAGTATAATGAGCCCACATTAACTCATCATCCAGATTGAACAGTTACCAAGTATTTTACCACACAAGTATCATTTTTGTCTTTTGTGGCATATTCCAGTTCTTGGTTCACTTTACTCCTAGCTTTTCACATGGATTTCTGTGATCACACCATCAAAATTAACATCTTAAAATATTGTCTGATAGCTTTATTCATATACAGGTATCTCTGATTATTTCAAAATGTCTTTTTATAATTGGCTTTTTAAAATCAAGATTCCATCAGGGTCCTCATGTTGAATTTGTTTTTTTATATTATGAATTTAGAGCATTTCAGCACAACTGTCTTTCCCCAATTTCTCAGTTTTTCTTGACCTTTGCCTGTGGAAGAAATCAAACAGGTTTTTCTTGAATAGTGCACATTATGGATTTGTGCTCCTTCATGGTGTAATTTAACTTGTTCTATCTCCATATGTCCTGTAAACAAGTTATTTTTAAAGGTTTATAAGCAAAATTTAGGTTCAACTTCTTTGAGGTATGGAGGCAAAGAATACCTCATAGGTAGGTGGTGCTGGTACTTTATGTTACATTGTATCAAGAGGCATGTAATAAACGAATATTTCTCCCACTCTTAGCAGTGCTAAGATCATATTAGCATTCAGGTGGGATTCAGGTGGTTTCACCTGGATCCCTCCATAACAAAATTGATCTGATAGTTCATCCATTAATGGTGATATTTTGATTGCCATTCCTCCTGTACTTATTAGCTGGAATTCTCTACATAACAACTTTGCCTCATCAATTAGAGCTCTTTGGTTACCCCTAAATACAGTTGGTACCAAAAAGGCAGGATAAATGCTGTGTTTTTTCCCTTAATTTCTTTTTAAGTTTATTTATTTTGAGAGAGAGTGTGTGAGAGCACACAAGCGGGGAAGGGAAGAGAGAAGAAGAAACAGAATCCCAAGCAGGCTCCATGCCGTCAACACAGAGCCCTACAAGGGGCTGGAACTCAGAAGCTATGAGATCATGACCTGAGCTGAGATCTAGAGCACTCAACCAACTGTGCTACCCAGGCGCCCCTTTATTTTTTCCCTTTAGTCAGTGTTTAGAATAAGGAGTTGGTGCTTTAACAAGTTTCAGTGGGAACCAATAAGGGTTTAGTATCGCTATTGAAGATTTGAGTGAGTATCATCAGTCTAGTTGTCCGTCCCACCCTGGTGGCAAAGTTGGTCTAAGATTAGTCCATCATTACTCAAAGCAGAAGTCAGTCTTTTCACTTAACTATACATTGTTGTATTGTTTAATTTTAGAAAGAGCATATGGCTTTTAATTGTAAAGATATGTAAAATTTTAATGGAAATGTTAACTCATTTTTCTTATTGTCATTTTTTGATCAGTTGTAAAATGTCTATTTTTTGTATGTTCATTGGTCATTCATTTGTATTTTTTCCTTTTGATCATGATTTTTTGTTCTTTTCTCTTTGTTGATCTTCATCTTGTTTCAGGAAGGCTTTTGGTTTCCTAAGGATGCTCTTTGTCTCCTGTTGGAATTCCCTCTCAGAATTTATAATTTGCCTTAATTTTTTAAAGTTACTCTTTTGGAAGGGGTTATAATAGATTAAAGAGATTCTTTAATACGGAAAATCCTGCATAGCATGGCTATCCTTACCTCTGTGTTATAAATATTAACTTCTCCTTTTTTCTAGTACTTTTTGTGTATTTAAGTATTTATATGAGCATAAGTGTTAATGCTTCCTTCAAATGAGTTTACTTATGTGTTGACATGAAATAGCATGCCTTTTGCCTAGGAGGCCCTGCTCATATTAAAATTCTTTTGAAATATTCCATCTAATCATCATGTTCCTAGGTGGCTTTTTATATGCCAGTAGAAGAAAAAACGACCTTGTTAAGCAAATAGGTAATTAATAGGTAGAGCTGTCCTTAATTATGCAAAGGAAAAATTTTTAAATATTAAGACTTACATTTCTTAGGCAAATACAGTGATTGTTACAGGGTTATGATATACTATCAATATTTTCATATTCTTATGAACTTGAATGATGTATTTATTTCCTTTATGTAATAATTGATTTTATTCCTATTATTTTGGATAGACACTTGGCATTTCACCTGAAGAGAAATTTGTTATTACAACAACAAGTAGGAAAGAAATTACCTGTGATAATTTTGGTAAGCAGTGTTTGATGCTTTTATATTTAGTATATTCTAGTATATTATAGGGCAGTAACTATTTTATTACATAGATAAGCATCTAAAATTATTGATAATTTTGGTTACTTTCGTGGAGTGGAGGGGGAAACTGATTATATGTACACAGTTTGTGTAGAGGTCATATTTTTCAAACAAGATTATAGAAAAATAGTTGTCATTTACGGCTGCAGAAGATGAGATGTTGTGTAATACTTGGCCACATTTCTTTTACATGGGCCCTCAAGAAGTTAATTCACGCCAACTTAGATTCTTCCACTATCTTTTTTTTTTTTTTTTTTTTTTAATGTTTGTTTATTTTTGAGAGAGAGACAGAGTGTGAGTGGGGAAGGGGCAAAGAGAGGGAGACACAGAATCCGAAGCAGGCTCCAGGCTCTGTACTGTCAGCGCAGAGCCAGATGCGGGGCTCGAACTCATGAACCGTGAGATCATGACCCGAGCTGAAGTCGGACGCTTAACTGACTGAGCCACCCAGGTGTCCCCCACTATCTTTTTTTTTTTTTTTTTTTTTTTTATCCAATTAGATTCCAGGACCTGCCAGTTTTCGTGCTTGATTCCTTTTGAATTTAGTTCCTTGTCTGATTTCCTGCGATAGTTTAACTTATTAAGAATTGAGTGTTGTAGATGAGTGGAAATATTTGGGCCAATTCCACTGTACTATCCTTAATAAAACACAACTGAATTTATAGATAGATCCATTGTTTGAGGGTTTGCCTGTACCATCTCTAAAGATATCTTATAGATATAATTTGCATATTCAGAATTATAAATTCATGGTGTTTCTGATACTAGTGTAGCACTTAAGTTATTACTTCTTAATTACAGATGACACTGTTAAAGATGGAGTCACTCTATACCTGCTACAGTCAGTCAATCAGTTACTACTTACAGCTACAAAAGAACGAATTGACTTCCTACCTCACTATGACACACTGGTTAAAAGTGGCATGTATGAATATTACGCAAGTGAAGGACAAAATCCTTTGCGTAAGTATTACATCTGTACTAATTTTGACAAACTATTACTATACTTTATCCCTTGACCACATGTTGCATTCCTTCACTTTTTAAAAATTCTATTTCTACTTTATTAGAAGATATGACTGGTCATTGTGAACTTCCTAGCTTCAACCTCTTCATCACAATATGTTTCTTTTTATATCTAAGTCTTCTTCAGAGTAAAGATACCTCTCTTTTAAAACTAATCTAGTTAGTATTACAATGTCTTCCACTTTAACGTATAAGAAATATTGTACCTACATATCTTTCCATCTCTTGTATACTCTGATTTATTCTTCCTGGCTTCCTGTAGACCTCTCCTAATTGAAAAAAATTTTTTTTTATGTTACAAATTTGTATACCTGAACTGCACAAGTAAGTGGTTTTTGGTCTGGTCTCCATTTCTTGTTTCTTTCTACCATTACTTCTCACCACTTTTATCCTACCTTTGGATTGTTTGCTAATGACCTTTATATAAATCAGTTGATTTAGAGAGTCTTTTCTGTCTGGATCCTGCCAATGTGTTCAGTACTACTTAGATATTCATTACAAACTTATTAAAAATATTTTTCTCGTTGTATGCATTATAGTTTGTAGGAAATTAGAATACATAGATAAGTAAAGAGAACATAGAGAACATCATATCTCTACCACACAGATATAACTACCACTTACACTTTGGTGTTTATCATTTCAGACCCTTTCATAACTTTTTTAGTGGTTTTATATGGTACATACTTCTTTAATCTACTTTTTTGTTTAAAATAAAATGAACATGTTTAATATATATGTCAGTGTATATTTGTTTTTAGTGTTTATACATTATTTACATAAATTTCTTTGAACAGTGTTCTACTGTTAGACATTTAGGTTGTTTTTAGTCTTTTTTATGTGACACATGACTGAATATTCTTTTGTCTAAATCTTTGTACACATCCTCACCTGAAGTACTGGTATTACTACTGTCAGCTGCAGTGGCAGGCTCTGTGCCAAATGCTTTATGAACATTATCTCATTTAATCCTTAATCCCATGTAGTAGCTAATGTTAGGTAATGACCCTACTTTGCAGAAGAAACTGAGGCTAAGAGATTTTAGGTAGTTTGACAAAGGCCACCCTACTAATAAGTGTTGGAGCCAGGATTTGAACCCTAGCAGAGGAAGAACTACTGAACTTGAACTCCTAACCGTTATATTTATTACCTCTGATGTTCATTATATACAAGAAAGCTACCGTCTTATTTCTCCCATCTTAAAAACATCATACTTACTTGCACCAGCTACTGCCCAGTTTTTGTTCCCGTTTACAGCAAAACTCCTTAAAAGAGTTGACTGTATTTACTGTCAGTAGTGTCGCTCCTCTTCCCATTCTCTCCTTTTCACTCTCTTGTATTTTTTTTTTTTTAAAGAGAGTGCGAGCCAGGGGAGAGTGGTAGAGAGTATCTTAAGCAGGCTCCATGCTCAGTGAGGAGCCCAACAGGGAGTTTGATCCCACAACCCTGGGGCCATGGCCTGAGCTGAAATTAGGAGTTATATGCTCAACTGACTGAGCCACCCAGTTGCCCCTGTAGTTACACTTTGAAAGTCTCCAGTGACTAAATCCAATGATCAGTTTTCAGTTCCCATTTTACTCAAGGCATTGACAGTTTGTCACTTTTTCCTCCTTGGTAAAATAATCTTCACTTAACTTTTGAGAAACCATACTCTATTTTGTTTCTACCTCACTGTCTTCTCTGTAGTCTTCTCTCTCCATCTTCTTTTTTTCTTTTTCTTTTTTTCTTTAATTGAGATATAATTGACCTCCCTCCTCAACCTTCTTAATCTTGAAGTGCCTCAGGGCTTAGTTCCTTGGTTCCTTATCTTATTTAGTCATCCTATCCAATGTCATTGTTCTAAATACCGTCTTTATGGCAGTGACTCCTAAATGGAGGTGATAGAAATGGTAGTTTTTAGTTAAATATTGATAATAATGTCAGACTTCTCTCCTGAATCCCAGTTTTGTCTGTGCAGCTGCCCATATGTTATCTCCACTAGAAAACCTAAGATGGGAGCCCTGATCTGATCAGTGAATCCTAACTACACATAATTTTCCCATCCAAATTGATTATTGCTGTTTTTTTTAGTTGCTTAGGCCAAAAATCAAATTGATCTTTCATTCAGTCTGTCAGAAAGTTCTGTTGGCGCTATCCTCAGTGTGTATCTAGAAATGACAGTTTGTTTCTTTAAACATGATCTCGAGGAATCATCACCTAGATTATATAGTGAACTCTTAATTCATCTCTATCTTTTCATGCCTGTCCACGTAAGGTTTGAGAAGTCAGATTGTGTTACTCTTCTGCTGAAAACACTGATGGTTCCCCATTTCACTGAGAATAAAAGCCGAAGTCTTTTTAATCATCTATATGACCTTTGTAGCTCTGCTTTGTGAGTTCTCTGCCTTTGTCTCAACTCTTCTTTTTGCTTGTTCATTTTACCCCAGTTCTAGCTCTATACTTAGCTTAGGGCCTTCTGCTTGTAATACTCTTTGTCCAGATAGGCCCTGTCTCATTGCCTCACCTCTTTGAAGTTTTGTTTATTACCTTCTTAACAAAAATTAACCTGCTTAAGATTGCAACTGTATTTCCTTTGTGCCTTTACTGTTAGTCTCTTTGCTCTTTCTTTTCTCCATCACGTATACAACTTTCTAACATGATTATGATTATATTACATTTTCCATCTCTCTCATCATTTTCCATCTTTTTAAAAAAAAAAAATGTAATGTTTGTTTATTTTTGAGACAGGGTGAGCAGGGGAGGGGCAGAGAGACAGGAAGACAGAATCCAAAACAGGCTTCAGGCTCTGAGGTGTCAGCACAGAGCCTAATGTGGGGCTTGAATTCACCAGGAGTGAGATCATGACCTGAGCTGAAGTCAGATGCTTAACCAAATGAGCCACTCAGGCGCCCTGATTCTTCCATCTTTTCATTAGAATGTTAACTCCACAAGATTAGGACTCTTGTCTGTTTTGTTCTATCCCTAGAATAATGGCTGAAAGTAGTGTTTAAATACTTGCATATTGAATGAACTTGTAATTCTTTCTCTGGAGATAGATTTCTAAATATATAATTATAGAGTGAATAGGTAGTTCATTTTCAAGATTTGATATAAATTTAATTGCCTTCCAGATTAGTTGTGCTAGTCATCATTCCTGCTGTCATATGAAAAAGAAAGTCTCCCTGTTTAAGTTCTTGCTTTGATTACTGTGACTTTACATTCCTAGGTCTTTCCCTCCTTTTGTTTTCATTGGCCTTTGGTGGTGCTTCTTATTATCCTTGACCATATAGTGGATATTTCTTCAAGTCATGCTGCTCTTTGTTTATACTTTTCTCTTAATGAAGTGATCCAAGCCTTAACTGTTCTGTCAGTGAAGCAAAAATCCTTACCTCTGGCTGTTTTTATTCTCTTAAGTATCTGTTCTAGCTCCCTATGGGCCACCTATACTCATTGAGTTTGATGTAGTAGTGGTGGCGCATTGCAGCTAAAACGGAATGATTGTTTTCCTTCCCCTCTAAATTTTTCCTTACTGGTAAATATGACCATTTATCAAGTCTTCTAGAGCAAAGACTCAAAACCATCTTGAATTTTTTTCTTTTGTTCATTCATATTTCTGCAGATACAAATTCTTCCCTCCAAATTTCTCTTAATTCTTTCTTTTCCTCCCATTTCTTACAATGTTCCTCCTCCATTTTCTAGACATTACCATTGGCCATATCCTTTTATGTAATCTGATTTGTGGTAACTTCTTTGTAGTTTATAAACATAGCCATTCTGTAAGTGTTTAGACTTTGGAATGCTTGCTGGGGTGCTACTCTGTGGATTAATTTATAGTGTTGGGTTATGCTTCAGGGAAAGTAAGAGACATAAATTTGGTATGTTGCCCTTTTTAATTAAGGAAATAAAAGTGGAAAATAGTTTTAGTAGTGACCTTGAAGAAAAGAGAATATTAGGTGATAATAGTGAGCCATTAAGAAGTTGAATATCAGCTTGGTTGTTGTAGGAAATAATTAGCAGTTCTCTGTTAAACAGACATGTTCTGCCATTTGACAAGTTGCTGTTAGTTACAAGATTTCCATATCTAAATTAGTTCTTAATAGACACTTTTATAGTTGCTTTAGATTTGCCCCTTCATCTCTAAATGTGTTTACTTTTGACTTGTGCATGATGTATTACATACCACGAACTAGTATTTGATTTTATGGTTATGGTCTTCTGTTTGTCTTCTATGTCTGTATGTCTGTCTTTAGATTATAAACTCCTTGAAGCCAGGAATCATGGCTTGGCTGACTCATGCCGTTTAGTGCCTTACAAGTACTGGTTGATGACTGCTTTTTTATGCGGTGGTGATTGGTGATGATGCCTTTATTATGTATTATATCATTAGGATCAGGATAATACTTTAATTCTAGCTCTTTGGAAAATAAAAGTGATGGCTTAAGGTACTTCAGAGTTTCTTTTACTTTGTACTTTTAAATGAAGTATTTGGGAGGGAAAAGTTAAGCAGTGATGTCTTCTCATTCTCTTCCAGCATTTGCTCTTGCCGAATTAATTGACAATTCATTGTCTGCTACTTCTCGAAACACTGGTATTAGAAGAATACAGATCAAATTGGTAAGAAAATAATACTATAAAGAAATTTTACTTTTCCTTTTATAGAAGTACCGTAAGTTCATTGTAGAAAAATTAGAAAATAAGGTCAAAAACTAAAAGTAGAAATAATTATTTGATGTCCCTTCATTGTTAAAATTTTTTATGTGCCCTTTTTTCTATGCATATATGTATATATGTATGTGTGATCATAGCTTACATTTTGTTTTTTGTGATCTTCTACTTTCCTTTGACAGTCCGTTGTAGACATTTGTCATATGAATATTCTGCAGTATAATGTTGTTATAGTTTCATTTATTGGTTATATGATAAATTATGTAATCTATTGTTGAACATTTAGATTTTTTTCTGTATTTTTGCCATTGTGAGGAATGCTGGCATGATTGATAGGTCTTTGTACATGTATCTAATTAGTTCCTTAAGCTAAATTCTGAGGTATGGAATTTCTGGATTAAAGGACATGAAGAATTCTAAGGCCTTTGACTTATATAGCTGAAGTACCTTTTAGAAAGTTGTAATACATTTACACTTCCACCAGCAATGTGTGAGTGAGCCCATTGAATTACTTCTTTAATGTTTAACTTTTTATAGTTTTAATATTGATTTGACTTTTCCTGTCTTTGTGAACTTATTTCATAGCTTTTTGATGAAACACAAGGAAAACCTGCCGTTGCAGTAATAGATAATGGAAGAGGAATGACCTCTAAACAGCTTAACAACTGGGCTGTGTATAGGTTGTCAAAATTTACAAGGCAAGGTGACTTTGAAAGGTTAGAAAACCTTACTCACTTTTTTGATGGGGAGCTGGGAATTTTAATAAGGATGGGAACTCTAATATGTCTTTAGTTAAATGTGGTACATTGGAGGTTTTGACATTATCAGCATATATATTGTCAGCATATATACTTAAGATTTTTATATTATTGAGTTTTTATTATCAGTACTTAGAAATAGTCAAAATTACATAATATTTTGCCCTTCCACTGAAGAAATATTTTTGCATTTCCTAAGATACGTAGAAGCTATTATGATATATTAAGTACTTTGGACCTTTCACCCTTTCCTTACTAAAGTTTGATGAGAGCTTTGTGGTCTCTAGAGCAGTAGGATGGTTTTAAACTAGGCTTTAGAAATCACCCAGTGTGACTTACAGAGTGTCTAATGAACCACATTTAGTTCTGTTGAGTTCACCATTGCTCTACTTGACAGGTCTCTGCTTAATAAAACATTCACAGCTGTTAGTGAATAGTGTCTAGTCAAGAGTTTTGTATCAGAATATGCTTATAGAAAATATCCTGAATGAGAATGTTACAGGGGAAACAAAATATACTAGAAGTTGTCAGGGTTATAAAGATAGGTCTTTGGGATATTAGCTGAATTCTAGTAAGAACTGTGACCCACAAGTCTTTTGGTATTTTCAGCTATGTTGTGTACTTCAGGTAGCACACTTGGGAAGAATCTGTTGTTGTTGTTATTATTATTTTTAAGTAATGTTTGTTCGTGTCCTATTTTTTTCTTTTTGTCATGTCAAGGAGAATCAGTCAAATTTAGGGATTAATCTTAATATTGTTAAAAATTAATATAGTTCACATATTTGCCTTCTTGTTTCTGAAATTTCAGCACCCACAATTTTTACCAAATTTGTACATACTTATAGTGTCATGGTTAGAGGCCATATAGTGAAGACAGTCTCAGAAATCATTTGGCTTGGTTTGAATCTAGCCTTAATAGTTGCATGACATTGGTCAAGGTATTTTACTTCTTTGTTTTTTTTGTTGTTTTTTTTTTTTTTTTTATTTATTTTTGGGACAGAGAGAGACAGAGCATGAACGGGGGAGGGACAGAGAGAGAGGGAGACACAGAATCGGAAGCAGGCTCCAGGCTCTGAGCCATCAGCCCAGAGCCTGACGCGGGGCTCGAACTCACGGACCGCGAGATCGTGACCTGGCTGAAGTCGGACGCTCAACCGACTGCGCCATCCAGGCGCCCCGACTTCTTTGGGTTTCAGTTTACATCTGTGTAAAATGTGGATAAAACCTCATGAGGTTTTGTGAAAACCAAGTGAGTTAGTACACTGTAAAATCCTTAGAATAGAGCTTGGTTTATGGTAAGCAATGAGTAAATACAAGCTCTATAAGCTATCATTTTAGTTACTACTTTCTCATTGTTACCCTCAGACTTTTCTACAACCATTCTTTTTCATTATATTCATGAGTACATGTCATTTCAAGGATTTATAAAGTATCCACAGAGAAGGCAAAGACCATTGTCTTTTATAATGTAAGGATAGAATTTAGCATGCAATAGAAATATTAGGTATAAGGGAAAGGAGGACAAATAGTAGATTGGGCAAAAAAGGTAGAAAAATGTCATTTAAATCAAATGGAAGAGTAGAAACTATAGTGTTAGATTAAATTTTACCTGGATTCATGGAACATGGACTCTCATTTTTCTCTAGGTCTTAGCACAATGTAAACTTTTAAACTTAAGTCAAATTTTAGGGAAATTAAAAATTTTTAACAGTCATTTATTTATTTTGAGAGAGTGCGAGTAGTGGAGAGGGAGAGAGAGAATCCCAGGCAGCCTTCATGCTCAGCGTGGAGCCTGACATGGGGCTCGATCTCACAAGTCATGAGATCATGACCTGAGCTGAAATCAGGAGCCGGACACACTCAACCAACTGAACCACCCAGGCACCCCAAGACATTTTATTTTTTGGTAGAAAGCTAACTGTTGCTGGTTTTGGTCCTAGCATTTTAGGTATCACTAAACAATCAGTTGTTGTAGCTACTATATACTCATAGTCTTTGAGTCTAATATCGGTCCCTTGACCCACCCACTCTGATTTTTGTTAACATCAGATGTTAACAAAGCTTATTCCCCTAGCTTCTGCTCCTGTAGAAGAAGATTATCAGTAGCTTTACTATTTCCAGTTTAGTTTTTACTGGATACAAGAGTGGATGTCATAGGACACAGGCTATGAAAGACAAGGAAGGACAGCCTAAAATATAAAACAACTGACTCTCTTGGCCTGTAGGTTATGTTGTAGAGAGAAAAACAGAAGTAAAACACACAAAAAATTTATAAGCATTCCAGTCATGGATTATTGCTGTTAAGAAAATATTGGTTGGGGGAGAGGCGCCTGGGTGGCTCAGTCCGTTAAGCATCCAACTCTTGACTTCAGCTCAGGTCATGATGTCACGGTTCGGTTCGTGGGATAGAATGCCTCATTGGGCTCCAGGCTGAGCATAGAACCTGCTTGGGATTCTCTCTCTCATTCTCTCTCTGTTTCTCCCTCGTTCACTCTTGCTCTCTGTCAAAATAAATGAATAAACATTAAAAAAAAAAAAATCAGGGGCGCCTGGGTGGCTCAGTCGGTTAAGCGGCCGACTTCGGCTCAGGTCATGATTTCATGGTCCGTGAGTTCGAGCCCCGCGTCGGGCTCTGTGCTGTCAGCTCAGAGCCTGGAGCCTGTTTCAGATTCTGTGTCTCCCTCTCTCTGACCCTCCCCCATTCATGCTCTGTCTCTCTCTGTCTCAAAAATAAACGTTAAAAAAAAAAAAAAAATCAGGTGATGTGTTAGAGCCTGATGGGCATCTCTTAAATTAAAATCATTAGATAAGAGGGCCTCTTTGAGATTACATTGGTTGAGACTTGAATGATTAAAAGAAAATAGCCAAGTGAAGATCTGGGGGAAGAATATTCCAAGTAGAAAGAATACCAGCAAAGACAAAGACCTTGAAAGTATCATCAGCTTGTTTTGATTGGGACAGAGCAAGGAGACAAGTGTGGTTAGACCACAGTATATGGAGGGGAGAATAGAGGGAGATGAGGTGAGAGTTGTTACTTGCCAAAATTCTTTATAACTCCTGCTCAACCTTGGTACTCCTCTTCCACCCACCCGTTTTATTTTGAAAAAGTTAAAGCTAACAGGTTGAAAGAGCAGTATTAGCATGCACGTATCTTTCACCTAGATTTATTTGCTAAATAACACTTTGTCACATTTGTTATCTTCTGTCTATATGCATACTCACATTCCCTTCCTAAATCATTTTAAAAATTAGATTCTTTATGAAATTTCACTACTAAATACTGCAGCAAGTATCTCTTTCACAGGGATATTCTCATAATGATAATACCATTATCACACCCAAGAAATTTATCATTGATTCAAAGTATATAATGTTCATATTCAAGTTTTTCCCCTTTGTTATGTCTCTATTTTCTCCTTTACAATAATTTGTCACATATATGTCTTTAACAATACTAGTTTTTTGTGGAGTTCAGGCTAGTTGTAGAAAGGTTCAAAACCTGGATCTGGGGGTGCCTGGGTGGCTCAGTCGGTTGAGCGTCCGACTTCAGCTCAGGTCACGATCTCCCGGTTCGTGAGTTTGAGCCCCTCATCAGGCTCTGGGCTGATGGCTCAGAGCCTGGAGCCTGCTTCTGATTCTGTGTCTCCCTCTCTCTCTGCCCCTCCCCCATTCATGCTCTGTCTCTCTCTGTCTCAAAAATAAATAAACATTAAAAAAAAAAAAAAACAAAAACCTGGATCTGAGTGTTTCTTCAGCACTATTCTTTTCCTCAGCAGTTTATGAACATTGTCATACAGAAAAGTTGAAATTCTACAGTGATAACCCAGATATTCATACCTAC
Source organism: Neofelis nebulosa (assembly GCF_028018385.1). Lineage (NCBI taxonomy): Eukaryota > Metazoa > Chordata > Mammalia > Carnivora > Felidae > Neofelis > Neofelis nebulosa. Next base: position 53,391,800 of record NC_080792.1, read on the forward strand.
ATTCTTTTTTTTTTTTTTTAAATATAATTTATTGTCAAATTGGCTTCCATACAACACCCAGTGCTTATCCCAACAAATGTCCTCCTCAGTGCCCGTCTCATACCTATTTTCTACCATTGACTGTTGCTTTCCCACTAGTCTATCCTACCGATATTCAGTTCAGGTTTTAAAATTTAATTCAAAATAAATTACAGATATCTGTAAACTTTTTCCTAATGCTTAAAGCATTGATACCATTACTAGAGTCCGTTTCTTTTGAGGTAAAATTTATATGCAGTGAAATGCTCACATCTGTCTTAAGCTTTTCATTGGATTTCTTTATTTTTTATGGTTCTATAATTTACATACCATAAAATTCACCATATTAAAGTGTACAATTTAGTAGTTTTGAGTATAGTCACAAAGTTGTGCATCATCACCACTAATTCCAGAACGTTTTCATCACTCCAAAAGAAAAGAAACCTTTACTCATGGTGGTCACTTGTGTGTCCCCTCACCATCTCCCTCACTCTTAGCAGTCGTTAATGTGCTTTCAGTAGTTGTTAGTCTAATTTTTAGTTGTTTTTGTAGGGATTACAATTAACATCTTACAATCCAGTTTGGATTAATAGCAATTTACTGTCTGGAATATACAAAGAATTTGCCTCTATATGGTTTTATTCTCCTCCTACTCCTTTGTGTTATTTTTATATAAGTGACATCTTTATACATCATAGTTGCATCAACATAGTTTTATAGTTACTGCTTTATGCAGTTATCTTTTAAATCAGAAGGGGGAAAAATCAGAAAGGATGTAAAAAGCATCATCTTTAGTAACTATTTTGGGCAGATCTACTAGCAACAAATTCCCTCAGTTTTTGTTTATCTGGGACTGTCTTAACCTTTCCTTTATTTTTGAAAGTTGAGTTTTTTCTTTTAATGCTTTGAACATGTTTGCCTACTGCCTTTGGTTCCATAGTTTCTGATGAAGAATCAGCTGTTAATCTTATTGCATATCCCTTGTGTGTGACTAATCTCTTCTGTCTGCTTTCAAGATTTTTTTTTTTTTCTGGCTTTTAATAGTTTGATACTGATGTGTCTAGGTTTGGGTCTTTTGAGTTCCTTCTACTTGGTGTTTGAACTTCTTAGATTTGTAGATTAATGTTTTTCATCACATTTGTGGAAGTATTTGGCCATTATTTCTTCAAATCTTTCTCCTCTGTGGCTCTTATTATCCATATATTGATATGCTTGATGGTGTCCTATAGGTTTCTGAGATTGTGTTCATTTTTCTTTATTCTTTTTTCTTTTTGTTCCTCAGACTAAGTACACTCAGTTGACCTGCCTTTAAGTTCACTGATTCTTTGTTCTGCCAGCTCAGATCTGCTAGTGAGCCACTTAAATGAATTTTTTTTATTTTTTTATTTATTTATTTATTTTTTAAATATTTTTTTCAACGTTTTTTATTTATTTTTGGGACAGAGAGAGACAGAGCATGAACGGGGGAGGGGCAGAGAGAGAGGGAGACACAGAATCGGAAACAGGCTCCAGGCTCCGAGCCATCAGCCCAGAGCCTGACACGGGGCTCGAACTCACGGACCGCGAGATCGTGACCTGGCTGAAGTCGGACGCTTAACCGACTGCGCCACCCAGGCGCCCCTTAAATGAATTTTTTTTAAATTGCAGAACTTTTATTTGGTTCTTTTTTAAAAAAATAATTTCTGCCTCTGTTGTTTATTTGGTGAAACACTGTGCTCATACTTCACTATTTACTTCATGATTTCTGTTCATTAATGCACTTTAAAATAGCTGATTTAAGGGCTCCTGGGTGGCTCAGTTGGTTAAGCATCCTACTCTTGGTTTTGGCTCAGGTCATGGTCTCATGGTTCGTGAGATCAAGCCCCACATCCGGTTCTTTGCTGACAACATGGAGCCTGCTTGGGATTCTCTTTCTCCCTTTCTGCCCTGCCCCCAAAATAAATAAGTATTTAAAAAATAAAATAGCTGATTTAAATCTTTGTCTAGTAAGTCTAGTGTCTGGGCTTTCTCTGAGACAGTTTCTTCTTACTGCTATTTTTCCTGTGTGTGGACTATACTTTAATTTGGCATGGCTTATAATTTTTTTCTTTTTTTAAAACTATTTTTAATGTTTATCATTTTTGAGCGAGACAGAGAGAGAGAGAGTGAGTGTGTGTGTGTCTGTAGAGGAGGAACAGAGAGAGGGGGAGGCACAGAATCCAAAGCAGGTTCCAGGCTCTGAGCTGTCAACACAGAGCCCAATGTGGGGCTCGAACTCAGGAACTGTGAGATCATGATCTGAACCAAAGTTGGCCACCCAACCTACTGAGCCACCCAGGCGCCCCAGTTTACAATTTTTTGTTGAGAATAAGACATTTTAAATAATATAGTGTTGCAAGTCTGGAAATTAGATTGATCCTTCTCCCCAGGGCTTGTTTGTTGCTTCTGGTTTTTTTGTTATTTTTATAGTTTCCCCTCTAAACTAATTCTGTAAAGTCTGTATTCTTTATCTTGTGTTGCTAGCTAGTGATTGGACATTTCCCTAAATGTCTGGAACCATCAAGTCTTCCCAGCTTTTGCCAGTGCGTTCTGTTTGCATATTGGAGTATGTCTTTAATGCTCTGGTAGGAAGTTTAAAACTCTGCCTTAGTCTTTACTTCTTGCTTGCACAGAACCTCAAAGTCAGCCAGAAATGAAAGCTTAGGGCTTTCTTGAGCATGTGGCTAGCCCTGCATGTGAGTATGCCCTTCTTCTCTATTCTCATGAATATGTTGCAGCTTTTAAAACCCACTATGGATCTCTCATTCTCCAGCTTTTCTTTGTCAGTTTTTGGCCAGGTTCTTATTTCCTCCCAGTTGTTTTCATTGCGTTCCTCAGCTGTGATCATAAATAATTACCATTGATAAGTTTTTGACAAATGACTGAGGGAAAAGTGGTTCACAGTGAGCAGGTTCTGAGGTGGGTCAAATAAAGGCAAACCCTACGAGTGGAGGTTCCTTGGGAACTGTCAGACAAATCTAATAATGGCAGTTCTATGGGAAAGGGGCTTTAGGGGAACTCCAAACTTGCTCCAGTGACTCCTGGGTAGCTGGTTTTCACTGTGATTGTAAGGCTATCAGTTTTCAAGGCTTCTGTGGAGCTGGTGAGGCGGGAAGTGGGATTGGGCATGTTAAAACATCACAGAGCGGGGCGCCTGGGTGGCGCAGTCGGTTAAGCGTCCGACTTCAGCCAGGTCACGATCTCACGGTCCGTGAGTTCGAGCCCCGCGTCAGGCTCTGGGCTGATGGCTCAGAGCCTGGAGCCTGCTTCCGATTCTGTGTCTCCCTCTCTCTCTGTCCCTCCCCCGTTCATGCTCTGTCTTTCTCTGTCCCAAAAATAAATAAACGTTGAAAAAAAAAAAAAAAAAAAACAACACAGAGCTCACTGTTCTGAGATTCAACTGTGTGTCTTGAATAAACACTCCTTGGATTGTTCAAGCCTTTGGTTAATACTTATTCTGAAAATGTTGATTTTTGACAATGTTTGCAGATGTTCTGTTGCTTTTATCAATGAGTGAGTTTTCATAGGTCCTTACTGTACCATTATGGAAGTGCTCACTCTGTTAACCGACTTTTGACAAATGCATTCACCTGTGTAATTCAAACCTCTAATAACATGTAGAACATTACATGAACCTAGAAAATTGGCTCATCACTCAGGCATTATTATAATCATTGCCATAGAAGTTAAATTCGGGGTGCCTAGGTGACTCCGTTGGTCGAGTGTCGACTTCAGCTCAGGTCATGATCTCGCAGTTTGTGAGTTTGAGCCCTGCATCATGCTCTGTGCCAACAGCTCAGAGCCTGGAGCCTGCTTCAGATTCTGTGTCTTCTTCTCTCCCTGCCCCTCCCCTGCTCGCGCTCTTTCTCTCAAAAATAAACAAACGTTTAAAAAAAAAAAAAAGAGGGGTGCTTGCATGGCTCAGTTGGTTAAGCACCTGACTTTGGCTCAGGTCATGATCTCACGGTTCTTGAGTTCAAGCCTCTCACGGGACTCTCTGTCAGTGCAGAGCCCACTTTGGATTCTCTGTCTTTGTCTCTCTCTGCCCTGCTCCTGTTGGTGCTCCATCTCTCTCTGCCCCTCCCCCGCTAGTGCATATGCTCTCTCTCATAAAAAACATTAAAAAAAATTTTTTTAAAAGAAGTTCAATTAGATACCTAGAACATAATTGCTGTGTGGTCATAATCCAGATGTGTGTTGAATCAGTGCTACCTCCTGCTCAGCCATTGAAAGGTCCTCAACTTAGGTAGCCTTTTTTTTTTTTTTTTTTTTTTTAAATAAAAATAGTATGCCATGGGGCGCCTGGGTGGCGCAGTCGGTTAAGCGTCCGACTTCAGCCAGGTCACGATCTCGCGGTCCGTGAGTTCGAGCCCCGCGTCAGGCTCTGGGCTGACGGCTCGGAGCCTGGAGCCTGTTTCCGATTCTGTGTCTCCCTCTCTCTCTGCCCCTCCCCCGTTCATGCTCTGTCTCTCTCTGTCCCAAAAATAAATAAAAAACGTTGAAAAAAAAAATTAAAAAAAAAAACAGTATGCCACATAGCTTATTTCCCATGCCATTTTTTTTTAGGTTGTAGAAATGGACCCTCAACAGGATTTTCCCTAATTTTGCCAAAGAAAAAGTTCGTCTTCAATACTTTTCTGCAAATTTGGATGAACTTTTACTTTCTGGTATTGGTGTTACTTGAATTCAGAGAATGATTATGGAACATTTAGGCATCCTACTTTAATTGGGTTAGTTTCATTGTGTTGCATAGATTTATTTCAGAAACTCTAATAAGGATCTGTGGCCATTTGTCAGTTTTATTGGAGGTAAAGCTTTCTTTATTGTGGGGTTATTCCCTTTGATAGGTTCAAGGTAGATATAAATATACATATGTAGTCACTCTACCCTATTTCCTGGCAACCACTTATATTTTAGTTTCTTTTACTAATTTTATTCTCTTTCTTGTTCCTTTTTCTTACTTTCAACATCTTCTGTGATTTCTTTTCTTGCATATTTTTTCTCTCTTTTATACAGTACTAATATATCAAAAAGATACAGTGTCCTTTTACATTGTATCAAGAATATGAATGTTTTTTGAAATTCTTTTGGATTATGTTATTCCTGAGGGATCTTTCTAAATTCTCTAGAGGAGTGCTTCTGTGATGCAAAAATTTTTGTAGGGTCTTAGATTATCTTTCTCTTGTACTTACCTTCATGAAGGGATGTTTATATAACCCTTGAGTGTAGATAAAGGAAATTTTCTGGACTTATTTACACAAGTCTGAAACCTAGACATTTGTGTTCTTAACCTTATTTGCTATGATAGGGTTTTTGCCTAGGTTAGATTTGCATAGATGGTTTGGGTTGAAAAGTAGACTTAATTCCTGGTGATTATGTCCATTCACTGTCAGTGACTAGAATTCTTAGTTTTGAATCAGTCTAAGTATGTGTGTGTTTAATCTCTGAGCCCATCTCTTTCTAAACTTTTGTGTATTTCCCGTATATGTTTTTAAGATAATATTGGGGGGTATTTTCAGGTTGTTTCCTAGAAGCATTGCCATAATAATTAAAGTCTTAGAAACCATTTACTTTGTAGGGGTGGGGGGGGGGGCAGCTCGATCTCACAACCTTGGAATCATGAGCTGAGCCAGTATCAAGAGCCAGTTGCTTAACTGGCTGAGCCACCCAGGTGCCCCTACTTTTTTTTTTTTAATACATTAGGTTCATAGAATTTAATTAATTACAGTTTTTGGTTTATAACAATTTATCAATTCAGGCATTGTATTTTTAAGGTTTATTGAAAAATTTAATAAGCCAAATAACCAGAATTTACCACCCAAACCAGTAAGTAGCACAGTTTCTGTAACTTACATCTGTGTGTTCCTCCCTTGTTCTGTTTTTTTCCTCTCCATCACAGTTAACTATCTTGAATTGTTTTTCTTATTTCCTTATTTGAACAAAATATTTTATTTTTTATTAAAAACAAAATTTTTTTAATGTTTATTTTTGAGAGACAGAGCATGAGTAGGGGAGGGGCAGAGAGAGAGGGAGACACAGAATCTGAGGTAGGCTCCAACTCTGAGTTGTCAGCACATAGCCACCCAGGCCTGAGCCACCCAGGCGCTCCTCCTTATTTTTGTTTTTAAATGTTTGTTTATTTTGAGAGAGGGGAGGGGAGGGACAGATTGAGAGAGAGAGAGAGAGGGAAAGAGAATCCCCAGCAGGGGAGGCTTTGCTGTGTGCAACACAGGGCTTGATCTCACAAATCAAACTGTGAGCTCATGACCTGAGTCGATACTGAGATTCGGGATGCTTAACCAACTGAGCCATGCAGGTGCCCCCTTATTTCCTTATATTTAAAAAATCTAACTTTGCTTGTTTTTTGATGCTGCGAAAAAGGATAGTCATATGATATGTTGTTCTATAAGGGACTTGTATTTTCACTTAATATTAGGTTACTAAGATTTCGTCTTTGTGTGGGTCTGTAGTTTTTTCTTTTTCATAACCATATAATATTCTTTTGTGCATACTTAAAATTGCACTGTATTTATCCAGTCTCCAGTCAGTGGGCATTTGGCTCCCCATGCCACATTTGGCATTATAAGCATTACTATCTTACTTATAAGTGTTTATGTGTGTGTATAATGTTACATATGTATTTGCTAGTCCAAATCTACGTAAGTTCTTAGATACCTAGAAGGGAATTTGTGGGTTAAAAGATAAAAGTTCCAATGTACAAGGTAGTAAATTGTTTTCCAGAGTGATTGTATTTATTTATACTTCCATCACTTATGTAAGTTTGAGGGTTTTTTTTTCTTTTGAAAGTTTGGGTTTTGAAACTCACATACGAAGCCATTTGAGTCTGTTGTTTTGGTGGGAGGAATTTTTTACTATTGCTTTGATTTTTTAAATATAGTTATAAGAATATTTAGGCAATTACTGACTTAGTTTTGGTAAGTTATACTTTACTAGGAATTAGTCCATTTCATTACATTTTCAAGTTTAGTAGTGTATATTTACTGGTAATGTTTTCAAAGAAATAATGTGTGCTTTGATAAATTAAAAAAATTTTTTCTCTTTTCAAATTCTTTGATTTCTGCTCTTAATGTCCTTGTTTTTTTTTTTTCTTTTTTGGTGTAGTATCTTGAGGTGTGGAATCTTAGATGATTGATTTGAGATTTTTCTAAGATGATGATTTTGTGCTACAAATCTTTAAGAACTATTTTCACTACATCCCACAAGTTTTGATAATGGTGTATATTCATTGTCCTACAGTTTGGTGTATTTTTTATTTCCTTTGTAATTTGCTCTTTGATCCATAGATTGAGGAATGTGTTGTTCAATTTCCACGTGTTCTTAACATATTTTCCTCTTTATGTTGATGTCTAGTTTGGTTTTATAGTCAGAGGAAATATTCTCTATACACTCTATTTAAATTTGTTGTTGAGATTTGTTTTGTGCTCCAGAATATGATGTATTTGGGGGAATTTTCTGTGTCCTTGAAAAGAATATATATTCTGCTGTTGTTGGGAGGAGTGTTCTGTAAATGTCAATTTGATTCCATTCGTCGATATTGTTTAGTTCTTTTATATCCTTGATGGTTTTATATCCTTGCTGGTATATTCTTTTATATCCTTGCTGGAATTTTGAAGTCCCCCACTTATTTACAGGTGTGTTTCTTTTTTCACTTCTTAATTTCTGCTTTATGTATTTTGAACTTGTGTTAGTTTATGTATACGCAGTTAGAGAATTGTTATGCATTCTTGGTAAGTGGATCCTTTTATTATTCTGTAATGCTACTCTGTCCTTGATAATTTTCTTGCTCTGAAGTATATTTTATGTGATATTCTTTAGCTTTCTTTTCATTCATGTTTTCCTGGTTGGTATGTCTTTTCTTATCCATTTTCTTTTAACCTACCTGTATCATTATATTGGAAATTCTTGTAGACAATATATACTTGGGTCACTTTTTTATTCATTTTATTTAGTGTATTTGTATTGTCACATTTACTATAGTTCTTGATACATATGTCAGGACTTAAGTATGTCTTGTATAGCTTCTCTATTCCTTTTATTTTTATTTTTCTGGCCTTTTTATGGGTTACTCAACATACTTTTCTGTATTTTGCTATTTTTATAAAGTGATTTTGACTATATTTTTGGTTTTATTTTTTAGTGGTTCTGAGGAATACTGTATACATACATAACATTACATTGTACTAGTAAGGATATTTTACCACTTAAAGTGAATTTTAGAAATTTTAACAAATTATTTAGGTCCCCTCACTGTCTCTCATTTATAATTGAGTTTTCTTAAGTTTTACCTCCATGTACATTGAGAACCATATCAAACGGTGTTATTTTGATTTCATCAGACTAATATAATTTAAAAACTCAAGAGGAGAATGAAGACCTATTTATCTATGTATTTGTTTCATTGTTCTTGCTTTTTTTTTTTTTTTTGATCATTTCCTGGTGATACTCCTTATCAGCTTGCTTTGATGTTATTGTAGCTACTCCAGCTTTTACATTTGTGTTGATGGTAACTTTTTTTCCAACTTTTTAACCTATTGTCACTTTATATTTAGAGAGTTTCTAGAAAAAAAATAGTTTCCTTAAGGTAGAATATAATTGTGTCTTAAAATTACACAATCGCTGCCTTTGTTTTTTTTTTTTTTTTTTTTAAATTTTTTTTTTCAACGTTTTTTATTTATTTTTGGGACAGAGAGAGACAGAGCATGAACGGGGGAGGGGCAGAGAGAGAGGGAGACACAGAATCGGAAACAGGCTCCAGGCTCCGAGCCATCAGCCCAGAGCCTGACGCGGGGCTCGAACTCACGGACCGCGAGATCGTGACCTGGCTGAAGTCGGACGCTTAACCGACTGCGCCACCCAGGCGCCCACAATCGCTGCCTTTGAATTGAGGTTTCAGACCAGTTACATTACTGTGATTATTGGGATGTTTTGATTTAAACTCTGCGGTCTTTGTTATTTGTTTTTTTCATTATGTTTTTTTTGTTGTTGTTCCTGTTTTTCTTTTTTCTTCTGCCTTATTTTAAAATGAGTATTTTATTTCCTTTGTTGGCTTGTTATTTGCTACCCTTGTTGTATTGATAATGTTAGCATTCAAAGTATGTATGTTCAATTTGTCACAGTCTATATCAAGTAATAATATACTACTTACATATAGTATTAGCATACCACAGCAGTAATACCTGTGCCATTTACTGTCTTAAAATTTATTTAGTATTAATTATTTTGAGAGAAAGAGACAGAGTGTGAGCAGGGGAGGGACAGAGAGAGAGGGTGACACAGAATCCAAAGCAGGCTCCCGGTTCTGAGCTGTCAGCACAGAGCCCAGCACAGGGCTTAAATTCATTACCTGAATTCATTACCTGAAGTTGGATGCTTAACCAACTGAGCCAGGTACCCCCATGCCATTTACTGTCTTGATGTTTTGTTTTTACAAAGCTTCTGTTGATATATATTAAATATTGAATTGTATTCTTTTTATTTTCCTTTATTTTTATTTTTTAAGTTTATTTATTTTGAGAGAGAGAGAACACGCATGAGCGGGGAAGGAGCAGAGTGGGAGGGAGGGAGAAAATCCTAAGCAGGCTCCGTGCTTTCAGCACAGAACCCAACATGGGGCTCGATCACATGAACTGTGAGATCAGGACCAAGAGTCAGATGCTTAACCGACTAAGCCACCCAGGTGCCCTCGTTATTTTCCTTTAAACAGGAGTCCTTCCCTCTGTTTAATTCACACATTCATCACCTTACATACTTCTTTTTTTTTCCCTCTTAACGCAGAAGAAAAAAAAAATTAAAAAAAAAAAAGACAGTTAAGTTTAAATCAAAACATACCAATAGTCACAGTAATGTAATTGGTCTAAAACCTCAATTGAAAGGCAGAGAAGAGGATTTTTAAATTTTATTCTCTTAGCACATTTCAGTTATACATACAGTAGTGTTAATGATTAGATCCTCAGACCTTATTTTTCTTATAGCTGAAAATTTGTGTCTTTTCACAACTGCTTCCCATTTCCTGACTCCCCAGCTTTTGTCAGACATTATTTGTAGCCTTTTCCATTTTTTCCTCTTTCTAGAACTATGCTTGTAGTGTAGTGAGATAGTTTCCTACTTTGGAAAGGTATGTCTTTTATACCTACTTTGATATTTTCTGTTCCTTTTCTTTATTTCTTATGGGTAAGTTCTCTGAATGCTCTCTTTGTATTTTCTCTTTCTAGCTGTGCCACATCTGATCTTTAGCTTTTCCATTGAGTGTAATAGGGGTTGTAGCCTCACCCCCAATTCTGTTTGTATCTCATATTGGGAAATGGTGTCCCTTGATACCTAGCCTTTATTTTGAGAACCCAGGGATGCTTACTCTCCAGAGTGTTGTTATGGTGCCATAAGAAGTTCTTTTGTGTCATGTTACTAGGAAATAAGAAATGTTTTTGCTATAATTCTCATTATTCAGAAATTATTTTTACAAGTTTAGAAGCAGTAAACAATTTTGAAGGGACAATTCTAGGGGCAGTAGGATATATAAGGATACAGATATTTATTTAGTCTTGTTTGCTAAGAGAGTTTATGATTTAGTAGGGTGGGCCCAAGAAGGTGCATTTTTTGAGTTTCCAGGTGATGCTGATATAGCTGGTCTGGGGAATACATTTTGAGAACCACTGGACTATTTATCTTGACTTTGGGCTCTGATTCTTTTACCTTGAATGGGGGTGTTGTCTAGCTTAAGGGTCATTTTATTAACACTTAATAAAAGTGCTTTAACAATTTCCTTTGGCATCTAAGTAGCTTGTTTAAAGTCACTGCATTAATGTTTTATTTTAGTGATCATTCAGGATATGTTCGTCCAGTACCAGTGCCACGCAGTTTAAATAGTGATATTTCCTATTTTGGTGTTGGGGGCAAGCAGGCTGTTTTCTTTGTTGGACAATCAGCCAGAGTAAGTAAAAAGATTTCTTTTAAATGACAGTTGATTAAAATACTTGGAGGTTGATTCTGTCTAAATTACTAATTAGTTTAACTTTTAGGAATTTTTAAAGTAGTCTTTAATATTTAACAGATGATAAGCAAACCTGCAGATTCCCAAGATGTTCATGAACTTGTGCTTTCGAAAGAAGATTTTGAGAAGAAGGAGAAAAATAAAGAGGCAATATATAGTGGATATATTAGAAACAGAAAGGTATGATACATTTTAACTCATTAATTATAAAGTTGTTAAATTGGACAGATAGAGACAAGTACTTTTTTTTTTCAATTTCTAGCTAAGATACTTAGCTATTGCTTTAAAAACTTGAAGGTATGGAATTTTCAAATTCCATTACTTTTTCTTCTTTTTGCTTTAGTCTTGTGAATAGCAAAAGTGACCATATACATGCTTTCTCAGGCTGGAAATCTTCAATGCAACAAGATGTCTCATGAAGCTGAGTAAACTTCCTTGGAAATTGATCATATAATTATAAACTTTTTCCCTTACACTGAGATTGATTTTTTAAATCTTTTTTTGTCTAACAGTTTCAGACTTAGAGTAGAAAACACTTATAGTATAGGGAAATAAGCTTTTAGGAAATCGGAGCTCCAGAGAAATAAATGAGTGATTTACTTTTGTTAGAAATTTGCATTCATATTCTAATTTTAATGAGCAGAATATTAATGAATTTGAGTCTTGGTGGTGAGTTCATAGTATTGTATTATTCAACTTTTCTCCACTTGAAATATTTTAGAATTGTTTTAAAATCTTTAAAGTTTGAGCTTTTTAAGTCTTTTCTTATTCTAAAACAAGTTATAAAAAATTTATAGAAGAGTATAAATAAAAATGTGCTCAGATTCCAGAAAAAAATATCTAGTTGAATTTCTAGTCTTTTTTATTTTATTATATGGCTATAGGGTGTTTGGTTTTTTTGTTTTTGGGGGGGTTTTTTGGTATTTTTAAATTTTAATTCCAGTGTTACACAGTGTTGTACATTAGTTTTGGTGTGCAATACAGTAATTCAACAATTCCGTATATTACTCATTGCTCATCAAGAGTACACTTATTGAAACTAATATAACACTGTAAATAACACTGGAATTAAGAATAAAACCTCCTTATTGGCATCTTGAGTTGGAAGGGGAAAGTATACTCTTAATCCCCTTCATCTACTTACTTTTTTTTTATGTAACAGTTTGAGCACACATTTTTTTTAACATTTTGAGTATTTCTCCATTTTATAAAATATTTTGCTGTACCACACACTTTTTATTATTTTTTTTAATGTTCATTCACTTTTGAGAGAGAGAGAGAGAGAGAGACAGCGTGTGAGCAGGGGAGGGACAGAGAGAGAGGGAGACACAGAACTTGAAGCAGGCTCCAGGCTCTGAGCTGTCAGCACAGAGCCTGACGTGGGGCTCGAACCCATGAACTGTGAGATCATGACTTGAGCCAAAGTTGGATGCTTAACTAACTGAACCACTCAGGTGCCCTAGTACACACACATTTTTAATACCTTCATGGTGTTTTGTCTGAATGTGTTATAATTTGACTATTCTGTTGAGCATTTACTGTATTTAAAGGATTTTATTATAAATACACTGCCATGAATGTCTTTGCAGTTTTTTCTTCATATAGCTATTAGAATCTTAATAGTTATGACAATGAATTTAAACTTTTTAAATGTTCATGGTGTGTATTACAAAATTGCTCTTCTAAAAGGTTAAACCCACATCTAATATACTCCCCAAAACAGTATGTGGAAGGGCCTGATAATTTCCTTATTTTTAAAAAGTAGAGTGGAGGGGAAGGCAGTAAAATGCAATTTGACAGGTGAAAATAATACCTTTTCTTTATTAATGGGCTGATTTTTTTTTTTTAATACTTACAAGCCACCTTTATTTTCTGTATAACTTAACATTCTCTGTTTAGGAAATTTCTTCATTTTGCTCATCCCTCTTTTCCCCTTTTTAAGTTTGTTGTATTTATTACACAATTTATATATCATATTATATTTACATACTGATATTCCATCTTTGTCATCTTATGTTACCGTCACAAAGCCCTGTAAAGTATATTTGTGGAAATATTATGCTGTGTTAAAACTGGTGGAAAATAGGAGTTCAGAATTCAAGTGATTTTTAAAACTGTATAGGTATGATAAAGCTTGGATAGAACTAATGTCTCTTGGATCATCATTTCTGCCACTTTTTCCTGTGATTTTGTGCTTAATTTGTCCCAACATAGGTTTCATGGCTACTGGTAGGCCCTTGGTCCTTTTCTTTTTCTGGACAATCTTTTCCAGCCTACTATTTGGCTTCTCCAACTTTTACACACAGTTATTACAATGTGTACAGAGTTGGTGGCTCTTGATGTACAACCAGGAGTCTTGCTTTTTCTAGGAGGCAATATATATGCTACTTAATACTAACAGTTCTTAAATCTGTATTTGTCAAGACTTTTCTCTTAAGATTGAGACACTGAATCAGGCTGGACTCCATTGAGGAAATAAATCATTGTAGGCTCTTCAAACAGAAAAGGATTTAATAAAAGGAATTTGATGTTTGCATGATTTTTGAAAGCGCTAGGAGTGGGCTCTTGGCTGAGCCTTATAGAAAGCTGTTGGGACACTCTGAAGTGACCTTCAAGGCATGCTGTAACATCTGCTATAATCAGGTAGCTGGAGGACCACCACTGGATCTGGAATTTAGAAACACCCTGCCTTATCTGTGATCCAGGTGTTGGAAAGGTCTTGCTGCCACAATTGTTCCCAACATCAAAACACAGACCTTCTGGCTATAACCCATGCTGTATCAGTGCTAACACTTGAAGCCAGAACTTGAATATTGGTCTTTCAGTACCTTGCATGATAACAGAAGACGTTCAAGACATCTCAGGAAATGGGCTTTGAGTCATTTTCCTCTTCTAAATCTTTGGCTACTACATCTAATTGATGAAACCGAATTCGCATCCACAACCTAAAATGTAAGGGAGTCTGAAAGGTAGACTTTTGGTTTTGCATTCTCTGCGGCCCAGGAAGGGACAACAAAAGGTGGGATGAATTGGTGCTGAATACCAACTGATTATATCTGGTGTACTCATTTCCAATTTCAGTTAGATGTCCTTCCAGATGTTCCATAAAGAACTCACTTTTGGTACCTCTGAAATCAGATTATTATCTACATCTTTCCCTATTCTTTCTTTCTCTTCACCTTTCCTCTACCCTTTTCAATTAACAGTATCCCTTGGCCAGAGTAGTTAGTAATTGTGTAATCCTTGTTAATCATTCACCATTCCGTTCTGACTTTTAAAATAGTTTTTCATCTACCCTCTCTTCCATCCATTTTCACTGCTTCTTTCAGCCTTTCCAGCCTCATCTTTCATCATATATTTAATACATACTTCAAACTACCTTGTTTGCCTTATACTCTCAAATCCTTCATATTCTCATGGGGCTGGAATGTTCTAATCTTCTGGGAAAATGTCACACTCTTTAATTCTGTAGCTCTTGGTTCATATCTTTATAATGGCACATTGTTTTGTAATCACTTGTTTCTCATCTATTAGATGGAATTTATAGGGAGGAGGGGCACTGTCTTAGTTAACTCTTATCTTCCTTGTGCCTTTATTGAGTCATAGGACTTAGAAGGTGCTTGATAAATATTTGGTAATGAACCCACATCATTAGTAAACCCAAACTAATCCACTAAGCTCTCAAAGGGTATAAAATGTTATTTGTATACTGTATGTTGTAGCTGTAGTGTTAGTGTGTAGCGATGCATTGGAATGGTTTTGGAGGGTTGGTTTGTTTGAGTGTTTATTTTTTTGAGCAAGAGAGATAGAGGGTGTGTGCATGTGCCCAAGTAGGGGAGGGGCAGAGAGTGAGGGAAAGAGAGAATCCTAAGCAGGCTCCGCATTCAGCAAGGAGTCTGATGGGGGGCTTGATCTCAAAACTGCGAGATCATGACTTAAGCTGAAATCAAGAGTCAGATGCTTAACCATCTCTGGCACCCTTAGAGGGCTTGTTTTTATTTACTTAATGTGCTGTAGTAATAGATGCTTATTAAAAAAAACAGTTTCCTAGATGTAATAGTTCAGCGTGTATCCTTACAAGCTTTTATGTATATAGCAACATACATAGTGTATGTATGTATATACATGTAATTTTAACACATATAGACTAACTGTAAAAACGAGACATTTGTAATTCTTACCCTCAAACACTCCCTATTCTTTCCCCCTCCCCACTTTCCTTCTGAGCAAGCTATAGATATTCTCTGAAACTGGACTAGGGCACAGGATGATTTTACTCCCTTTTAAACACAGTTCCTTTGGGCTAAGCCAGCTGGGTTCAGGCTGCATCCCAGTTTTCTTGAACATGGAGAGCTGGGCATTTGTCCTGACCAATTTAAGTGGTAGGTATCTCAAGGAAGAATTCTTTCCACCCTAGAGTAAGTGTCCTCAGTTTTTTTTCATCATTTTTAAACTCAGTATTTGTTGTTGTTTTACCTTTTCTTTTATGATTCTACAATTGGTTTAGCATTATGGTATAGGGTATTCCTGTATATATGCCACATTAGCAATTTATGTTAAAGCTATCCTGCTCTCACAGCATTGTCACATACTCAGCTGATTTGTATTGGGCCATTTTCCTTCAAAAGTTTTTTGAAGGCTGTTTATGGAACTATCCAAGCAAATCATATTAAAAGTCAATGTAAATGTTATTTGTTTATTACAATTAAGTGTATCTAACCTATTGTATTTATATTCACTCTCCTAGCCATCTGATTCTGTTCACATTACAAATGATGATGAAAGATTTCTACATCATCTTATCTTAGAGGAGAAAGAAAAAGATAGCTTTACTGCTGTGGTTATCACAGGAGTACAACCAGAACACATACAGTACTTGAAAAATTATTTTCTTCTTTGGACAAGACAGTTAGCGTAAGTAATTATTTGAGGACATGTTACTGCTTTTTAAAGACAAAATATTACAGATACATCAAAAACCTCTTTGCTGTGTGTTTTGTGCCTCATTTCCTTCCCTTCAGTACAGTAACCAGTGCTCTGATCTTGGCATTAAAATACTTCTCTATTCTGTAAATAAATATTGATGACTTGCAGTATGTTGGTCGTTATTTGAAGGACAGGCTTTTGAGACCTGTCATAAAATTTAAAATAAACTTAGGAACTTATATCAAATTCAGCACCATCACTTTCATATTCCCCTTTTGTGGTTCTTCTCTGTAGCACCTATCATAATCTTCCGTACCATGTATTTTTTTTTAAATTTTTTGTCTGCCTTCCCCTATTGGAATCTTTTTTATGTACTACTATATCCCTAGTGTTTCCTGTTAAGTAATAGATGCTCAATAAATGTTTATCGAATGCATGAAGTCTGTTAAAATAAAAATACGCAAATTGGCCTATATGATCTAATAATACTGAAAATAAATTGTTGTATATCTATTCCAGGACAACTTTTAGGGAGTGTGACATATTCCATTAGACTAAATCATCAGAATGTTTAATGGTTCTTAGTTTTTTCTCTGTAAACATAGTAAGGACCATTTATTTCCATAATTTGCATTAGTCTGAATTACTGAGTATGGCAAAAATGGGTACAACTGCACAAAATTTACATTTTTTAAAAAACATTTTTTGTATTTACCCAAAAGACTAACTAATGTACTTAATTTGAGATTTTTTTTTTTTATTTTGTAGAGAAATGTATACTAACAGTTTAAAAATTTTTTATGGGAAAATAATTTTATTTTAGAAGTATCTTTTCTTCTTGCTGCGTATTGATGTTTATTGACTCTGTAACCTAAGAATTTTAAATAGGACTTTGGAATTTTTATTCTCGAAGTACACATCTCATTAGCTATTTTGTAATGATTTCTTTTAACCAAAGGAGCTCAGTGTACATAACACAGAATATAATCTTGCTGTAGCAAAGAATAATCTATTACTTTAACCATTCTTTGAAATTCTTTTAAGCTATTTATAGCACTTTCTTAATGTATTCTTGTAAACTAACTGTTGATTACGGTAACACTTTTGATATGCATGAGGAAAGACCTAAAGATTTTCAGTGATTTCCTTTTATTTCAGTATTTTAAAGATTAGCTAGGATAATTTTTTACAAATAAAATTCACATGAAGGAATATTGCAAATACTTGTTTGAAGAGTAAATAATAACATAGTATGGTTTAGCCCTAAATAATCTTACCAAAAAACTTTTAAAACTTAAAAACAAAGTAGCAGCGAGTTGTGAATTGGTTTTTAAAGGGATTATGTTGAATTTATTAGTTTTGCTTTAGGAATGTTAGGGGAAGAATGTCTCAATGCTGTAAGAGAGGAGAGACGAGAGTTATAGAATAACATTCTCATATTCAGATAGTTTAAAAATATCCAATCCTATGTACTCCCTGATTATTTAAGTCTCTTTTAGAACATTCCTGACAAGTAGAATTATAGTCTCTTGCCTTCTAGTTCTCATACTATACTTCTTAGAAGTGTAATTTATGTGGGCTTTTGATGTTGGAAGGGCCAGGATTGTAGTCCACCTCTCTCCAACTCTAGTTTTGTAACCTTAGATAAATTGTGTGAATTCCTTGCACCCCAATTTCTATATCCATAAAATGAGATCGTAATACCTGCATTTCAAATTGTTTATACCGTTAAATGGTATACTGTATTTAAGAATGCTTAGTATAGTGCTTGGCTGGTACCTACCAATTAGATACTGCCAAATAGTGGTCATAAAAATTATTTTTGTAGGTTATTATGTGAACTGTAATTTTATGAATTAAATTGAATTAAAAGTATAAAGTTATTTTTCTATATTTTAGGCATATTTATCATTACTATATTCATGGCCCAAAAGGCAATGAAAAACGTACATCAAAAGAAGTTGGACCTTTCAACAACATTGATATTGAAGTAAGATAAAATTCTTTTTTAAAATATTACAAGTTATTAGGTATCTGTTCCAGTTCCAAATGACTTTGGATAAGAAAAATCAGTCAATAGACAACCCTTCTCTCTTTGTCTTTTACCAAAGTATTTTGGCAATTTAATATTTAAATAGAGAGATCATTATTAGATCTATGTAGTTTTTGAACCTTTATTTACTATAGTATTTGCTTTCTTTTTCTCCTGCCTTCTTTAGAGATGTGAGTTGTTGCTGAACATCAGATATCAAAGTGGGGAGGAAAAGGGATATAAAGTTTCTCTTTGTTCATAAAAGTCTTATGATGGTGAAGTAAGATTTAGAAGTATAGAACATGAATATTGGGTTCTCCATATCCTTGCCCACATCTTGGAAAGAATTTCACATGCATCGTTGTCTCACTTCCTACCTCTAGCAAGAAGCCTTAAATGTACTCCTGAGTTAATTGTTCTTTAGCTCTGCTTTGCTTATGTTCTATTTTTTTAAGTAGCATATTGTGTTCCTTATTGGGATGCTACTTATGGTTATTTAACCCATATATAAATATATTTAATTAAGCTGTATGATTACTTGTTTAAATACAAGTTTTTACCTATTCTGTTGTTAGATCATAGTTGAGAGCAAAAGTGAAGTCACCATAGAATTTAATTATTTTTGTTTTATTTTTATTTTAGATTTCTATGTTTGAAAAGGGGAAGGCACCTAAGATTGTCAACCTAAGGGAAATAGAAGATGACATGCAGACGTTGTATATAAACACAGCAGCTGATAGTTTTGAGTTCAAGGCTCATGTTGAAGGAGATGGTGTAGTGGAAGGGATTATTCGATACCACCCTTTCTTATATGATAGAGAAACTTACCCTGATGATCCATGCTTTCCATCAAGTATGTTAATCTGTTATCTTAGCTACAAAATGTGAAGTTGTGATTTAGAATTTTTTAATGATTATTATTAGTTGGGCTCTTAGGGCTAGATAAATTTTAAAACTTGTTTTCTTAAGCATGTCTTAAATTCTTAGGTATTTATAATTTTTATAATTCTTGATTTATGTGTGTATTCACTTCCAGATGAGTAAAGCACTGGCTTTAAAGAATATTACATATTCTTTTCTCATGAATTGCTTACTGAACTTTTAGCTATGTACTGCATATTAATCCTTTATATATTGTTTTCTCATTATCTTTGTAGGTATTTATAAATAAGTTTTAAGCTTTTCATAGTCATGTCAGTTTTTTTTTTTTTTTTTAATGCTTTCTGATTTTGTCTTGCTTTGGAAAGCCTTCTTATATTTCCAGATTATAAAAATGTCCTGTAGTTCTCTTTAAAAGCCATTTTATGTTTAGATCTTTAATGCATGTATAATCTCCTTTTTTTGTACTACAATGAGGTAGGGCTTTGCCTTAATATTTTCCATGTGAGTATTTGGTTTTGTAGCACCAGTTACTTAATGTTACTGTTTTTTAAATAGTTTGAAATATTTTATAATACTGAGTTCCAATAAGTACACACATTTGAATTCTTTAAGTTATTGATCTATTTTATATTTATATACATGAGTAATGATACTTTTATAGCTTCGTATTGTATGTTGATACTTGCAGATCAGGACACTTAACATTCTTTTTTGAGAAAATTCTTAATCTTTTGCTCTTTTGGGTAACCTTTGGAATCACTTTGTACATTCACTTAAAAAAAATCCTGGTGGGTGGGCGCCTGGGTGGCGCAGTCGGTTAAGCGTCCGACTTCAGCCAGGTCACGATCTCGCGGTCCGTGAGTTCGAGCCCCGCGTCAGGCTCTGGGCTGATGGCTTGGAGCCTGGAGCCTGTTTCCGATTCTGTGTCTCCCTCTCTCTCTGCCTCTCCCCCGTTCATGCTCTGTCTCTCTCTGTCCCACAAATTAAAAAAAAAAAAAAAAAAAAAAAAGTTGAAAAAAAAAAATCCTGGTGGAGTACTGAGATTGCATTGAATACATAGAGTAACAATATTAAACTTTCTCATTCAGAATACTTGTTAGTCTTGTGAGTTCTGGAACCAGATTTCCTAATGTAAGTCCCATCTTTGACACTTTATGTTGTGTAAACTTTGACAAACTACTCCTTATCTGTTTCTTTATCTGTGAAATGGGAGGTAATCTCTTTCCTTGTAGAGGTGTTGTGAATTTTAGATAAGAAGCTGGTGCAAATCCTTAGAATAGTGTCCAACATTATTAGTAAGTGTGGCTCTACCTTCCACAATGTAGCTGACCCCTTTTTAATTTGCCAACCTTTTGTCATTTTTGTATGCTGTAGACAAAAAGATAAAGTTCTTCAAGTGGTATCTTAAAATAAGAATCAATAAGTTGTGTGGTCCAGAGGGATTCTCCAAGAGCAAAGTGGTTGGGTTTGATTGAAAGGAACTTCTTTGTTGAGTGTTTTTTGGGGGAAGAAGAGTTTATTTTGTGTAGGTGCCTGAATGCCAAAATAACTAAGGTGTTACTCTATCAGGACCATAGTGTTTGATCCTAATTTGTTTGGATATATGAAAATGTATTGCTCAGAAGCATAAAAGTGTTATAGACAATTGTGCTAATAATGCTTCTGATGCTTTGTGATATGTTATAATTGTAGCTGTATCACCTGAATTTGATCTTTGAAAATTTAATAGGTTATTTAAAGTAAAATTAAGTTTAGTGTTATTGATTAATTTGTTCAAACTAGGCATAGTTGCTGCTACTAGATACTGTAGATTTCTCAGATGATTTTTATGTGAACCTACTGGTTCTGACAGAATTGTGAAACTTGTATTTGAGGTACAGTATTCAAGCTTCTGTATTTGTAGGGAAGAGCGATTCTGCTATAGGGCATAGTCTCTTTGCATGTGTGACTCTTCTACACTGTAAATAGATTTTAAAGATTGCAGGCTTAGCAGCTCGTGTAGTACTCCTAACACAGATTGATAAGTAATGTAAGTAATTATATATTAATATAAATAAGAACACCATTGATAATGGGGAACAACTTCAGAAATCTGCCTTTCTGAGGGCAAACTAAAGTTGTCATTAAGTTTTACAGAAAACAGTGTGAGAGACCTAATGAGTTTTTGTCATAGTTTCTCTGAAGCAACTTTAATATTTCACTTAAAGAAGTGGTATAAATTGCATAAACTCTATAGCAATAAACATTTTGCTCTACTCATGCATTTGCTTTAGAATTAAAAGATGAAGATGATGATGATGATTGTTTTATACTTGAGAAAGCAGCAAGAGGGAAAAGGCCTATTTTTGAATGTTTTTGGAATGGACGGCTAATACCATATACATCTGTTGAAGAGTAAGTTTTGATTTTTGCTGAAATTACATTGATTTATAAACCTTATCTTTTACTAACTAATGTTTTATTCTGTTCAAGTTTTGACTGGTGTACTCCTCCGAAGAAGAGAGGGCTTGCGCCAATTGAATGTTACAATAGAATATCTGGTGCATTATTCACTAATGACAAATTCCAGGTCAGCACAAATAAACTGACTTTTATGGATCTTGAGCTAAAATTGAAAGACAAGAACACCCTTTTCACAAGGATTTTAAATGGACAGGTATGATTTTAAATATAAATTTTGAATATTTGCCTGTGTTCTATTTTAAGTACAAGAAAAATCACAAGTAGTATAATTTTTATGCTTTTTATTTTATTAAATCAAAAGAATATAAATTCTTGAGCATTTATGTGTTTACATTACTCAAAAATTTCAAACTGATTAGGCTGTGTTTGGATGAAAATTTTACAGATATTTAGATCTTAATATTAAGACCTATGACAGTGAATAGAAGCTACAGAAGCATGTCCATTTGATGAGAGCAAATAAAATAATATTTTATACTATAAGGGCTATACATTGAAGTGCAGTATAAAAATTTGGTAGGCTTAACTTTCTTCAGTGATAAGATTGGTTTTCCAGTTGCAAGTTAATTAAGGTGAAATCATTTTTTATTTTGTTCCATTTTCATTTGGAAATGGTATATTATACAGTAAGATATGTAGGAAGAAATGAACTTCATGTGTTATTGTCTGCAAAAGCATGTGCTGTGGAGGTTTTTTTTCCCTACTAATTCTCTTAAAGACAGGCATTAAACAGCTTATGCTTGAGTGTAAATCTTTCTATACTATCTTCCAACAGGGTGAAGAATGGTAAACAATAACACATTTTCTTATTATTAGAAAACACTTAATTTTCTATACGTGTTTTAACTTTTTTTGAATGGGTACTATATATATACATATACATATATATATACATATGTATATATATGTATATATAATATGTAAAAGGAAAAATGTGTTCAGTATAGCAGTGTTTCTCAACCCTTTTTTCATTATCCTCCTCATAAGGAGCTTTTTAGACCTTTTTTTCCCCTGATCACTCCCCCAATGATATTTTAATACCATAGATACGCTGTAGGTATGTTTACTGTGTGTGTGTATATATATGTATGTATGTGTGTGTGTGTGTGTGTGTATGTGTGTATGTATATATGTATGTATGTATATGCATGCTTGGTAAATGGAGAGAAATTTTTATCACCTTTCTCTTTCTGCTAGGCAGCCAGTATTCATCATTTTTGGTGTACTCTTAAATTCGTACCAGAGAAGGAAAGCTTTTTGTTGTTGGTAGTGACCATTGAGACCTTGGTTCCAAAGATGATAGCAAAGACTTTTTTTCTTTAGTAATGCTTTTGTTAGAAATCTAAATTTGTATGGGAGAAAGTTCCAGCAGAATATTTTAATTTTCTATTAGGTTTTCTGAGGGTGGGGTATGTGGAAGAAAAAAAGGAATGAACGACAAGCATCCATGGTTATATTTGTTTACTAGTAGCTATATTTCATAGAGCATTAAAAATTGTTTTTTACAGGAACAGCGAATGAAAATTGATAGAGAATTTGCTTTATGGCTGAAGGACTGTCATGAGAAGTATGACAAACAAATAAAATTTACATCTTTTAAAGGAATAATTACACGTCCCGATCTTCCTTCTAAAAAGCAGGGCCCCTGGGCGACATACTCAGCAATAGAATGGGATGGAAAAATATATAAAGCAGGGCAGCTGGTAGGTTTAACTTATTTTTTGGATTCGGTTTTGAATAGAATTTGAAACTAAATGAGATGTATTAGAATTTAACAACAAAATAGTGCATGGATTGGCTCCTCAGGAGCCAGGAAAGAATGAAAATATCAAACTGATTTTAATGGCATAATTTAATGTGGCATTTATTAAAAACCTGTTTCCCAAAGGCTCTATTAGTAAGCTTTTTATTTTTTTTTCTTGCACTAAACTTTACTCAAATGGAGAGTCTTAAATTTTTTTAATGTGATGTAATGAGGTTTTTGCTTTGTTTTTGTTTTTTTTTTTTACTAAATTTTCGTTACCTGTTTGCTGCTTGTAAGTTACTCTGCTTGTTGATTACGTTATAGAGAATGAAGAGATCTAGGAGAGAGATCTTTTGTCCTTAGGGACATTATAGTCTAAACTTGGTAATAACCTAAACATAAATAATAATAGATAAGAGAACAAGTGCTTGGAAGGAGAGAATGAATACTGCTTTGGCAGTTTGGAAGGAGAGGAGAGCATTTTCTGACTATGAATGGGCCTGGGAGAAGAGCATATCATGACATTCTTTGGGCAAGAAGTGGCATTTGTATGAATCTTGAAAGAGGTAGAGAGTTGGGTGTTTATGCAGATACTACAAAGGTTGAAGGTGTCCATTCACTCTGTAGTGGGAAAGGAGTCATCGTGTATTTAAAGCCTAGGAATTGTATGTGATCATCTAGAGAGGGGTAATGTGTGAAGTTAGAGCCTGGCTTTTCCAACACATAGGGGGGTTAGGATGAAAAGGATGCACTGGCAAAGGAAAATGAAAGGGATAAAGATAGAAGGAAACCCTGAAGTCAAGCAGTGAGTTACAAGGAGGAAGTGAACACTTTTGTCAAGTTCTGTGTGGTAGTTGAATAAGGTGCTTTCTCAGAGACCATAATCTGAACGCAGACAACAATACAGGTAAGTGCAGTGAAACAGCAAGTAGTAAAGTTGGGTTGTCCTGCAGCATGTTGTGTGTGAAAGGAAATAGTTTAGAAATGAGGCCGAAAAAGTAGGTTGTGTATAAACTCTTGTAGTCCCTGTCAAGAGTTTCTGGATTGAACTAATGAAAATTATCTTTAGATTTTTAAAGCCACATAAGCAAAAGAAGTACCCATAGGCAAGCTTTGAGCCAGTTTATTTGAAAGGAATAAGTTGTCAGAGTTATTCACTGTTCATAGTCACTGTTCATAGTCTGAAAGCAAGATTTTGTGGGGAAAAAAAGGGTTTGAGGTATTTTGGCTTCATAATTGACTTTGGAGGAATTCTAGACCTTTTAGACATAGGCATAGCAATGACATTTTTGTATGAAGAAGCCACTGTGTCTTTACAAAGGTATGTTAAGAATAAGTGGGAAACTTATATAAGCAAATATAAATAAATGCAACTTTATTAGAATGTTTTTTTTCAGTAATTTTTCGATACTGAATTTTCCCCTTCAGTGAAATAGTTCTATGATTATGAATATTAAGCCTGTTTTAGTAAATACTAAAAGCCTTTTTCTAAAAACTATTAGGTCAAGACAATCAAGACACTTCCTCTCTTTTATGGAAGCATAGTAAAATTTTTTCTTTATGGTGATCATGATGGAGAAGTATATGCCACAGGAGGAGAGGTTCAGATTGCAATGGTAAGATAGCAAGTAATAAAACATTTTTATTGGAAGTCTCTTGGTACTGCTTATTTTTGTTTAATGCTGAAATAAAGATACAGTATTTTATATTTTGCTTGCATTTGGTTTTTCTTTTGGATACATTAGTGTTAGCATGAATTTTTGTGTTTCTTATTTGGTGTTTTCAATAATCTGTAGAGCTTAACACCTGCCCAATGTTTAACAAACATACGTATGTTATTTCTAGTTGGCAGAATAATTTTGTAAAGTGCAAATTTTGTCCAAGGCCCACAAACTAGTAAAAAATTGGAGCCAGAATTCTTTCTCCAGGATGAATAACTCTAAAATGAGAGTGGGCTTTATCCTTATATTCTTGATAATATTGAAATGGTATTTAATTATGTCTAAGGAGGTTACATGAAAAATAGAAGAACCATTGTGGTATAATGTAATAATGGTTATTATGACTTACATATTTAATTGGGGTAAAATGTTTCTTTGGAAGAAACAAATGTTTTCATTGTAGCCAAATTTGAATATTTTTTTTTGAAATGTTGATATAAATTATTCAGGAACCTCAAGCACTGTATGATGAAGTAAAAACTGTGCCAATTGCAAAGCTCGATAGGACAGTTGCTGAGAAAGCTGTGAAAAAATACGTAGAAGATGAAATGGCAAGGTAATTCACATTTCAAATTGCAGGATAAGAGTAACAAAATAAAAAATGAATCATAGCGTTTTTAACTATTCTTGAGTGTGTTGTTAATGGACACATAATAGGACATTTGTAGTCTTAGATTTACATATTGTGATGAACTTGCTGTTAAAAAAAATTGAGAGCTTTGTAAAATAGAATCCTGCATTTTGTAGAAAAAGTAAATTTTATCTATCTAAAGTGTCACTGTTATAGGCACTATGACTCAAATATGTTAGAAAACAACTTGGTTTGACCTACCACTAGAAGAAAGTCATAGTAACTGTTGGGAGGTAAAGATCAGTACCAAAGAAGTAAAGGAAAGTAGAAAAACAAAACTGTTTGTAGCTCTTGCTTGGCTAATGATGCAGTCATTTTGATTCTTACTGAATTTCACTAATAATTCTCTTCTTATAGTTTATTGTATTTCCCAAAGGTAACTTGTACTGTAAAAGAGCAGAGGAACCCCCTCCCCCCAATTGATAATTCTTGGCTCTTAATACCAAGAGATTTTGTATTACTGTTTCAGTAACCACAGTAATGGTTAGGGAAATTTTTTTAGATTATTAATCATATAGAATTTTAGCATTAGCCTTTCAAAATACTATATCAAAAATATTACAGTTTCTGGTGACTTGTATTTATCTTATTAAGACCATAGTTAACATAGTTCATGAAACATTAATATGCTGGTTTCATAATAGGCTCCCTGATAGATTATCAGTAACTTGGCCTGAAGGAGATGAATTATTGCCAAATGAGATTAGGCCTGCTGGAACCCCCATTGGTATGTTTTGTTTTTTTTTTCCCTTAATACTGAAAATATGCTTTTTGTGTGTCTTACATAGTTAATATGTAAAAGACCATGATGAATTAAAACACTATGTCAAGACCTAGCAGACTTATCACATTTTTTTTTTTAATATATGAAATTTGTTGTCAAATTGATTTCCATGCAACACCCAGTGCTCATCCCAAAAGATGCCCTCTTCAATACCCATCACCCACCCTCCCACCCCTATCAACCCTCAGATTGTTCTCAGTTTTTAAGAGTCTCTTATGCTTTGGCTCTCTCCCACTCTAACCTGTTTTTTTTTCCCCCCTTCCCATCCCGCATGGTCTTCTGTTAAGTTTCTCAGGATCCACATAAGAGTGAAAACATATGGTATCTGTCTTTCTCTGTATGACTTACTTCACTTAGCATAACACTCTCCAGTTCCATCCACGTTGCTACAAAGGGCCATATTTCATTCTTTCTCATTGCCATGTAGTACTCCATTGTGTATATAAACTATAATTTCTTTATTCATCATTTGATGGACCTCATCACATTTTTTGAGTGTAACTAAGACATTCTTATTTTAAATTTTGGACTGGTAGGTGCATTAAGAATTGAAATACTGAATAAAAAGGGGGAAGCAATGCAGAAGCTTCCAGGAACAAGTCATGGAGGGTCAAAGAAACTCCTGGTTGAGCTCAAAGTTATATTGCATTGTAAGTATGCAAACAAATTTGGATCTTTTTAAATATTTGTTCTTAAATGTGTAATGCAGGTTTTAATATCTACATATAATTATCGATGATCTAACAATCTGAGAGACACAGTAGATTTGATTAAAGTTAGGAATTCCAAGTGTGTTATGACTAATTTTTTAATCGGTATTTTTCCAAGGGTTTTTTTTTTTTTTGAAGTTTATTTACTTATTTTGAGAGAGAGAGAGAGAGAGAGAGCGAGCACGAACAGGGGAGGGGCAGAGGGAGAATCCCAAGCAGGCTCTGCGCTCTCAGTGTGGAGCCCAGTGCAGGGCTCAAACTCACGAATTGCAAGATCATGACCTGAGCCAAAACCAAGAATCCAATGCTTAGCTGACCGAGCCACCCAGCACCCAGGCACCCTGTTTTTTTTAAACCCTTTATTCTGAATTTTCCCAAGAAGGTGACTGTGGGCTAAAATAAGATATGGTGTATATATGTGTAGGAATTTGTACTAGATAGGAATTCAGATTAGCTAATCCGTAAAATCTGTTGTAAATCAAAAAACTATGGCTCTGAACCTGTGAGCTAGAAGTACTTGGCTTAGATTATAGGCCTGTTGACTGGAGAAGAAATGAGTATTCTTGCTCATTTTATATTTCCCTAATTTGAATCATCTTGTTTGTTTCTTGTCCGTTGCTTTTTCTTGATGGCCTAAAAGTATTTTCACTTACGTTTAAGGATCTGTTCTGTCCCTACATACTGTGTGTCTCATCCATGGATTTTGAAGATACAGTATTTGATTTGATATATGTTTATTTCCAACAATTTAAAAACTAGTCAGTGATCCTATATACTTTATGTAAATGTCCTCTTAGGTCTCTTGGCATTCAACAGTTTGACTAACTTATTTTCCTGAAATACTCTCATTTTTGGCCTTTGTGACACCCGATACCTTATTTCTCCAACCCTTCCCCCCCCCGCCCCCCCACCATTTATTAGGTATTCCAGATGGGGTTCACTGACTAGAATCAAAGTGTCAGGATTTCGTTCCTTCTGGAGGCTTTAGGGCAGCCTTGCCTTTTCCATCTTGCAGAATCTGCCCACATTCTGTGGCTTGTGGCTCGTGGCTCATTCCTTCATCTTCAGAGTCAGCAGTGTAGCATCCTTCAGTCTTGCTGTGACTCGGACTCTCCTGCCTGCCCCCCCTCCTATAGTTTTTCCAACCAAAACCATTTTTTATTATGTTAAAATATATATAACATAAGTTTATCATGTTAACCATTTAAAAACATACAGTTCAGTGGCATTGAATACATTTATATTGTTGTACAACCATTACCACTGTCCATCTCCAGAACTTTTTTTCAACCCAGACTGAAACTTTGTAGTAATAACTTCCCATCACTCCCTCCCCACATCTCCTGGTAACCATTGTTCTACCTTGTGTCTCTGTGAATATGACTATTTTAGGTATCTCAGTAAGTGGAATCAAGTAAGTGAAATCATATTCTATTGTATGCTTGTGTACCACATTTAGTTTATCCATTCATTCATCAATGGACACTTAGGTTGCTGTCATGTATTAGCTATTATGAATAATGTCGCTGTGAACATTGGTATGCATATATCTGTTTATGTCCCCGATTTCAATTCTCTTGCATATACCCAGATGTGGAATTGCTAGATCATATGCTAATTCTAATGTATAACTTTTTGAGGAACTTTTTGTCAGACTGTTCTTCACAGTGGCTGCACCATTTTACATTCCACCTCCTTGCTAACACATGTCATTTTCTGCCCCTCCCCACCCCACCCGTTTGTTTGATATTGAGCATCTCTTTGTGTGCTTATTGAGCATCTCTATATCTTTTTTGGAGAAGAGTCTATTCAGGTCCTTTCTCATTTTTAAATTCTGTTGTTTTTGAGTTGTAGGAGTTTTTATATTTGAATAATCCTTATCAGATACTGTATAATTTGCACATATTTTCTCTTTATTCTGTGGAATGCCTTCTTACCCTATTGATGGGGTTTTTTGATGCAGAAAATGTTTTAATTCTGATAACGTCCAATTTTTCTGTTTTTTGCTTTTGTTGCCTTTTCTTTTGACGTCCTATCCCAAGAAGTCACTGCTAAATCCAGTGTCAGGAAGCTGTTTCTTGAATGTTCATGTGTAAGATTAGTTTTTATCATTTTAGCTCTTACATTTAGTTATTTGATTTATTTTGAGTTTATATAGATTAACTTCTTTTGCATGTAGATATCTAGTTTTCCTAGCACCAATAATCAAATACTTTTTTCTCCATTGAATGGTCTTGGCATTCTTGTCAAAAATCATTGGACCATATAGTCAAGGTTTTATTTCTGGGCTATTTGATTGGTCTGTATGTCTGCTCTTAAGCCAGTACCACACTGTTTTTGATAACTATAGTTCTGCAGTAAACTTTCAGAGGAAATGTGAGTTCTCCAACTTTATTTTTCTTAAGATTGTTTTGGCTGTTAGGGTCCCTTGAGATTCCATCTAAATTTAGCATGGGTGTCCTATGCCTGGAAGAAGTGATATTGGGGTTTTGATAGGGATTATATTGGATTTGTAAATCATTGGGTGTTATTGTCATCTTAATACATGAACATGGTTTGGTATCATCCAGGTGTGCTGAATTTATTTATTGACTGTAAACAGCTTTTTTGTGGAATCTTTAGGGCTTTGTACATAAAAGATCGTGTCATTGGGACATCTGGGTGGCTGGCTCAGTTGGTTAAGCATCCGGCTTCAGCTCAGGTCATGATCTCACAGTTTGTGAGTTGGAGCCTCACATTGAGCTCTCTGCTGTTGGCACAGAGCCCACATCACATCCTCTGTCTCCCTCTCTGTCTGTCCCTTCCCTGCTTGCATTATCTCTCTTTCTCAAAAATAAACATTACGAAAAATTGAAAAGATTATGTCATCTACAAACATTGAAATTTTACTTCTTTCTTTACAAAGTGGATTTTCTTTTTTCCTAATTGGTCTGGCTAGGACTTCCAGTACCATACTGAATAGATGTGGTGTAAGCAGACATCCTTGTCTTCTTGTTCATGATCTTGGAGGGAAAACTTTCAGACTTTTATTTCTGAATATGATGTTAGTTTTAGGCTTTTCATAGCTCTGCAGGACTCCACACATGATCTGGCCTTGTCTCCCTGTTCAACTTTATTTCTAACATTTCACTGTATTCCCAGTCATAATTCTTTTTGTTCCTGTACAAGCCCAATTTTCCCACCTCTGGACCTTTGTATGTATTTCCTCTGCCTGCAACTTTTAAACAGCAACTTTTCTTTATTAATTAATTAATTATTTATTTATTTATAAATGTTTATTTATGTTGAGAGAGAGCAAGAGCAGGGGAGGGACAGAGAGCGAGAAGGAGAGAAAGAATCCCAAGCAGACAGTGCAGAACCCAGGACAGGGCTCAGTCTCACAAACCATTGGATCATGATGTGAGTTTAAATCAAGAGTTGGACGCTTAACTCACTGAACTACCTAGGCATCCCTAAACAGCATATCTTTGATAAAACTATTTCTCAGGTTTCAGACTGCCACTTTCTTAGACTTTTTTCTGTTTCTCTAGTTTTCTACTAATATACTTAGATTTATTTGTATAACTTGGTGTTTTGTTATTTCTTAAATGTGCCTTTGCTGTCTAGAACAGAGGTGGCAAATTATTTGTAATGGATCAAATAGTACATATTTTGGCTTTGAGGACCCTAAATTCTTTGTCACAGCTACCTAACTGCTATTCTAGAATGAAAGCAGCCATGGGCAATAAAGTAGTTTGCAGACTCCTTGATCTACAAGATGGAAATTCCATGAATGCAAGCATATTGTTGTTTTTTTTTTTTCACTTTTTTCTAGTGCCTAGGGTACAAGAGGTAGTTATTAAGTTTTTGTTGAGTAAATAAAAAAGATATCAGAAAGTTGCTTGGTCTTTTTTAGAGAACTCTAATGGCTTACTGTTTAATATTCATTATAAATTTACAGTTGCAACATTTTTTAAATTATGTAATGGGCTCCAAGATATATTGGTTAACCTAAGTCAATAGGAAGTATTTGGTTGTACTTGTTTTGTGTGTGTGTGTGTGTACGCGTGCGCGTGTGTGCGTGTGGTGAATCTCAAGTACATGCATCTCTAAAAATGTGTAATTTCAATTACCACAGTAATTCCTTTTGGTCATCTTATAACCATCCAACTTAAATTTCTCTGATTTTCTAAAATGATAGACTTTTGTGGTGGTTTTGGTATCAGACACATGTATTACATTTAGTTATTATATGTCTTCAGTTTCTTTTTTTTCAAAGTAGAGCTCCCTCCTTTTTTTCTTCATGCCAGTAATTTGCTGACAGAACTCAATCACTTGTAGTGTAGTGGATTTCACAGATTCTGTTTGTTCCTTTGGGATGTCATTTAACTACTTTTCCTATTTGTTCAATTTCCAGAAAACTGGAAGGTAAGCCTAAAAGATTGAATACATTTGGGTTCCTAATATTTCTGTTTTGTAAAGTAAAAATCAGTACTTTATACCTAATCTGAGTTTCTTATGGTATTATATGTTAAGAGGCATATGATTAATGATTGTTCCACGTTAAGTGCTGCTAATGGATCATTAAATTCACTTGGCTAATTATAAAGTTCTCTTTCAACCATTATGTAATAGTCTCATCCATTGTTGATTTTGCCTGAATTATTTGGTGAATTAGTTATTACAGGTAATTCTTTTCTGATTCTTTCGTTCCTTCCTAATTTGTTATCCAGACTTCATCTGTGAAGAATTTTATCAGTTAGGTTCATTGGTTTACCTGAAATGCAGCTTTTATAGGAAAGGCAGTAAAAAGTATAATTCTTTTTCTTTAATTGCAAATTACCAGTTAAGCATTGTTGTTGTACAATAATGCCTGGTGAGCAGTTTCTGTTTTTTGGTAGTGTTTTTGTGAGTATGTGGGGTTTTATATATTTAACATGCTTCATTCATTTTGATGTGCCTTCATATTGTCTCTTCTGTCTCCTTGATGTGATCCTTTTTGTCTTTGATGCGAGCTTTTTTGCTTCCTGACTCAAGATATCCTAGAATATTGTTATACATGTTCTACCCTAGACTTGGTTTCAGCCATTACTGCTGGTTCCTTTCTGTGGGGAATGGTGTTTAGAGGCCACAATCTGAGTGGTAGGGTTGCTCATTGCCCCCAGGTGAAATTGCTTTTAAGCTTTTTAAATGCTAATCACAAACATTTTTTGAAAAGAAAAACTGAATTCACATTGACATTTTGGGTTTTTATTGAACTAATTTGACTTTATGCTTTTATTTCATTTCTTTAATGCTGAAAATCCAGATTCCTTAACATTAATGGTTATTTGCTTTATCCTACAATGTATTTCATTTCAAAATAATAATACTAATATAATTACTAACAATAAGACTTGATGAATTGGACTATTTTGCAGCCCTGTCCTTAAAATCTTTCTTTCTGTATAAATAGTAAAAATGATTCTAATGTTACTTGAAATATACTTTTCTTTTTAAAATGTTTATTTATTTTTGAGACAGAGAGAGAGCATGAGCGGGGGAGGAGCAGAGAGAGAGAGGGAGACACAGAATCTGAAGCACGCTCTAGGCTCTGAGCTGTCAGCACACAGCTCGACGTGGGGCTCGAACTCACGGACCGTGAGACTGTGACCTGTCGGACGCTTAACCGACTGAGCCACCCAGGCGCCCCGAAATATACTTTTTTTTTTTTTTTTAAATGTTTTATTTATTTTTGAGACAGAGAGAGACAGAGCATGAATGGGGAGGGGCAGAGAGAGGGAGACACAGAATCGGAAGCAGGCTCCAGGCTCTGAGCCATCAGCCCAGAGCCCGACGCGGGGCTCGAACTCACAGACCGCAAGATCGTGACCTGAGCCGAAGTCGGACTTTTAACCGACTGAGCCACCCAGGCGCCCCCCGAAATATACTTTTAAAATGTAGTCAAGTCACCTACTTAATACACATTTTGGTTTTGTTTATGAATTGCTGTATTTTAATGCAGTTTCTTGAATTTTTAAGTCATTTACATAATTTCAAAGTCAGAAATAAACCTTCAGAGAAGTTATGTCATCCCTGTACTCTTTTTTCTTCCCTCTTTACGTAATGATTTTATTAGCTTTTGGCTTATCTTTCCTGTGTTTCGTGCTATAATACTGAGCAAGAATGTATTTATATTTCTGTCTTTTCCTTATAAAAAAGCTAGTATGTTTGATATATATACTTTTACTCCTTTCCCATAACAATAGGTCACTAGGTCTTAGCGATTATTCTGTATAAATATAGTATTTTAATCTTGAAAACTCTTAAGGAAAATTATTTTTAATATCAAAAAATTATCTCTGTTCTTTTGTATCAATCTTATTTACAGATATATTTTTAAGAAATAAAGGTGATTTAATAAGCTAATTTTCATTATGCTGTTCACTTGCATAGGATAACTTTAGATCTTTTGATGAAGTTTTAAAACAATTTTAAAATGTACAACAAACAAAGATGTTTGATACCAGTGTGACATTTCATATTCATGTTCTGTTTTCAGTTTCTCAAGGTATAAATGTTTTGTTTTTTCTTTTATTAAGCTTCAAATGGAAATAAAGAAATCATTTCACATATTAGTCAACATGGAGGAAAATGGCCTTACTGGTTTAAAAAAATGGGTGAGTTATTATTCTGAATGTTAAAAATTATGTCAGTATTATGTTGACTTGATTTTTAATTTCTTCTTAATTTGTCCAGAAAATATTCAAAAGTTGGGGAATTATACGTTGAAATTACAAGTTGTATTGAATGAAAGTAATGCAGACACATATGCAGGAAGACCACTACCATCAAAAGCAATTAAATTTTCTGTTAAAGGTAAGTGAAATACCAGTATATAACTACATATTATGCTGAAGGTGGCATTTTAAATGAAGGGGGAATAGATAAATAATTCAGTAAAAGATGTTTGGCCAGTTGTATAATCATTATCTCAAAATGACTTTATAGGGGTGCCTAGGTGGCTTAGTCAGTTAAGTGTCCAACTCAGAATTTCATCTCAGGTCATGATCTCCCCACCATGAGATTGAGCCCCGCATTGGGCTCCATGCTGGGCGTGGAGCCTGCTTGAGATCTCCTCTCCCTCTGCCTTTCCCCCTCTTGCACTCGCTCTCAAAAAAATAAATAAAATGGCTCTATAATTCTGCTTCATAATCATTTCTTTTAAGGTTTTTACTTAAATTTCAGTTTGAATATACAGTGACTATACAGCGTAATATTGTTCCAGGTACACAGTTTAGTGATTCAACACTTCCGTACAACACTCAGTACTCATTTTGACAAGTGTACTCCTTAATCCCCATCACCTATTTAACCCATCCTCCACCACCTTTCCTTCTAGTGACCGTCAGTTTGTTTTCTGTAGTTAAGAGTCTGTTTCTTGGTTTGCCTCTTTTTTTCCCTTGTGCTTGTTTATTTTGTTTCTTAATTTCCACATATGAATGAAATCATAAGGTATTCATCTTCTGATTTATTTGGCTTAGCATTATACTCTCTAGCTCTATGTCATGCAAATTCATAATGATATTTCTTTAAAATTTTTGAAGTACTCATTGTTTTCTGTTGTTGCTGATAACATCTAAAGCTATTCAGATTCCTGACCTTTGCTTGTGAGCCTCTCTGCCCCTCACCCCAACCCCAGTCTTGCCTCTTCTCTGACCCCCAGCTGTTTGGAGAATCTTTTTTTTGTTTTAGTTTCTGAAGTTTTAAATTCTAGGAATTTTTCTTGAATTACTTTGATTTCCTACTCTGTTTTCCACGTTATCTAATATTAAGACAGTAGACCTCTTGACTGGTGTATTAATATTCTTTTTTCTACTTTTCATTTTTTATTTTACTATATTATGGGAAATTCCTTTAACACGATATTCTACCCTTTCTATTGAATTTTTCCTTTATGCTGTCATTTTTTATTCTCTGTTCCCTATTCAAAGCATTGTCTGCCTACTTCATATATTCAGTAATTCTTGGAGGGTATCAATAACAGTGGTGGTCTTTTTTGAAGCATTTAAACTTCATTCATAGTCATTTTCCTCCATGGTTTTGTTTTTGTTTTAAATGTTTGCCCTTTTAGAATAGATGCTCTCTTACATGACTAGTGATTTGCTTACACTTAACGACAGGACATTTGAAAGCTTTTAGTTCATTTGGGGGAGATGATGAGAATTTTTAGGTTTTCTTTTTTTGACTGTTCAGATTCCCCAGAGTAGAGCCTTCCAGTCTCCTGGTAGGTGGGTAAATACCTGGCTGCCAGTATTTTGGGAGCAAGCTGGGGAAGACTGTTGGGGTTCTCACATCTATCTAATCTTTCACTTGCTATTTTCAGCAGACTGTGACACATTTAATAGTGCTTTGCCCCTTACTTCTTAACCCTACTCTTTTATCTTCCTCAGAGAATTAGCCATCTGTTGGTGGGGATGAGGAAGACAATTGACTGGTTTTGTGTATTGAGGAGTAGGGATTTGGGGAACTCTTTCTTTAAACAGACCTCAGCAGGTCTTTTTCATTCCGGTTTCATTCCAACATACCATCCCTGAGACTTTTGGGTATCCTGTAGTGTGAATTAGATTGGTTCTCTGCTTGCTTTGTTGATAATTGAGGGTTTGATGTTCTTGGGTCTTTCCGTTAAGTTAGTTACACTTAAGACATATGGAGAACCCATATGGTCTCCAGTTTCAAATCCTATTGCTATTGTATATTTTGTTTTTGTAGTTTTAGACCTCTGTAAAAAAAAAAATCTCTGAATAAAATCTCTGTAGTGTCATTATTATGGGATTTTTGGATAGAGCTGATTTAAGTGCCTGTGATCACCTTACCTTCTTTAATCAATAGGGCCACCATGGAAATTGTTCCTTTGTGTACGTACAGATCTACCACATTGTTTTAAGAGCTGTGGAACACATTCCATAGATGGACATGCTATAGTTGAAGTAGTTTTCTATTGATGAACATTTTGGTTGTTTCCTATTTTTTGGCTATTACAAACGATGTTTCTATATGGGAAAAAATTTATGCTGCTTTGTGTACATGTGCTAGAAGTTCTGTAGTGTGGACACCAAAAAGTAGAATTGCAAAACTGATACGTAGATGCCTTAATGTTTAAATACATTACTGTCAAATTGTCCTTCCTAAAGGTTGTGCCAAGGTACCCTCACCAGCAGACTATGAAAGTTCCAGTTTTCCTGTGCCGATTCCTGGCTGACCTCTGTATTTATCCTACTTGGTGGTTAAATTGTTTAATTATTAGGTTGTGCACCTCTTCTTGCCTTTCTTGGGCTGTGTCATCTGTGAAAGCCTGTTTGTTTGCTGTGCCCATTTTAATAGTTTAAAGCTGTGGTTCTCAAATTTTGGCTTTGTATTTTAATTACCTGGAGAACTTATTAAGACACAGACTGCGGGGCATCACTCCCAGAATTTCTGACTCAGTAGGTTTGAGTGAACCCTAGAATATGCCTTTCTATTAATTTCCCAAGGGATGGCTGAAACCATTAGACTAGAGACCACACTTTAAGAACAGCTGGTGGGGTGCCTGGGTGGCTCAGTCCATTAAGCGGCTGACTTCGGCTCAGGTCATGATCTCGCGGTCCGTGAGTTCGAGCCCCGCATCAGGCTCTGTGCTGACAGCTCAGAGCCTGGAGCCTGTTTCAGGTTCTGTGTCTCCCTTTCTCTGACCCTCCCCCGTTCATGCTCTGTCTGTCTCTGTCTCACAAATAAATAAACATTTAAAAAAAAACAAAACAGGTGGTTTATAGGAAGTTTTTATGTATTCGGGATTTTAAACCTTTGTTGGATATGTTGTAAATATTTTCTCATATAAAGCATCTCTTTTAACTTTGTTCATTATAACTAATAAAATATATTTTGCTAAATACATTCTTTCATAGCTCCTGAATACAGTAATCCCTCTTGTGTGCAGCAGAAATGTTGCAATACCACCACCAGTGAATCCCTTGAAATTGCAAATAGTAACAAATCATATTATGTACTGTTTTTTCCTATGTATACCTACCTATAATAAAGTATCATTTATAATTTAGGGGCAGTAAGAGATTATATAATAGTAAGAGATTGTTGTAACAATGAAATAGAACATTTATAAAAATATACAGTAATAGAA
The DNA here is from genome assembly GCF_028018385.1 of Neofelis nebulosa. Taxonomy (NCBI): domain Eukaryota; kingdom Metazoa; phylum Chordata; class Mammalia; order Carnivora; family Felidae; genus Neofelis; species Neofelis nebulosa. The sequence continues at coordinate 53,428,872 of NC_080792.1, forward strand.
ATTATTTTCTTTCTTAAAAAATCCTATACTACTTTACTCATTCTTCTTGTGTTGATGTGAGATGATAAAATGCCTGTGTGATGAGATGAAGTGAGGTGAATGACGCAGGAATTGTAACATAGCTTTAGGCTACTATTGACCTTCTGAAACTATGTCAGAGGTGGAATCATCTGCCTCCGCACTACAGTTAACCACTGACGAGGAGGGATATTGTGTTTTGCCTTAGTTTCTCCTATGATAAGGTTATAAAGTTTTTCTTCATTATATTCTAATAATTTCATAGAATTTATATATAGTGAGATAAAGATCTGACTCTTCCCATGAGGCTTATAGGTATAATTTATGTAGGGGAGCCTGGATGGCTCAGTCAGTTGAGCTTCTGACTCTTGGTTTCGGTTTGGGTCATGATCTCATGGTTCGTGAGTTCCAGCACAGAGCCTGCTTGGAATTCTCTCTCTCTCTCTCTGTCTCTCTGTCTCTCTCTCTGTCTCTCTGTCTCTCTCTCTGTCTGTCTCTGTCTCTCCCTCTCTCTGTCTCCTCCCCCCCCACAGTGTCTCTCAAAATGAATAAATAAATTTTTAAAAACACTAGATTTAATTTATATAAGTTTTTCACAGATTTAAAATGCCATCTTTGTCATAATTTAATATCCTGTATATAAAATATGGCTGTTTCTGACCTATGAATTTGCTTCTCATGTTTACTTTTTTTTTTTTTTTTTTTTTTTAAAGAGGGTAAACCAGAGAAGTTTTCATTTGGTCTTATGGATCCTCCTTTTCGTGTTGGAGTCCCATTCAATATCCCTCTGGAGTTTCAGGATGAATTTGGTCATACTAGTCAACTAGGAAATGATATTCAGCCAGTTTTTGAAGCAAGGTAATTTGAAGGATCATTTTGTATATGATTTTTCATATTTAAGCATTTAGTCTTTTTTAGCTTAAATTATTTGTGTGTGTTTAACATTAGATTTATCATTTAGAGTGTATAGTATATTTTTTAATATCTGGGGGATTTATTTGCTCCCAGGCTATGCTTTGTGACTACAGTGTCATTATAAATTGCTTTAGTTTTGACAAAATATTGTTAAAGTTGTTCAAGTGAAAGTGATAGCTCTGTCTTACTCCATTTTATTCTGCAAGTATGAAAGAAAGTTATTGCTACTTAAACTTAGTGTTATTGCTTACTCTGGAAGGTTTTTAACCTGGTAATACAGTTTTGGGTTTGTTTTTTTTTAAACTATAGCCATAAAGTTTATGGTTTCCATGGAAATTTGAGTCTTTCCTTAGAATTTCCCTCTATGTAATAGTTCTTTAGTGTTGTGATTGGCTTACAATAAGAAATCAGAAACTTAACTATGATTGAGGATGTTCATTATTTTCCATTCTCTCTTTTTAAGGTGCTTTGGGAGAAAGTCTTGTTCATTCTCAAGAGCATGAATACTAATTGTTTCTCTTTTGCATTAGCTGCCAAATTTGTCTTTTTGAGCCCACTTTTTACGTATGTTTTCTTCTCTTGTCTCTGTACTTTTTTCCCTTTGTGTTGTAATCGTTCACTCTTAATCATCTGAGCATGTGCTATGTTGTAGGCATTTGTAGCTAGACATATGGAAGTGAATAAGGACATAGTATTTGCCTTCTAGAAGCTCACATGGTTAAGTTCTTGAAAAACAATATATGGTTATAAAAAATACTCAAAATGAGTTTTTTAGCTTTATGTTCTCTTAAGGTGCAAAAACTGATGCTTGTCTTTTGACATACTGCATTCAGTTGAATATTAAATGGTAATGGAAAAGAACACTTAAATGTGTTTGTTTAAAAATAAAACACTTAAAAGTATATCCCTTCTAGTCACAAATAGAAAATATTAGTGCATTATTTGGTACCTATTATTGATTATAATTCTGTCCTATCCTTATAAGGGTATTCTTACATAAGAACTCTCTGTCACATGTGCATGCATATTTATATTTGGAGTTTTCAACTTAGTGAAAAAAAAATCCTTACTAAAAAAAAAATGTGAATTTATCTTCGACCAAGACCATTTTCTGAGTGGGTTTTTTTTTTTTTTCAGTGTTACATTAATTTAAAAAAAATCATTCATATAATTTAAAGAATCAAATAGTATGTTAAGGCTTATTATTAAAAAAAAAGGGCAGTTTCTTTTCTCTCTGCCCTCTCTATTCCACCCACAACTCACTTCTCAGAGAACTGTTTTCAACTTTCTTACTTGAATCTGTTCGTAACTACTGCCACATACCTACATTTTGAATTGCTATTCTTCATTCTTCAGTTGTAGGCATTATTGCTTGATTTACAGCTGTAGATAAAGATAACCTCTTGTTGCCATTGCAGTTACAGATAAGCTTCCTTCCTATTCCTGTATTCCTCAATAAAGTTTATATTGTGGCTTGATTGGTATTTAGTGCTTGCTGTGTTGCAGTTATGTAGATACTAGTCACTTTATTGTACAACTTTGTTACTTTTTTCCTTGGATAAATTTATTACAAATTAAACCCTAAGCTCTCTGCCAAATTGTCTCATATCCTCTTAAGATGTTTTAAGTGCATAGATAATCTATCAGTTTCATATTTTTGGAGACATCTCTCTTGGAGCTTGTGATGTGCTAAAGTCTATACTGATTGTGTTTATGCTTGTTATAGTTGACATTCTGTTACCTTCCTTCACCTTCATCTTAGGAATTCCCTGTGTCCTCTGTGTTGAGGAAATAAAATTAAAAACAAAACCTACCCCTCAACCTAGAAAACTTCTTCATAAAGGTAGAAGAGAAAACAGTTTCATTATTGACTGAACATTAAACCAAAATGTCATAATTATCACAGGCAATTGGATAAAGAGATTGCAAAGACTGAAGAAAACCTTATTCCTTTATGTGGATAAGTGGCTATAACTTATATATTCATGTTTTAAAGATGAAATAACTAAGTTTACCACTGGCTGTAGGATTTGCAATTTGGAGTCAGCTGACTGGAAGTTAGGCTCAGAAAACTGGGAGATAGGGATTTTTACCTTTTTTTTGATGAGTACACTGCAGAGAGTTGTCTTTAAGGTCCTTGAGGAAACATTCCTGAATTGTGAGACTGTTAAGTGGCTTATTTTACTTAGCATTTACTTTTTCATGGTTCTCCAGTTTTTTAGAAGCTTCTCTTGCTGAAACACATCCTTCACTAGGTTCCTATGAAGGAGTACCTGTGAGAGACAGTTATTTCTCAAAAATGTGTCTATTCTACTTGATTGTATTGAAAGTTGGGCACTATTGTCCTCAAAATTATGAAAGCATTGGGGCGCCTGGGTGGCTCAGTTGGTTAAGCTTCTGACTTCAGCTCAGGTCATGATCTCACGGTTTGTGAGTTTGAGCCCCGCATTGGGCTCTGTGCTGACAGCTCAGAGCCTGGAGCCTGTTTTGGATTCTGTGTCTCCCTCTCTCTCTCTCTGCCTCTTCCCTGCTTGTGTTCTCTCTCTCTCTCTCTCTCTCTCTCTCTCTCTCTCTCTCTCTCTCTCTCAAAAATAAACATTTAAAAAATTATGAAGGCATTGCTCTATTTTTGCTTTTTAGCTTCTGCTGTTGATAAATTTAAACTTAGTTTTACTTTCATTTTTGTGTTTTCTGTGTATTTTTTCTGAAAGCTTATAGGATCTACTTTTAATTCTCAACATGGCAAAATTTTACAGTAATACATCTTTGCATAGGTCTCTACATTATTTGAAGTACTTTTGTCTGGTTTCCATCATCGCTGTTTTTTCTTTCTGGTAACCTTATGTTTTGGTAATGAACATTCTGGACTGCTTCTCTGATTTTCCCAATTTTTCTGTTTTTCTTATTTTTGTGTTTCTGCTTTCCTTTCTGACAGATTTTTTTCAACTTTACAACATTTCCATTGAATTTTTCCTTTCTGCTTTTTTTTAAAAAAGATGATTTATTTATTTTGAGAGAGAGAGGAGAAAGAGAATCCCAAGCAGGCTCCATGCTGTCAGCACAGAGCCCGATGTGGAGTTTGAACCCACGAACCCTGAGATCATAATCTGAGCCAAAATCAAGAGTCAGACGCTTAACAGAACCACTCAGGCAATCCTCCTTTCTGCTTTATTTTTAATTTCCAAGAGTTTTCTTGGTTCCCTGAAATTTTTTTATTTTTTTGGTAGATCTTGTTTTGTAAATGTAATACGTTTTTTCATTGATAAATGATGGTTTTTTTTTTTTTTTAAGTTTATATGCACAGAAAATCTTTCTCCAAGTTGCTTTTTGTTTGTTGGTTTTTTATCTCTTCAGGTACCTGGTAGTCTTTGGTTTTCTGCTTATAACTGAACGACTAAAGTGTAGATAAGGAAACAGAATGTGGGAGAAACTGTTGACTATGAACTCCACTATAGGATGATATATCTGTAATCCTTTATTGGGGGAAAATCCTGTTGTCAGTATCTTCAGGTCTTTTTCTTGGGCTAGGCAGTTTTCTCAAATATTTAGTCTCTTGCCTGGAGGGGAGTGGTTTGGCTGTCCAGGTTCCTAGCCAGCCCAGGAACAGGGCTGGGATGGGAATAGTGATGGGAGGGTCTCAGCATCCTTATGCATTTATTCAGGATTACTCCTTCTATACTTTTTAGTATTTTATCCTATCTTTTGTTTATCTATCCTCCCACACCCCCATGTAGAGATTCTCTGTTTTAGCCTTGTCAGAGATTAATCTTCCAGTCATCTGCCACAGGCCAAGAGGAGAGATCTGGGGATCCAAATTTTCATCAATCTTTTTTTTCCACCTTTCTCTTACCAGCCCCAGAGCTGTACATAGAAATTCTGGGTCATAGTTTGTTTTCTAGCCTTTTCCATTGCTATTTTAAGGTTACTTTTTTTTTTTCTTTAAGGTTAAGTTTTCTTGAGGGACTACTAAGTGCTGTATTCTAGGAGATGAGTTTTATTGTCCTTGTCTCTTTTTCATTTCCTTCCTATGCTTAGCCTTTTAACAGTAAATAAAAGAAATCCTTTTGTTCTCAAAGTAGAGATTTAAGAGATAGCGAAAGCAGATGTATATCTTTAATATCCATTTCTCCTAAGGAGTCTGTTTTATCTTACATGTCACTTTACAGCTTTTTTTGAACAAGGCATGTTATTTAATTTTTATAACTTATTCACTAATACTTGTAAATATTTAAATTCCATTTTTCAGAAAACTTAGACTTTTTTCTGCCTTTTCCTTTTCTTCCTTCACCTTACCCCTTGACAAGAGTAAAATGTTTACAACATAAGGACCTACATGTGGTCAAAGATGATTTAGGGAACTCAGTATATATTCTAACAAAGTTACATCATAAGACTATACTTGATTATTTGGACTTTATCTAAAATTGCTATTCAGTTTAATAAGTGCCAGATGGGGCACCTCAGTGGCTCAGTTGATTGAGTGTCCGGCTCTTGCTGCCGGCTCAGGTCATGATCCCAGGATTGTGGGATTGAGCCCTGCATTGGTCTCTGTGCTGACAGCATGGAACCAGCTTGGGATTCTCTCTCTCCCTCTCTCTGTGCCCCTCCCCTGTTCACTCTTGTGCTCACGTACGCGCACTCTCTCTGTCTCAAACTTCAAAATATATATACGTGTGTGTGTGTGTGTGTGTGTGTGTGTGTGTGTGTATAATTCCACAAATTTTCTAACATCTCACTGGGTGAAAGATTTGAAGAAAATACATGGCAAAGTCTGAAGATGTCCCTAATAGGGACACGTGGCCTATTTGTATATTTCCTTTTCTTAGACCTGGTCTAGCATTTGTTGATTTCCTGCTTTGTATCTTATTCAATAAATGATGTTTTACATTTTATAATTTATCATTTATAGGGTATGGCCCAGTGCTATCACTTATGGATCATTTATTTTATGTTTATTTTTGAGAAAGAGCGCGTGCAGGGGAGGGGCAGAGAGAGGGAGACACAGAATCTGAAGCAGTCTCCAGGCTCTAAGCTGTCAGCACCCCCTGATGTGAGCCTTGAGCTCAAACTGCGAAATCATGACCTGAGCTGAAGTCAGACGCGTAACTGACTGAGCCACCCAGGCGCCCCGGATCATTTTTCTTTATAAAAGAAGTTTTTGGGAATTTTCTTTGGTTGAATTATTCCATTTTTTAAAATAATATTTTATTAGAAAAGTGAATTAGACATGAGAATGGCACATGAGCAAGTAACACATTTGTAGCTTCTTTGGTGAGTTATGGAGGGGAAGTTAAAAAAAATTTATTTTTTCCAGTGGTTTATCTTTGCATTATGAAGAAATAACCAAAGGACCAAATTGTGTAATTCGAGGTGTTACAGCTAGGGGCCCTGTAAACTCTTGTCAAGGCAAGGTAAGCATTGTACTGAAATATTATAATACATGTTTATTTCTTTTGTCATAGAAATGAAATGGAAAATTTCAAATTGGATAACATGTATTTGTGACAGGATGACAATATGGTGTTCCTAAGAATTAGGAATATTTCACTGAACTTTTACATCTCTAAGGAAAACTAGCATGTTTGCCTTTGTTTAACAGTAAATTAGATATTTTTCGCTGTCTTCATATTCATTCCAGTCTTCTAATATTCAAAGTCATTTTTTCAACAGTGACCCAGTACTATGTTTCTTTTTTCTCTTCAACTTTTTAGAACACAAAAGTATGAGAAACTTTAGCTCACATTTATGAACGTATTGGGTTTGGTATTTGGATTAAAGGAAAGTGGTTGAGGAGGGATAAGGTTAGGAAAGTAAAAAATACAAATTCCAATAAGGTAATTTTTCAGTCAGGTATATAAAACAGCTAGTAGATTTACATGACGAAAGGGATTACTATGGCTAATAACAAGTAATACATAGCCTTTTTTCACTGCATCATTAACTTACAATATGTATTTAAAATTTTTCTGTCAAAATGGTGTTTAAAATAGAGCATGTGAATGTCTTTAAATACTGTATGCTATACTGTATTGTTTAGTCAAATTAAAGGTCAAGTTCTGTACATCTTTTGGAATTCAGAGTTTTCTGGAAGAAGAACTTGAAAATCAGGGAAATTTGACTTTAGTAAGATAAGCTTACTAAAAAAACTAAAATGATTTCTAGGTTTTTATAATCTTTTTTGAAATAACTTTATATTTACAGAAGAGTTGGAAATACAGTATAGAGAGTTTGCATATGCTCTTTACCCAGTTTCCTTTATTAGTCTTATATAGTCAGCATTTATCCATTCTGAGAAATTAACATTGCTACAATACTAGTAACAAAACTCTGAACTTTATTCACATTTTACCAGTTTTTTTGTTTTGTTTTGTTTTGTTTTTACTAATAACTAGTGTTTCAATCCAGGATCTAATCTAGAGTACTACATTGCATTTAGAGATTTCTAGATTTTTGGTATTTTACACTTCACTATTTTCTGTATTTTTTGTAATCCCCATCTTGATTCTGATTATTCAAAGGTTATTCCTTTTGAATTAGAAGAAGCTGGTATCTCTAAGGGAGTAATAGAAGTTAATTTTTTTGACCTTTATTTCTTACATACATAAATGATAATTTTAGTATAAATTTACTGAATAGATTTCTGTAATGTTATGGAAATGAAAAGCAAAAGTCAGAATTGAGATGATAAACTACTGAGCTATTTAGGACATGGATTTAATTAAAGTAATTTTTTTCAACAGAATTTTAATTTGAAGGTTATTCTGCCGGGTTTAAAAGAAGACACACAGATTTTAAAAATTAGATTACTACCAGGTAATGTTTTAAGAAATACTCCTAATAATCACCTTTAAAATAATATTCCTATTATAAAATACAATGATGAGATGGTTTTTCGTTTGGTTATGGTATAAGTCTTGAAAATACATTTGAATGTGAAACAAATCACTGACAGAAATGACTAATAGAACAAAAAAGGAAAACCTTTAGGAAGACATTATTAAAGCTCTGAAGTAGTTGGGAGAAAGGGAATATTGAAAATGTATTAGGGAACCACTCTTAGAAATATACTAATTAGGCTTATATTAGAGCCGGACCTGTCTTTATCTTTTCAGATATAACTCTAAATGTTTCATTTTTTTAAAAAGAAAAGTTTTTCATGAATTTATGTTGTTAATTTGATAATGATTTAGCAACTTGATAATGAAGTTACCTTAAAGTAACAGGGTAGGAAATGCTGGCTAATTTGAGAGGCAGTCTGTCCTAGGTTCAAGATAATACATTCTGGGGGCGCCTGGGTGGCGCGGTCGGTTAAGCGTCCGACTTCAGCCAGGTCACGATCTCGCGGTCCGTGAGTTCGAGCCCCGCGTCAGGCTCTGGGCTGATGGCTCGGAGCCTGGAGCCTGTTTCCGATTCTGTGTCTCCCTCTCTCTCTGCCCCTCCCCCGTTCATGCTCTGTCTCTCTCTGTCCCAAAAATAAATAAAAAACGTTGAAAAAAAAAATTAAAAAAAATAAAATAAAAAAAGATAATACATTCTGGTATTAGCCTTTCTGGGTTTGAATCTAAGCTCTGTAATTTATGAGTTAGGTAAAGTTGTCTTATACCACAGTTTCCTCAAGTATAAAATGAGACATCTCCTCTCTCATGGTTGTTATGAGGATTAAATGAGTTAATATAGGCAACCCTCACTTTGCAAGATTTTTTGGTAACTGAATGGAGGACACAGTTCCAATATATATGAGTTCTCACTAACACAGTACTGTGCAAAGTGAGATGTGCTTGTAAAATACCTACAATAGTGATTGGTATGTCAGTTTTAGCTCTGTTTTATTAATAATAGTATTGTCATATCTTTGTTCACATGACTCTGTACCATTTATTTGAAAAAAAATTTTTTAACATATATTTATTTTTGAGAGACAATGAGAGGCAGAGCATGAGCAGGGGAGGGGTAGAGAGAGAGAGGAAGACACAGAATCTGAAGCAGGCTCCAGGCTCTGAGCTGTTTGTTAGCAAAGAGGCTGACACGGGGCATGAACTCACAAACTACGAGGCCATGACCTGAGCTGAAGTTGGATGTTCAACCCACTGAGCCACCCAGGTGCCCCACTTTGTACCATTTTTGGATGTGAAAAGAAACATGTTAGCTACATCCTTGTACAAATTCAAATAGTTTGATGCTTCCCTCAAGCATAAATTGATGAAGATGTTTAAATTAGCACATTGGTAGAAGTATAAGAATAAAATTGTTGGAGTACCTGCCTGGCTCATTTGGAAGAGCATATGGCTCTTGATCAAGGTTGTAAGTTTGAGCACTGTGTTCAGTGTAGAGATTACATGCACACACACACACTTTTTAAAAAAATATTAAACGCTAATAAACACTTGCAGTGCTTTTATTTTAGAGGTTAGCTAAAAAGTATAGATTTGAGTAGTGAAATCCTTAGTAGCCAGATGGTATGGCATTATTTTTGAATTTGACAATGAAAATTGTGAAGTAAAAAGTAGCATGGTATGATGATAATAGTCAAGAAGTTTCAAATTACTTGGAACATAAACCTGAGCCTGCTGCTTACTAGCCATGTGACCTGGACAAGATACTTAATCTCTCTGGATTCCAGTTTTCTCATTTATAAAATGAGGATAATATATTGCCCTTTTCATTAAGATTATTGTGAAGATTATGAGAATAGTGCTTAAAACTTAACACACTGCATGGCATATAGTAAAAAGTAAATAATGTTGCTAACATTAGTGTTTTTCGTAACTGTTCTTTGTGAATTTTTGTTATCAGCATTTATCATAAATTGTATTTAAAAACATCAATGTTTATGGAGCACATCAAATCATCTTGGTACAGTAGTGTGAACAACCCTCTTTGATCTAAGAGGAAACTTGTAGCTTGCTTGTAACATCAAAGTAGTGGACAAACAAGTAAATTATCTGGTTATATCATTACATAAACTAATCCTTTGAATACTGTTAACCTAAAATGTGTTTTTTTCTTAATATGTTTTTGAGAAACTAATCATTGTGTAAAGTTAAAGTGAGTAAAAGTATTTTTTAAAAATTCTTCTTGAATATTTTTTTTCCAGGATCTCTTTAAGGTTTTACACCTGTAGGTAATTTCTAGCATTAGTTACTGTGTTATAGCTTGTTGCATAAAACTAAGTCTAGACCTCAAATATATACTTGAGACAACTCTGATCATTCATAGAATCTATACATTTTGGGGATAGAAATGGCTAAACATGGATATTGCTTATTTTTTTCTTGTCATTTTTAAGATCTTAAAACTTGAAATGTTACAAGCTGTTGTTGTTGTTTCAGTATTTCAGTCTCTATTAGAAACTTGAATCTGTATTTCATTATGTAATTTTCTGGTAGGTCCCCCTCATCGATTGAAAGTGAAACCTGATTCTGAAATTTTAGTTATAGAAAATGGAACAGCTTTCCCATTTCAGGTAGAAGTTCTGGATGAATCAGACAATATAACAACACAACCAAAATTGATTGTTCATTGTAAGGTAAGTTACTGTAGGGTAAGAAGAATATGTAGATTTTATTTTGAGTCCTATGGTAGTCAGTGGACTTGACTGTCTCTTGTACCTACTTTATAGTGAGACTTAAATTGTATTTAGGCCTTTAATGATTATTCCATGGAGAAATTTGTGGATATCTCATTGCCTATACTTTCAGCATCTGTAAGCCAGTAAAGGTGTTAACTGTATCAAGTTTCATAAAGAATTTTATAGACAAAACATTTTTGTTTTGTCTACAAATGGACCCATCTTTTCTTGGTCCATTCCCCTCAGTTTAGATGAAGTATTTAATTTATGGGTAGAATGATCTTTCAGGGTTAGGGATGGGTAGACAAATGAAAATAAGTTAAAATTTAAAAAAAGGCACAAAAAGAAAAGGAAAACCCAAATAGGTAAAATTTAAAAAAAGAATAGTGGTTGAGGAAGTTGGTGTTTCAGAAGACATAAATTTTAGTTAGAATTATAGAAAATTACTCTTTTCATTCAGCAGTTGTCTAGAGTATCAGTGAATTCTGTTTCACTTTTTCCAATTTATAGCCAGAGATAGTAGCTGTATTTGAAATTATTTGAAAATTTAAATAATAGTTCTTGAATAATTTGGTACATTTGGGGTCTTAAAATTATTTTGTATGTTTTCAATAGTTTTTCGGGGCTCCAAACCTTCCAGTCTATGTTGTAGACTGCAGCAGTTCTGGAACCAGTATTTTAACAGGATCTGCAATTCAAGTGCAGAACATTAAAAAAGACCAGACTCTGAAAGCAAAAATTGAAATACCTGTAAGTTGTTATTGTTATTCATTGATATTATGTTGTTTTCATACAAATATTTTTAACAGCTTTATAATATTTTAAGTAATATTTGACACTTAAAAATGAGGTATTTGTGGTTCTTTTAGCTAAGGTGAAGAAAAAGGCAATGTGAAATGGTATAGTGAGTAACATTTTGTATTAGTAATTTTGATTAAAGCTTTTATAATATCTATGGCTATTGATTACATATTCCTAAAATTAATTTTTTCTTCTATTAAAATGTGGTATTTATGTGTCAGTTTTATTTTTTTGTTTCTTATAGTTAACACTAGTTTCTTAGAAAGTTTGGTAAACAACCAGTGAAGGACATATAAATAATTCATATGTATAATTTTAAAAATAAATACATGGTTACTATTTTCAAGTAGAGTTTTGTGGTAATGTACTAGTAGGATACTTGTTACTGGATGGATATACATCATGGCTGAAGGTGAAGCCAGCCTGGAAGAGGGCCAACAACTGACCTCCTAAGGTTGCAAAATGAGACAACAGATACTTAAGTTAAATATTTCAATGTGATTTCTCCATTATTGGTATTGTAGATGATGAGTAATCTAACCAATTGATTAACTGATGCCTTTCTACTCATTATACATCAATTAACATATCTTGAGTCACAAAAGGTCAAAACACCACTGTGTTGTTTTCACTAGAATGAGATGGCTCGTTACTTCATTCCTCTTCTTTACAAACTGATTATATTGATAACCTTCAAATAACTGTTACGCAGTTTTTTAAATTCATTAATGTGGGCAGCAGGCTTTTGAGCATACTATCTTGCAATAGATAAGGAAGAAGAGACTTGGAGTTTGGGAGGAATCTGGGTTTGGGAGCAAAGAGTAACAAACATTAGGAATTACATAAATACTGTAGAACAGCAGCAGGCAGAAGACCAAGAATCTAGATCAGATATGCAATTAGAAAATGTTGTCCAAAGGCAGTAACTCTTGAGTTTGAATCAAGTAAATGCAATATGCTTATAGTAAAGATGTATTTGTTATTTCCCTGATAATTGTGTAAGGTAGGAATTTTATATATATCATCATTCATTTGAATGGGCTTTGATAGGAATGACTACAACTGGATGAGGAAGGAGAAATGGGCTAAATAAGATTGAAAAAGTATTTTAGGCTTAAGCTTACTTTGAATTTTGTATATCCTGTGGAATGCACTATGACCTAGATTATGAAAAAATGAATGTAATGTTTTAATTTTTCATGCCTTTAAAACCAGTTTAGTGTAATCCAGTTTATCTGTACTGATATGTGGAAAATTGTTGTGCCCATAATAAAATTTGTGCCAGCTTAGCCTTCATGGCATCTAGAGTTCTCATTTAGCTATAAACAACCTTATTCACTCACTTAGTTTCACTGTATTCAATGTATTCAATGTATTGCTTCAATATAAATAGTGTATTTTATGGCAACTATTTTCTGATTTTATGGGAAGTTACTAATTTCATACATTTTTATTCTTATTAATAGACGATAGTCACCAAATCTGTCATGTGATTACAAATAAGGGAGAGCGAATCTTTTTAAATCCAAATATGCCAGTTTTTGGCTTTAAGAATGTGGCCACTGTCATTATTTATACTTGATGGTATAAAATGGGAATTATTAATGGTATAGTGTGATCTTAATGCCAAAACTTATGGATATTAACAGTATATAAGATGATCTTCCATAATATTGGACATAAATTCTTAGGCAATGTAGAAGACTCACCACTGAAGCCCAAAAATAGGTTTTCAAAAAGTACAGATGTCATTCAGTATATCTTTCTGTGCTCTTTTCCTAGAGTTGTAAAGATGTGGCACCCGTGGAGAAGACTATTAAGTTGCTTCCTAGTAGCCATGTTGCGAGATTACAGATATTCAGTGTGGAAGGACAAAAGGCAATCCAGATCAAACATCAGGATGAGGTTAATTGGATAGCAGGCGATGTTATGCATAATCTTATTTTTCAAATGTATGATGAAGGAGAAAGAGAAATCCATATAACATCAGCTTTAGCAGATAAAATTAAAGTAAGTATCTCCAAATAGTTATTCACAAGAATTTTGTTCATTTTATGATTGGAAGACTCTGAACAAGAAGTTTTATCAGGTAGCTTCTAAGAAGCTTATCAGAGACAAATAGTACTATTATTTAAAATTTCAGGGTAGGGACACCTGGGTGGCTCAGTCAGTTAAGCTTATGATTCTTGATTTCGGATCTCATGATTCATGGGTTTGAGCCCCATGTCAGGTCTATACCAACAGTGCGGAGCCTGCTTGTGTGTGATTATCTCTCTCCCGTTCTCTCTGCTCCTCTTCCGTGTGTGTGTGCAGTCTTTCTCTCTCTCTTTCCAAAACAAAAAACAAAAAAAAATTCCACACTAAAAACTTTTTTATGCACATTCATATGAATGATTCATATGTGACAAATGCATACTTAGAGAAATGATTTGGATGCTTAGCAAAATGCCAAAGATTGGAATTCTCTTTTAGTTGTATACTTCCTGACCAACTGTATTGCTGCGGTCACGGTTAAGATTACCATACCAAAGCAATGTATAGTATTTGTAGCTGCTCTAAAGGCACTAAACCAAAGGTCTGTTAAAGGCAGACAGTGAAACATTACTGTTACTGTTTTAACTACAGGGCCCTGATTTGACCATTTGAAATTGGCATATCACTCTCTAAAAGCCTGATCTTAGAAAACAGTTTTGTAGATTCTCAGCAGTTTCATATGGTCCTCATCAATCTGTTGTAATTTAAATTTATTATTTGCACCTTGTTAGGGTAAATCTGTATGTTGAAACCTAACATCTCATTTAACAGAACCAAATCAAAATAGATTGTTGTCACCTACAGTAGATACCTGTAGCACTCCTCTTATGATTGATTGTAAGACTAGTGGGCATTCTGTGCTTCCTCCTTTCAAGGTACAGTCAGTTCTGCTATAATGAAACACATGCATTTTTTTAAAACTTATTTTTAATGTTTATTTATTTTTGAGAGAGAGAAAAACAGCACAAGCTGGGGAGGGACAGAGAGAGAGGGAGATGCAGAATCCAAAGCAGGCTCCAGGCTCAGAGCTGTCAGCACAGAGCCCAATGTAGGACTTGAACCCATGAACCTTGAGATCATGACCTGAGCCAAAGTCGGACGCTCAAACAACTGAGCCACCCAGACACCCCAAAACACATGCATTTCTTAAAATCACTGTGCCAGATAAAAGGGTAAAAACAAATAAAAATCACAGGGTTTATGGGGGAAATGGGAATTAGAGGCACAGTACTCAAATTTTATCAGTCACCCATTAAGAAAAGATAGAAGAGGTGCCTGGGTGGCTCAGTTGGTTAAGCGTCTGATTCTTGGTTTCACCTCAGGTCATGGTTCATGAGATCGAGCCTGCTTGGGATTTTCTCTCTTTCTCTCTCTGCTCCTCCCCTGCTCACGTGCCACTGTCTCTCTCTCTCTCAAAATAAACATTAAATAAAAACATTAAAAAAAAAGAATACAGCCTTAAAAATTAAAAAAAAACTAATAAAGTAGTCCCAATACGTTAGTAACAGTAACACATTAAATGATTAAAAAGTCCATAAACACTAAGATAATATGTCAGTTTACTTTGTAGAACTGAGTGCAAGAAGGGTTGCAGCTTGTGGGTTACTGTGAAGTTGTGGAAACTCCACTAAGTGTGGACATGCGTGGCTCAATATACATAATCACCTGAGGTGGCTGGCAGGTTTGAGTTATGTTACTTGTGTATTTCTGCATGGATTGGTTTAGCTGGGGACAGTTTTCTGGGTTCATCTATTGTTTTCATGGATGAAATTGTACATAAGACATAAAATTTGCTTTATTCTCAAACTGTTCCCTAATTTTTTAATATCATTGAAACAAATATGCATTTTCAAACCAAACGTTATAGAACTGACTGTACTTTTTCGCTTATCATCCATAAAGAAAACTCCTTAAATCTTGTGTGAGAAAATAATTTTTAAAAATCCAGTTTTCTTTAAGGCAGTTAGAGACAAATAATTCCCCCTTTCTCTGGAAAGCCAACATTTGCAGGCCCTTATATAAGGGGTCCCAATTAACTAAATTTGTGGAGAGTTACTATGTGGGATAGGAGGTAATTATTTCTTTGTACTATTTCATCCTATAGTCATCTTGAGTTTCCAGATACAGGATCTAATATTTAGCCTGTGTATGGCATGTGGCAGGAGGGCAGAAGGAGAGGGAAAGAGAATCTCAAGCAGGCTCCACTTCCAGTGCAGAGCCTGACTGTGAGATCATGACCTGAGCCAAAACCAACAATTAGATGCTTAACTGACTGAGCCATTCAGGGTGCCCCCTTGGGATCTGACATTTTAAAAGAATTGTTCAGTAGGGGTTCAGCTGCCTTTGCTTTTAAATCTTACTTGAAATATCCCTTGTCCCATCCAGTTTCTTTTTTCCCTCCGTAATGAAGGACTAGAGAATTGATAGAGAAATAATCCTGATCCTTCTTGGAAGGGGAGGCTACTTGTGTTTTATCTATATCAGTAGACTTAAAGTTGAGTGATTTAATAGTGGTGCCAGGAACCTGGCTTCTGAACTGGTTCCTTGCTTTCTCATAGTTAGGTTCCCACATTGTGGTTTCTTATCAAGATTAAGAAGAAACTGACTTGAGAGCCTCTACCTGTATATAACCTTCTTTTTGCCGTTCAATAAGCATGTGACCAGCATTTGACACCTTTTGGCTCAAATTTAATAGTTAAATACTTCTTGGGTTCCAAAGATTTTAAAACATGCACCTCTTTATTGGCAATAAAAGATATCAAATGTTATTTTATTATATGTATAGTTTTTAAAGTGATTTCTGTGGTCTTTAGAGAGTTCTCCAATATTGAGGAAAGTTAGCCCTGAGCTGGGAATCTATTGAAGGGATAGCACGGCTAGAGTGGGGGGAAGAAAGCCTTTTTGAAAAGTATAACTCCTGCTTTTTCCATTATTTAAATTAAAAAAAAAAAGGTGTCTGTACAGACTTACATATATATTTACATATATTTTTATATATATGATACAGTATAAAAGATGATTAAAATTAAAAAGGTGACTAAGAAGATTAGAACAGCTTAAACTGTGAAACCTTAAGAATCACAACTATAGAAGGCTAAAAGAGAAAGTTGAACTAAGAATTCTTACATAGAAAAGATTGGAAGTTGAAAAGTAGGATAGAAGTAGGGTGCTCAACTTAAAAAAGGGATCAAGTAACAAATTAGTATGTGGAATGCAAGAGATTTAAAATGAAAGAGCTAAAAGCATCCAAGAATGGATTAAGACTCAAAGGTAGCCAGAATGGTAGATGATTTGTTTTCTCATCTTAGTGAATAGGAGTTAACCCAGATCTCATTCAAAGCCCCCATTAAGAGGTTTCTTTTAACAAAAATTTGAATATTACTCTCAGAATTGATCATTTGATTTGATGTGTATGTTATTTTATTTTTAAAAAAAAAATTTTTTTTTAACGTTTATTTATTTTTGAGACAGAGAGAGACAGAGCATGAATGGGGGAGGGTCAGAGAGAGAGGGAGACACAGAATCCGAAACAAGCTCCAGGCTCTGAGCAGTCAGCACAGAGCCTGACGCGGGGCCTGAACTCACAGACCGCGAGATCACGACCTGAGCCAAAGTCGGACGCTTAACCGACTGAGCCATCCAGGCGCCCCAGTGTGTATGTTATTTTAAGCTATAGTAACTACAGTGGTAATCCTATGGCACAACGTGAAAGAAATGACTGAAAAAATTTTATTCCACTGAAAGATATGGTAACATTAACAGTGAAGACAAAGAGGAAGCATTTAAAAATTTGAGTATAGTTGACATACAATGTTATGTTAGTTTAGTTAGGTTACACACAACCTAGTGATGACAAATTTGCCTCTTCACCACAACTGTAGCTACCATCTGTCCTGTTATGTAGTTATTATGCTATCGTTGACCGTATTCTTTATGCTGTACCTTTTATTCCTATGACTTACTCATTCCATAACTGGAAGCTTGTACCTCCCTCCCCTTGACTCATTTTGCCGAACTCCCCACCCCCCGCCCACACCTTCCCTCTGGCAACCATCAGTTTGTTCTCTGTATTTATATGTCTGATTCTGTTTTTTGTTTATTCATTTGGTTGTTACTGTTTGTTTTTTAGATTCTACTTATGAGTGGAATTATATGGCATTTGTCCAACTTATTTTACTTTGTATAATATCCTCCAGGTCCACCCATTTTGTCTTACATGGCACAATCCCACGTGTTTTATAGCTGCATAATATTCCACTGTATATATACACCACATTTCCTTATCCGTTTGTCTGTTGATGGACACTTAGGTTACTTCTATATCTTGGCTATAGTAAATAATGTTGCAGTAAACATAAAGGTACATGTATCTTTTTGAACTAGTGTTTTGTTTTCTTTGGGTAAATACCCAAAGTTTTTGTTTTCTTTGGGTATTCCACCCAAATAGTGGAATTATTGGATCATATGGTATTTCTACTTTTAATTTTTTTGAGGAACCTTCATACTGTTTTCCAGAGTGGCTGCACCCCTTTATATTTCCAACAGTGCATGAGGGTTCCTTTTTCTCCACATGGTTGGCAACACTTGTTATTTCTTGTGTTTTTTTATTTAGTCATTCTGACAGGTATAGAGTGATATCAGTGTAGTTTTGATTTGCATTTCCATGATGATTACTAATGTTGAGTATCTTTTCATGTGTCTGTTGGCCATCTTTATGTCTTCTTTGGAGAAATAGGTATTCAGGTCTTATGCCCATATTTTAATCGGACTCTTTTTTTTTTTGGTATTCAGGTGTAGGAGTTCTTTATATATTTTGGATACTAACCCTTTATTAGATACGTCATTTGCGAGTATTTTCTCCTATTCAGTAGATTGTCTTTTAGGTTTGTTGATGGTTTCCTTTACTATGCAAAATCTTTTTCTTTTCATGTGGTCTCAGTAGTTTATTTTTGCTTTTGTTTTTCTTGTCTCAGGAGACATATCTAGAAAAATGTTGCTATGGCCAGTGTCAGAGAAATTACTGCCTTTGTTCTCTTCTATGATTTTTATGGTTTCTGGACTCACATTTGGGTCTTTAACCCATTTTGAGTCTGTTTTTGTGTATTGTGTTAGAAACTGGTCTGGTTTCATTCCTTTACACATAGCTGTCCAATTTTCCCAGCACCATTTATTGAAAAGACTGGCTTTTCCCTTTGCATATTCTTTCCTCTTTTGTCCTAGATTAATTGGTTATATAATCGTGGGTTTGTTTCTGGCTTTCTATTCTGTTCCATTGATTTATGTGTTTATTTTTATGCCAGTATCATACTGTTTTGATTACTGCAGCTTTGTAGTATGTCTTAAAATCTGGTACTATGATACCTCCAGCTCTGTTGTTCTTTCCTAGGATTTCTTTGCCTATTCTGGGTCTCCTGTGGTACCATACAAATTTTAGTATTATGTGTTCTGCCTTTGTGAAAAATACTGTTGGTATTTTGATAGGGAGTGCATTGAATATGTAGATTGTTTTGGATAATATGGACATTTTAATAGTATTCTTCCAGTTCATGGGCATGGAATATCTTTCCCTTTGTTTTTGTCATCTTTAGTTTCTTTCATCAGTATTTTGTAGGTTTTGGAGTACAGGTCTTTCACCTCTTTGGTTAACTTTATTCATAAGTATTTTATTCTTTTTGGTGTAGTTGTAAAGGGTTTGTTGTTTTTTTTTTTTTAATTTCTCTTTCTATACTTCATTTTTAGCATATAGAAACATTTCTGTTTTCTGGGTGTTAATTGTATATCCTGCCACTTTACTAAATTTATTACTTGTACTAGTTTTTTGGTTGGAGTCTTTAGAAGAGGGAGAAACTTCTTAATCTCACTAATATATGTATGAACCACCGTCATTTATGGTCATAAAGGGACTTTCTTTTTCTTTGGAGGTGGTAAAGATGGGTTATAATTTAACTTTGATTCTTCAGTAAGATAAGTGGCATTAGGAGTACATTAGGCTAAGCTTTATATTATTCTTAGGTCTAAAATTTCTCTTTTAGGTTAATTGGACTCCTGAGATTAACAAAGAACACTTGCTACAGGGTCTGCTTCCTGATGTACAAGTACCGACATCTGTGAAAGATATGCGCTATTGCCAGGTTTCATTCCAAGATGATCATGTGTCTTTGGAAAGTGCATTTACAGTAAGGTTTGTGGGCATATTATATTTTGAGGTATTTCAAAATTCAGCATATGATAACAAAAATACTTGTCTCCAAAGCACACCAGTGAAAGTTATTTTTAATGTAGAAAAGATTGCAATTTCTGTGAAATAAGGTAGGTTGTCTTTGGAATAAAATTTCACAGGAGATAGTGATTAATTCATCAGTCTTTTCACCTCTTTGGTTAAGTCCATTCCTAAATATTTTATTCTTTAGTATACCCTGTGCTTAATGACCCTCTGGTATCTGTAAGAACTAGAACTGTCATTAAAGGAAAGCCCTCCTAGTGCAAGCAGCAGTGAAAACACCTGTGAAATGACAGATTTTAAAAAATATAAAAGATACAGCGTGATCAGTGTGTTGCTCAGAAGGAAAAATTCTTTCATTGCTCGTGATTAAAGCTGAGTCCTACCAGACCACTATGTATTACTGATAGAAAAGGGAAGACTTATGTAAATATATATAGAAAAATCTTTTACCCTGGCCTCAATTTCTCGCTCCCCTCTTCCAGTAACCTTATTCACTTGAATTCCTCCATCCGTTTTCATAGTATTTCCAGGCTCCATAGTTGAGATAAAATTTTTAGATATACTGCTCTCCACCTGCCACTTGATCTCTTGATGAGTTATTTTTACTGACCCACCTTTTCTTTCTCAGTTCTCTAGTCATAATTTCCTTTTAATCCAGCATGGATGCTATGATTTAACACTTTGCAAGCTGTCTTTTCTCTGTTTCCATTTGGTTTAATAGTGATGTTATATAAATTGAGGTATTTTTGGAGGGGTGTTGTATTTAAGATTTAGAAAGTGAGTGATATATATATGCTTACTCTTTAGCATATTAAAACTTAAGTTTTTTCTACAGTCAAAGGTAGAACTAAAGCCTTTTCTTAACTAATTTCAGGCCACTTCCTGATGAGCCTAAACATTTAAAATGTGAGTTAAAAGGAGGAAAAACAGTACAAATGGGCCAAGAGCTTCAAGGAGAAATAGGTTAGTATGGTCTGCATTTTTTCTTTAAAATACTTTTAGAATATGTGCTTACCTACATTCACATTTTGGCATACATGATCTGAAAGGAAAGCTTTGGTTTTATATACATTTGGTGTTTTAAAATCTGTTGTTAGAAAAGATTGCTGTGTTTTTACTGTCTTTGCCTAGGCTGACATAACTTTAAAATCATTTTGGCAAAAATAGTTTCTTGGGAAAATACTGGTTTTTGTTAGAATAATAATAGTTAACATTAAAACTATTAAATTAAAAGTGCAAAGTAAAAGTATCAGTGAATTCACGTTTATTTTTCTTACATTTAGAATATTACCTGAATTAGAATAATATTGAATTATTTTCTTCAAATTTTGTAGTAAGATTAACGATTAACATCAAAATAGTGTTATATATAATAAATATAAGCATACTTAAGTAGATTGTTGATTTTTTTTTTTTGGTAGCGATTATATAAGAAACAAGTATTATTTTTTACAAAAAAATACATAAGAGAACAAAATTACAGTGGTATTCCTAAGCATAATTTTAAGTGTTAAAATTAAACTTTCCTTTTTTATATAGTTGTAATAGTTACAGATCAGTATGGAAATCAGATTCAAGCATTTTCACCAAGTTCTTTATCTGCGTTGGGAATTGCTGGGGTTGGACTTGACAGCTCCCATTTGAAAACTACTTTTCAGGTATGATTACTTTTCATAGCAGTTGGCTTATGCCATTGGTTTACATTTAACAACATTTGGGAAAAACTAAAATAACCAAAAGAGGTTTGATTTTGGTGTTAACAATGCAAAGTCACAAAAGGGATTAAGAAGGTTTTGTTATGATCAAATTTAAACATATGCAAAAATAGAATAGCAGAGGTAATCCCCATGTTTCTATCACTCAGCCTCAATAATCACCACTTTCCACTTCGCCATGTCTTTTTTTTTTTTTTTTTTTTTTTTAAGTTTATTTTGAGAGGGAGTGCGTGCACAAGTGGAGGAGGGATAGAGAAAGAGGGAGAAAGAGAATCCCAAATAGGTTCTGCTCAGAGCCCAATGTGGGGCTCTATCCTACCAACTGCGAGATCATGACCTGAGCTGAAACCAATCAAGTGAGCCACTCAGGCACCCCATCATTTTGAAGCAAATTCCATACGTTAATAATGTCATCCATACATTGGTATGTCATACATGAAATGTCATCCATAAATATTTTGATATGTATGTAAAGGTAGTTTTTCATAAATAAATAAAATTGTAGTGCTTACATCCTGCATTAAACAGGATACTAGTGAAAAAATTGGGGAAATTTACAGCTGTGCAGTTATTTGAGATTAGCTTGAAAAAAAATTACTGTAGTGGAATCGTTTCAGTTTAAAACAAGCAAACATGATGTATTCTGCTTGGAAAGATCAAAAACAACTCTCAGGGAAAAAAAAGATGTGGGAGTCCAGGCTTTAAGGAACCTGCCAGGCCATAGTAGGTGAGAAAGGAATTCTAAGGCCCAAGTAAAGCTGAATCCATTTAAGGCATTTAATGCTTTTTAAAAACTCTTCTTCCTTTTAGAGTCTCCATTACAGTCTTTAACCTGACAAAGTAATCATAAGAGTAGTCTCTTTGTTGCCCTTCCTTACTAGAGTTTCTTATTCTCACTAATCTGTTGATGGTATTCTAGTTCTCACGACACAACTCACTATGTCTTAGTGCCAAAGAACTTTTAATGATGTTTTGTTTACTTTACAAAGATAAAGTTTAGTGTTTGACTTTCAAGTTTTTGCATTATTTATCTCCACCATATGTATATATGAAATCAGAAGATAACTATGTTTCTGCTGTATGCATGAGCAACCTGTGCCTCCTATCACTTTATGCATAGACACCCATCTTCATTCAATAATTTCTCCTAAATTATAACCTGCCTTCCTGCCTCTTCAGTTTTCCCTATTAGATTCCCATCAGCACGTAAACATGCTGTCATATTTCTCATCTTTTTTTTTTTTTAAGTGTATTTATTTATTTTGAGGGAGTACGTAAAGTGGGAGAGGGGCAAAGAGATGGAGAGAGAGAATCCCAAGCAGGCTCTGTGCTGTCAGTGCAGAGCCTGATGTAGGGCTCAAACTCACAAACCGTGAGATCATTGCCTGAGCAGAAATCAAGAGTTGGACACTTAACTACCCAAGATACCCCTGTCTTACCTCTCATCTTAAAAGACAAATTATAACCCGCCCCCCCCCCCCCCCCCCATCAAAACATCCTTGGGCTCTAATCCCTGTCCATCTGTTGCTCTCTTTCTCTTCTTTCCATGGTGTAACTCCTTGGAAGAGTTGTATATACTGTTTCCACATCCTTTTTTGTCATTCTAAGGCAAGGCACTCATCATTTTTTTTTCCGTTTCACCTAACCAAATCCATTGTCCATTTTCCTTTCTCATTTTATGCCACCTGTTAGATCTATCAGCATTTTATACTGTAAATTTAGACTTCATCTGCTTAGTATGGGCTAAAATATCCTAAAGTATCCTACCACAGCATAATCTCCCACCTTTCTCCATAGCTCATTATTCTTCAGCCAAGGTGACTTACTTTCTTCCTGTTGTCATTTTACAACTGAGGTATACTATCTTGACTTGTTTTCAAGCATCAGGAGTCTACCCCCAGTCTCTACAGAGAAAAAATCAGAGGCTTCTGTTTTAAAACTATTTTTTTAATAGTGTTTTTTTTCTAGGGGCGCCTGGGTGGCGCAGTCGGTTAAGCGTCCGACTTCAGCCAGGTCACAATCTCGCGGTCCGTGAGTTCGAGCCCCGCGTCAGGCTCTGGGCTGATGGCTCGGAGCCTGGAGCCTGTTTCCGATTCTGTGTCTCCCTCTCTCTCTGCCCTCCCCCGTTCATGCTCTGTCTCTCTCTGTCCCAAAAATAAATAAAAAACGTTGAAAAAAAAAAATTAAAAAAAAAAAAAATAGTGTTTTTTTTCTAAATAAAAAGTAGTTTTAATATGTTATTGATTCTTCAAATTATTTCTGCATTTGCATAAAATGTACTGCTATTCTGAAGTACATTCCTTTGATAATTTCAGCATTAGACCATAGCACCTTTCAGAATTTTATATTTAATTCTATTTGAACTCATCTACAGTTTGTAAATGCATATACAAATTTCCTTTTCAAGATTGGAAGTAAAACCAGAATAACTTCCAACAGGACTTAAACAAGAAATCATGTCTTCAAAAAGCCTTTTAATGATTCACTAATAAATATGGAATTCTAGGTTATACTTTATATATTTTCAGTTATCAGTATGTTTTACTAATGAATATTTGTTTTCCAGATATTGAAAAATTCTGAACTCATTGGGGTTTGAGTGGAAATTAAGTTTAATTATTTTGCAGTGTCTTTGTACAGAAAATGTTCTACAAACAGTTGAGAATGTCAAACATGAAGTTTTAATGCTGATTATTAACATCTGATGGAGTAGGGGTACCTGGGTGGCTCAGTAGGTTAAGTGTCCGACTTCAGCTCAGGTCATGATCTCACAGTCCGTGAATTCCAGAGCTGTATCAGCTCTGTGCTGATAGCTCAGAGCCTGGAACCTGCTTCGGATTCTGTGCCTCCCTTTCTCTGCCCTTCCCCCTTCCCCTCTCTCTTTCTTTCTCAAAAATAAACATAAAAATTTTTTTTCAATCTGATGGAACAGATTTGTGCTCATCACAAATTTGAGATAAAATTGTTAACGGTTGGGGCGCCTGGGTGGCTCAGTCGGTTGAGCGTCCGACTTCAGCTCAGGTCACGATCTCATGGTTCGTGAGTTCGAGCCCCGCATCAGGCTCTGGGCTGATGGCTCGGAGCCTGGAGCCTGCTTCTGATTCTGTGTCTCCCTCTCTCTCTGCCCCTCCCCCATTCATGCTCTGTCTCTCTCTGTCTCAAAAATAAACATTAAAAAAAATTAAAAAAATTAAGGGTCATTGTTAAAATGAATACTAGGGTACTCGTGCCACTATGGAATTAGTTTATATCATTCCATCACATAGCAGAAATTATAGACTAGTTTCATTGATTCCCATTAATATGCTGTGAACCTGATATTGGGCAGTAACAAATCAAAGCCCCTACCTTCTTGGAGATCACCTTACAATGGGAAGAGCATGCAGTAGGTAGGAAATGAGGGATAAGAAAAATAAAATGGGGTAGTGGAAACAGTACCATTATATAGGGTAGTCAGGGAACACCCCTCTGATTAAGGTATCCTGTATGCAGAAACCTAACGAAAGGCCATGTAGATTGGTAAAGAATTTTGCAAACATCAGGAAAGAACAAGTGCAAAGCGCACTTTTTGGGCAGCACACTATTGGGCAAGCACACACTTTGCTGTTTGGGGAATAAAAAGGAGATGGTGGAAATAAGAGGTTAATTAGGAAAAGAGGAGATAAAAAGACATAGCACCTTTTAGATCTCTCTCTCACAATAAAAGAAATTCAGCTTCTCCTTTCAAGGAAGTGAATTTGATAGTATGCCAGTATTGGTATGTGTGCAAATTATTTGCCATTAGTTATATGCGGAAACATATCTGTATGCATAGTGGGTTAATGACAACATTTTCTTTTTCTTTTTTTTTTTTTTTAAACTAAACATTACATCCCTCTTTTCAATGTACCTTTCCTCACTAGGAAAATACACAAAGTATAAGTGTAAAAGGCATCAAATTTATTCCAGGCCCTCCTGGAAATAAGGATCTTTGTTTTACTTGGCGTGAATTTTCTGACTTTATTCGAGTGCAGCTAATTTCTGGACCACCAGCAAAACTTCTCCTTATAGACTGGCCAGAATTAAAGGAGGTAAGTAACTGCCTTGATTGAAGGAAAGAATTTACTATCACATGGCTTATTACTTTCAGATTGTGAGTGGGTAGATATATTTTACTGTTGAAGTAACAGCAAATAGCAATGGTAACAATAACAAAAGGACAAAGTAATATTCTAAATACTTTGTTATTTAATTCATCACTTGTGTCCTCATTTGTTAAAGAATAGGGAAATAACTTGAACACTGAGAAATGTACAGGGTTATTTTTGCTAGAATTTAAATTAAAAAAAATTTTTAAGAGTGTAATCACACCTTAAAATTTTATTACAGAAATTTTCGAACATGCGTACAAGTGAAAATAGCATAATGAATCCCCAGGTTTAACAGTTACTGTTTTTTTCCCAATTTTGTTTCATCGTTCTGTCCTACCGTCTTAAAATGTTTTCTCTGGAGTTTGACAAAGCACATCAGATATCAAGTCATTATACACATGAAAACATTGGCATGCCTTCCTTTACAAATAGTTAAATCTTAAGTATAAACCTTGCAAATTTCTGTTAAATCTGTTGAGTTTTTACTAAATGCTTAGAATTCTGGTTTTAAAATATTTGGATTTTTGTTTTCAGTTTTGGTCTAGCAGGGCTCTACCTGTTGGTATGACAGCTTACATACTTTTCTAAAGGAAGATGAGCTTATCGGTCTAGTTTGAGATTGCTCTTTTTGGTTTGTGAATTTAAAATAGATAAACAAGTGGTGACAGTGAGCTCTAAAATTTTTTTCTGTAATGTGTTGATTGAGGAGTTTTACTGTAAAGCCAGTGCTTTTTTATTTGGGAGCATTTATACTACATAAGTAATACACTTTGTGTTTAATGAAGTCAATAAAGGATTTGTTGGTTGATGACATTATGAAATAATTGTTTACCTTTGAGGTGGAAAAAATGTTGACATGTTCATCTTTTTATATGGATTTGTGTTGGGGAATGTTAAAAATAATGACAGTTTAACTCAAAAGATTTTTAGAAGATTAATTTGCAGATACCATAGAAATCCAGAAGCTTTAAAAAAACTGATTTCTCATTATGTTAGAGAAATGGTTATATGTAGATAAGGCTGTAAAAGTAATCACTGAATGTCTGGTATTCCTAAAATTTCCTAATTCTGTTTTTAAAAAATTTATTTAAGCTCAAGTCAGTTAACAATACAGTGTAGTAATTCGTTTCAGGAGTAGAATCCAGTGATTCATCACTTATATACATATAACACCCAGTGCTCATCCCAGCAAGTGCCCTCCTTAATTCCCATCATCTGCTTAGCTGTCCCCTCACCCACCTCCCCTCCAGCAGCCCTCAGTTTGTGCTCTGTATTTAAGAGTCTCTTATTGTTTGCCTCCCTCTCTTTTTTTTTTATCTTATTTTTCCTTCCCTTCCCCTGTGTTCATCTGTTTTGTTTCTTAAATTCCACATCAGTGAAATCATGTGATATTTGTCTTTCTTTGATTGACTTATTTCTCTTAGCCTAAGCCATGTTGTTGCAAATGGCAAGATTTCATTTTTTTTTGACCACCAAGTAATAATTCCGTAGTGTATATATACCACATCATCTTATCCATTCATCAGTCAATGGACATTTGGGCTCTTTCCAAACTTTGGCTATTGTCGATAGTGCTGCTATAAACATTGGAGTGCATGTGCCCCTTAGAATCAGCATTTTTGTATCCTTTGAATAAATACCAAGTAGTGCAGTTGCTGGGTCACAGGGTAGTTGTATTTTTAATTTTTTGATGAACCTTCGTACTGTTTTCCAGAGAGGCTGGATCAGTTTGCATTCCTGCTAACAGGGCCAAACTGTCCCCCTTTCTCCACATCCTCACCAACATCTGTTGTTTCCTGAGTTGTTTATTTTAGCCGTTCTGACAGGTGTGAGGTGGTATCTCATTGTGGTTTTGATTTGTAGTTCTGTGATGATGAGTGAGATTGAGCATCTTTTCATGTGTCTGTGTGCCATCTGGATGTCTTCTTGGGAAAAGTATCCATTCATGTCTTTTGCCCATTTTTTTCACTGGATTATTTGTTTTTTGGGGTGCTGAGTTGGGTAAGTTCTTTATAGATTTTAGATACTAACCCTTTATCCAGTACATCATTTACAAATATCTTCTCCCATTCCATCAGTTGCTTTTTAGTTTTGTTGACTGTTTCCTTTGCTGTGCAGAAGCTTTTTATCTTGAGGAGGTCCCAGTAGTTCATTTTTGCTTTGGTTTCCCTTGCCTTTGGTGACGTGTCTAGTAAGAAGCTGCTCTGGCCGAGGTCAAAGAGGTTTTTGCCTGTTTTCTTCTCTAGGATTTTGATTATTTCCTGTCTCATATTTAGGTCATTCATCCATTTTGGATTTATTTTGTATATGGTGTAAGAAAGTGGTCCAGTTTCATTCTTCATGTCGCTGTCCAGTTTTCCCAGCACCATTTGCTAAAGAGACTGTCTTTTTTCCATTGGATACTCTTTCCTGCTTTGTCAAAGATTAGTTAGCCTTACATTTGTGGGTTCCTTTCTGGGTTCTCTATTCTGTTCCATTGATCTATATGTTTTTGTGCCAGTACCATACTGCCTTGATGATTACAGCTTTGTAATACAGCTTGAAGTCTGGAGTTGTGATGCCTCCATCTTTGGTTTTCTTTTTCAACATTACTTTGGCTGTTTGGGATTTTCTCTGGTTCCCTATAAGTTTTAGAATTATAGCTCTGTGAATCTAGCTCTGTGAAGAATGCTGGTGTTATTTTGATAGGGATTGCATTGAATGTGTAGATTACTTTAATCGACATTTAGCAATATTTGTTCTTCTGATCCTTGAGCATGGAATGTTTTCCCATTTCTTTGCGTCTTCTTCAGTTTCTTACATAAGCTTTCTGTAGTTTTCACTGTACAGATCCAAATCAACCTCTTTGGTTAGGTTGATTCTTAGGTATCTTATGGTTTTTGCTGCAGTTACAAATGGGATCAATTTCCTGATATCTCTTTCTGTTGCTTCGTTATTGGTGTATAGAAATGCAGCTAATTTCTATTTCTTTGATTTTATATCCTGCAACTTTGCTAAATTCATGTATGAGCTCTAGCAGTTTTTTTGGTGGAGTTTTTAGGGTTTTTCACGTAGAGTAAGTATCTTGTCATATTGGAAGAGTGAAAGATTGACTTCCTCCTTGCCAATTTGTATGCCTTTTATTTATTTTATTGTCTGACTGCTGAGGCTACGACTTCCAGTACTATGTTGAACAACAGTGGTGACAGTGGACCTCCTTGTTGTGTTCCTGACGTTAGGGGGAAAGCGCTCAGTTTTTCCCCATTAAGGATGATAGTTAGCTGTGGGCCTTTCATATAAGGCCTTGTGATGTTGAGATATGTTCTGTCTATCCCACTTTCTTGAGGGTTTTTATCAAGAAAGGGTGCTGTATTTTGTCAGATGCATTTTCTTTCTTTTTTTTTTTTTTTAATGTTTATTTATTATTAAGAGACAGACACAGAGCGTGAGCAGGGAAGGGGTAGAGAGAGGGGAAGACATAGAATCTGAAGTAGGCTCCGGGCTCTGAGCTGTCAGCACAGAGCCCGACACAGTGCTCAAACTCACAAACTGTGAGATCATGACCTGAGCCGAAGTCAGTCGCTTAACCAACCGAGCGACCCAGGCGCTCCTGTCAGATGCATTTTCTGTATCTATTGAGAGGATCATAGGTTTCTTATCCTTTATTTTATTAATGTTGTGTATCAGGTTGTTGGATTTGTGAATATTGAACCAGTCCTGCAGCCCAGGAATAAATTCTATTTGACTATAATGAATAATTCTTTTTTTTAATGTTTATTTTTGAGAGGGAGGGAGAGACTGAGCACAAGTGGGAGAGGGGCAGCGAGAAAGGGAGACACAGAATCACAAGCAGGCTCCAGGCTCTGAGCTGTCAGCACAGAAACTGACGCAGGGCTCGAACCCATGAACTGTGAGATCATGACCTGATTCGAAGTTGGATGCTTAAGCAACTGAGCCACCCAGGCACCCCAATGAATAAATCTTTTAACATACTGTTGAATTTGATTTGCCTAGTATCTTGTTGAGAATTTTTGCATCTAGGTTCATCAGGGATATTGGCCTATAACTTTCCTTTTTATTGGGGTCTTTGTTTTTGGAATCAAGGTAGTGCTGGCTTCGTAGAATGAGTTTGGAAGCTTTCCTTCCATTTCTATTTTCTGGAACAGTTTGAGAAGAATAGGTAACTCTGCTTTAAACATCTGATAGGATTCCCCTGGGAAGCCATCTGGCCCAGGACTCTCTTTTTGTTGGGAGATTTTTGATAACTGATTCAATTTCTTTGCTGGCTGTGGACCTGTTCAAATTTTCTATTTCTTACCATTTGAATTTTGGTCGTGTGTGTCCATTTCTTCCAGATTGCCCAGTTTGTTGGCATAAAATTTTTCATAGTATTAACAACTGTTTGTATTTCTGTGGTGTTGGTTGTGATCTCTCCTCTTTCGTTACTGATTTTTATCTTTGTGGGTCCTGTCTTTTTGATACGTCTGGCTAGTGGTTTATCAATTTAATTATTCTTTCAAAGAACTAGCCTTCAATTTCATTGATCTGTCTACTGGGTTTTTTTGTTTCTATATCATTTATTTCTGCTGTTATCTTTATTATTTTCCTTTTTCTGCTTGTTTTAGACTTTATTTGCTGCTGCTTTTGTAGCTTCTTTAGGCGTGAGGTTAGGTTGTGTATTTGAGACCATTCTTGATTCTCGAGATAGGCCTGAATAGCAATGTACTTTCCTCTTAGGACTGCCTTTGCTGTATCCCACAGGGTTTCGACTGTCGTGTTTTCGTTTTCATTGGCTTCCATGTGTGTTTTTTTTTTTTAATCTCTTTTTCAATTTCCTGGTTAACCCGTTCATTCTTTAGTAAGATGTTCTTTAACCTCCGTGTATTTTTTCCTTTGGTTGATTTCAAGTTTCATAGCGTTGTGATCTGAAAATATGCATGGTATGATCTTGATCTTTTTATATCGAGGACTGATTTGTGTGACCCAGGATGTGATCTATTCTAGAAAATATTCCATATGCACTAGAGAAGAATATGTATTCTGCTGTTTTAGGATGAAATGTTCTGAATGTATCTGTTAGGTCCTAATTAAATCTTGACCCTACCTTCCCCCCTAATAGGATCTGAAGTGGAAAAGGGGAACTAATTTAACACCTAACTGATAAATAGAAAAAAACGTATAAATGTTACATTAATATACACATATGTTCTTTCATTTAGTCTTAACATTATGCACTTTTTAACATTCTTATTTTATAAATGAGGAATCTGAAATCCTGAAACATTAAGTTACATTCCAATATTAGAAAGTGGTAGAGGTTTGTAATTATGAACATTTGATTTTGGATACTTCCTCCTCCCACCCAACCCCCCCCCCCCCACACACACACACACACACTTTCTCTCAGACAACTCTGTGACTAACAGTTTAGGCTACAAGTCATTTATTAAAGAATATTCTTTAAAAGTAATTACTGTGTGATGGGTAGACAATGTGTTTAGGAATAAAGTACCATGATAATGTTTGCATTTGGAAACTGTCATTGATTTTTTAAATTCAGGCTTTTAATAAACTTTGGCAGATGGAATATAGTCAACTATAGCCATGTAAAATTTGTGATCGTTAAGCATTTTAACTAAACTAGTCTTAAAGTTATTTTTTTAAGAAAAATTAAGTCCTATTCAAAACACATTAGTATTTTCCCCACTTTTAGCAACCTCCTAATTTGGTAACCAACTACCTCTAGTAAAGTGGGGCTTGGAGGAAGCAGAGGGAACATTATTAATAGGAAAGAGATGATAAATCAATTTTACTTTTTCACTAGTCAGTTCTCTTCAATATTTTTTTCAGCTTTTAAAATATGATACATAAGATTGGAACTTCATCAGGTTTTTTGCTAGGCACTGTGTTTCCTTTGATATGTTCAGTACAAATAGGTCAACAAGCAAATTCCCAGAATTACACAGCCATTACATGGAGGAAAAAAACAAGCGTTTTTGTATAGATTATCAGCAACTAGTCCTATTTATGTATGTATGTATGTTTGTATGCATTTTCTTTTTTTTAATTTAAATTTTATTTAGTTAACATACAGTACAATACTGGTTTCAGGAGTAAAATTCAGTGATTCATCACTTACATACAACACCCAGTGCTCATCATAAGTGTCTTCGTTAAGTACCACTCTAGCCCATCTTCCACCCACCTCCTCCGTCAACCCATATGTATGTATTTTCTCTATCATTAAGAGTCTCTTGTTTGTTTCCCTCTCTTTTCTAGTCCTGTTTAATGAGTGGTAGAAAGCTGTGTATTACTGCTTCATGTAAAGTGCCTGAGTGCTTGTCCTTGACAGAGGAGCTAAACCATAGACAGCCAATGCTAAATCTGAGAACCTAAGATAAGCTTTTAAGTAATTCCTTTTTTTTTTTTTTAATGCTTATTTATTTATTTTTGAGAAGGAGGAAAAGGGAGAGAGAGAGACTGTGTGCGAGTTGCAGGAGGGAAATATAGAGGGAGAGAGAGAATCCCAAGCAGGATCCACACTGTCAGCACAGAGCCCAGCATGGGGCTTGATCTCATGAACCATGAGATCATGACCTGAGCCAAAATCAATGGTCAGACGCTCAACCGAATGAGCCACCCAGATGCCCCCATTGAAGTCATTCTAATATGTAACTTTTAGGGATGTGTTAAAAGCCATAATGTCAAATGCTTTTTTTTTGGACTTTTATTATTATTAATTACTTCTATAAGATGATGATCACTGGTGACAATATAATTCACTTTCAGAAGTTTATTTTAATAGATGAAGAAGCCATTTGTGATTAGAACCAAGAGAAATTAAATGATCATTTAATAAGTGTACAAGTAGTAATTATATCATTTGGCACATATGCTTTAATGCTTTTGAAAATATTTATACCTGTTTTAGTCCATTCCGGTGATTAATGGAAGAGAATTACAGAATCCTCTCATTGTTCAACTTTGTGATCAGTGGGACAATCCAGCACCTGTACCACAGGTCAAAATAAGTCTTGTGAAAGCTAACAATTTAAAGGTAAGTTTTAAAACATCCTTACATAATTTTCGTCTACTTAAAATTTTGGGTTTCATTGTCATAATGTTATTAGATGTCATATTTTAAAAAATATAGTCTTACATAATCTTGATTATTGCTTAGTTTGAATCACCTTAAAGATTTTTCATAATTATTTTGAGGAACTAAACTTCATATCTTGCAAGCAATGTAATAAGGGGCAGTATTCTACAGTTATGATTCTTTCAATACTAGTATGTATTTGGATTTCAGATTAGAATGAATAGATGACACTGAGAAAGTGAGTAAAGGCAAATATAGTCACCTACAATATGGGTTAAGGAATAGGCATTACTTGAGAAACTTAAGCTAAAGGTGATCAAAAAGCATCATGTGAGTACCTGTCCTCCATACCTTATGGAGTGCTACCAGGGCCTGTGCATAGCTGCTAGACTTATACTGAGTTATATTCTAGGATATGGGGCAAGCATGAGTATCGCCTTGTAATGTTTGGGGGCAAACATAGTGCTTAATACCAAGAAGTCCTAGATTAGGTACCACCTGTTTACACGAGCACTGGGATTGCCAGCTTCTTGGGTTCTAGTGGGAACTTGGCATGCCTGGTACAGAGTTGGAAGCCCTCCTGTGAGGGGAAATGGGAGAAGCTGCTTGTCCCTTGCAAAGTTGTATTGTGACATAGTCCCTCCTAATGAAGTCAATTAATTTGTCCCAGTCAGGTTGTTACCAGGCAGCACAGAGATAATTCCTGGGGTTGTCTTCAGCCAGGCTTAAGTATCCTTCTATGAACATTTTATCATTTTAGTGGATAAAAACAGTTGAGATTATGTAAATATTCAGTTGTCTTAAAAATAATCCATTAATTCAATAAAAACTCATAACAGATTTCTAGGACCTGACACGTTGATCTTAAAAGTCATATGGGAGATTAAAATGCCAAGAATGGCTTGGGATCCACATAGACTTATTTTCATAGTAAAATAGTCAGGGTCAGTCTTTCTGTTAAGAAAGACTGTGGTATTGCTGCTATACACCCGGAAGTAGAAGACATGCTTCTTGGGCTTAGCAACAAGAATTTAGGACCCAGATGGAAGAAATACTTTGAGAAAGATGAGAGGTAAATGGATCAAAGGGTAAATGAGATAAGTAAAATAAAGGCTTTTATTTTGTCATTTTGATTGTGCCTTCTCATTTTCGCCTATTGCTTTTTTGCATGTACCTACCATATTACCTAATTTTTAGGTTCCATTAAGCAGAAATGGACATCAGAGCTTAAGAAAGAGTCTGATACTCTGCTAAAACAGTTTACAAATTCACTTTTGTTGTCAGTGTTTGCGTTTAGGAGAGTTAAACTGATTATTATCTACCACAAATAAGAATATTAGTCTAGTTTCACAGAAGTATTTGTAGAAGGCTGAGAGATTCTTTTAACCAGTGATGAGTACCATTGATTTTTATTCATTGGAAAGTGAAAGCTTGGTTGTTACTAAGAAGGTAGTGTTGCAACAGAGGTCTAAGGAACACGTCTGAGTAAACATGAAGAGAAAGATGAGTAACAATGGACATGTTATCTTGATGCCTTGACTTAAATGTATATTTGTGGTATATTTATGTTTATTTCACCTGTGCCATTCCCCCACCCCACCTCCTCAGCCCCCATTTTGGAATGTACCTTCAGTGTTTGTATAACCAACCTTCACTTGAAATATCATTGCTGTTGAAGCAGTGAGCATTGAATTCTGCAACTTAGTAACTGAAATACACTAAATTATAGTTTAATTGATCAAGATGAGAAGTTGTCCTTTGGGTTAAGTAATTATATATTACATTATTTCTACTAGTTCAGATTAGGAAATCAAAGATTGTAGAAGTGTGTGCAAATACAAATGTTAAAATAATAATGGAGGAAAAGAACATTGTAATAGGAGAAAAGAATTTGTTCTCTAGAATTGTCTAATTAACCATTTTGTTTTGTTTTGTTTTTAGCTCACTCCTTCAAACCAACAACATAAAACAGATGAAAGGGGCAGGGCTAATTTGGGAGTGTTCAGTGTTTATGCCCCTAGGTAAGAACCAAAAGTTTGATAGTTATTAGTCATATAAAAATTGAGTTTTCTTATTCCTTGCTGAAGTTAAGAGTAATAATTAGCCTTCTATTTAGTGTTAGGTAGTAGATGGAACTGAACAGGAGTAGAGAGGTTTTGTAAGTGAGTTTAACTTTGTATAAGTTGTCTCAATTTTTAAGCTATAACTATAATGTAATTAGAACTCTTTGTCTCTCTTTTTCTCCCTCCTGTTAGAGGAGAACATGTGATGCAGGTTAGAGCCATTTATAACAAAAGTAACATAGAAGGACCTATAATTAAGTTAATGATTCTTCCGGACCCTGAAAAACCTATTCGTCTCAATATTAAATATGACAAAGATGCTTCCTTTTTAGCAGGGGGTATTTTCACTGGTGAGTAAGTCACAAATTTCAAATAGATTTGTAATGATAATTGCTTTTTACACTAGTGGAATAAATTATTTATTCTAGATATTCAGCATGATGAAAAACAAGCCTGCATAGCATTTTAAATGGCAAAGAAAATGTTTGATTTAACTATATCTTTTTTCATCTCTATTGTACATTCCCTTAATGGTCAAGAATGAACGGAAAGTTTGTACATAAGCTGAGAGCCTGTGGTAATGGAGTTTGTGTTTGCTCATTCACTGGATTGTGAAGTTCTGCAAAAGAAGGATGACAAGAACTGTGGCAGTTCTATTAAATAGGTTTTAATGTCATCTTCAACCAAATAGAACCAGGATTGTTTAACTTAATTTGGGTGAAAACATCAGAATTTATTATTAAAACTATTTCAGAACAAAAAACATTTCCTAAATACATGCGATGTCCAGACACTGTATTGGGCTCTTGGTTCCAATAATGAATACAACAGTTGCCAATGAGTTCTGTCTACTGTAGAAAGCACTTAAGTAAGCAGATAATTTCAGTGTAGTCTGGCAGTGTAGTCTTCCTATTTTCAATAGGAAATGGTATTTACTTTATATGGGTAATTTTCTTGAAGACTTTGTTTTCTTAAAGGGATGAATTCCTATACATAGTTATAAGCAGTAGAAACAAGCAGACCAAAAAGTTTAGATTATAAAATTAATAATTTTTAATAATTGTTACATATATACATAGCCTTTATACTCATAATTTTAAGTCTGTTTCAAGAGGTAAGACCTATTTCCTGTCATTAAAAAACTATATCCATCAGGGGTGCCTGGGTGGCTCAGTCGGTTGAGCATCCTACTCTTGGTTTCAGCTCAGGTTATGATCTCACGGTTTGTGGGTTCTAGCCCTACGTTAGTCTCTAAGCTGCTGGTGCGGAGCCTGCTTGGGATTCATTCATTCATTCATTCTCTCCCTCTCTCTCTCTCTCCCTCCCTCCCTCTCTCCCCCTCTCCCTCTCTCCCCCTCTCCCCCCCTTCTGCCCCTCCCCCACTCACATGCTTGTGCACACTTGCACTTTCTCCCTCCTTCCCTCCCTCCCTCTAAGTAAACAAAACTTTAAAAAATTATACCCATCATATGGGTGCCAAGTGAATAAAACCGTAAAATATACACTGAATTCTCAGAATACGTAAAGCACATGGATTTATGACCAGTTGCCTAATTCTGTGTTGCTGAGTATCCACAGTCTAACCTTTTTGGTCTTGCATGGTAGAACTTCTAGCAAGGCAGATTGTGAAAATAAGGCAAAGGATTAATAATAGTAAAGATGTATGTGTTAGATTTCTGGAAGAGATTTAGCATTAGAGTTGTCTGTCATAATTAGTACATTTTTATAGACAGATTATTGGGGAATGCTGATTACAGAATGGTTTTGTTTTCTTCAGAATTTCATTATTAACATTTAAACAAAATGTACACTTTAAGACGTACGGTTATTTAACCTAATTCATTAAGTGGACTAGGAAATAATTTTTTAATATTCACCATGACAGATTTTATGATTACTGTTATTTCTGAAGATGACAGTATCATCAAAAATATTAATCCAGCACGTATTTCCATGAAAATGTGGCAGCTGTCTAACAGTGGGAACCGACCACCAGCAAATGTAAGTTCTGGGGAAGCATTTTTAGAAGTTAAAATTAACTCTTACATTTAACTTAAATGTAATTTAATGCAAGAATGCAGTCTGTATATACTGAAGAACTACACATTAACCCACTTCATCACTTGAGATATGTATGTATATATGAGTATATTAGAATATGTTTCAAAATTAAGTGTTGATTCTTTTGAAAAAGAGTAGCCTACATTGTGATATTCCTTGAACTTTAAGATATTTTACACTTTAAAATTATCTAAAGGACAGGGACACCAGGGTGGCTCAGTCAGTTAAGCAGCCGACTTCGGCTCAGGTCATTATCTTGCAGTTTGTGAGTTCGAGCCCTGTAGTCAGGCTCTGTGCTGACAGCTCGAAGCCTGGAGCCTGCTTTGGATTCTTTGTCTCCCTCTCTCTCCATCCGTCCCTACCTTCCTCCCTCTCCCTCTCTCTGTCTCCCTCCCTCCCTCTCCTTCTCTCTGTCCCTCTGTCTCTCTCTCTCTCAAAATTAAATAAACATCTAAAAAAATTCTAAAGGACAGTGGCACTGTTAAATACCACTAAGAGATAATATATAAAATGAGACAGTAAAGAGATGTGATGATATACTTACAGGATACAGGAGGGAGGGTAGAGTGGTGAGAATAGTTGAGGGTCTAAGCAGCACAGTCCAATAGAAATATAATACAAGTCACACATAATATTTATATTTTTCTAGTGGATACATTAAAAGAGTAAAAAGAAGTAAAATTAATTTTAAAGTAGTTTTAACCTAACATCAAGTTACCACTTAAACATGTACTCAGTATTTAAAGTTTATTAATGAGATTTTACATTCTTTTATGTTACCAGTCTTTGAAATTTCATGTGTATTTTATGCTTACACCACCTTTCAGTTTGATCCAGATATATTTCAAGTGCTTAGTAGCCACATGGAGCTTTAACTAGCTTCCTTAATTTATACTGTCAGTCCCATCAAGCTGCTATTACCATGTCACCCCCACAGAGATCTTTTGTGTACCTTTTACATGGTATGTCACAGGGGCGCCTGGGTGGCTCAATCAGTTAAGCGTCCGACTTCAGCTGAGGTCATGATCTCACGGTTCATGGGTTCAAGCCCTGAGTCAGGCTCTGTGCTGACAGCTCAGAGGCTCGAGACTGCTTCAGATTCTGTGTCTCCCTCTGTCTATGCTCCTTCACTGCTCACACTCTGTCTCTTTCTCTCTCAAAAATAAACATTAAAAAAATTTTTTTAATGGTTGTCCCCATGACTAATCTCATTATTGAATCTTAAATGCATTGTAGGGGCGCCTGGGTGGCTCAGTCGGTTAAGCATCCGACTTTGGCTCGGGTTGTGATTTCATGGTTCGTGAGTTCAAGCCCCACATCGGGCTCTGTGCTGACAGCTCGGAGCCTGGAGCCTGCTTCTGATTCTGTTTCCCTTTCTCTCTGCCCTTCCCCTACTCATGCTCTGTCTCTCAAAAAGAAAGAAATGTAAAAAAAAATTTGTTTTAATTTTAATGCATTGTAAAGATATATATGTATAGCTGTGTGTGTATGTATTTATAAATCCAGATGTGATCTGTATTTGCGTTTAGTGGAAATATAAAGGTTTCATCCTGATTTCTCCCTCCCCTCCTTCTCTCCTACTTCCTTTCTAGGCAGAAACATTTAGTTGTAATAAAATAAAAGATAATGACAAAGAAGATGGCTGCTTCTACTTCAGGTACTTCTCAAGTCATTTCATATTTTTATGGATAATTTGTTATAAAGTGATTTCAGCCTTGATGGTGTTTGTCTGGCTCAGCTGGGGAAAAAGTAATTTATGATTGAAAAGAAAATGTTAGTGTTTTAATTTTTCTCAGGATAATTATTTTGAGAAAATAAGTATTTTGTTTGTAAGCTTTGTAAAATGGTTTGGGGAAGGATTGTTGTGATGGTTATATTAACTTTCAAAACTAGGATCATAAAAATTTACATTATGTTGCCAGAGCACTTTATAATATATACATTTCTATAGTTCAAAACTTAAAAGGTATGAAGTAAAATAGGTAACTGAACTAGTTTTGTTTTTGTTTTTGTTTTTGTTTTACAGTTTTACTAAATTACTTTGGATTGAATTCACTTGAATTGTTGCTTTTGTTTTCTGGACCTCTGCTGTGAAATATGAAAATTGTTTGCTTTTTTTTTCCCTCAAGTTAGTTAAAATACAGTGTACTCTTGGCTTCAGTAGTAGAATCCAGTGATTGATGACTTACATATAACACCCAGTGCTCATCCCAACAAGTGCCCTCCTTAATGTCCATCACCCATTTTCCCCACCCCTCACCCCCACACCCCGATTAAACCTCAGTTCTCTGTATTTAACAGTCTCTTATGGTTTGCCTCCCTCTCTGTTTATATCTTATTTTTGCTTCCCTTCCCCTGTAATCATCTTTTCGTTTCTCCAGTTTACCTATGAGTGAAATCATGTGATATGTCTTTCTCTAACTTATTTCACTTAGCCTAATATCCTATAGTTCCATCCACATTGTTGCAAATGGCAAGATTTCATTTTTTTCATCACCGAGTAGTATTCCATGTACATATAGATAGATAGATACATAGATACATAGATATGTTGATGGACATTTGGGCTTTTCCATAATTTGGCTATTGTTGATAGTGCTGCTATAAACAGTGATGTTCATGTGCCCCTTTGAATCAGCATTTTTGTATTTGGATAAATTCCTAGTACTGGAATTGCTGGGTCATAGGGTAGTTCTGTTTTTTAATTTTTTGAGG
The DNA here is from genome assembly GCF_028018385.1 of Neofelis nebulosa. Taxonomy (NCBI): domain Eukaryota; kingdom Metazoa; phylum Chordata; class Mammalia; order Carnivora; family Felidae; genus Neofelis; species Neofelis nebulosa. The sequence continues at coordinate 53,468,193 of NC_080792.1, forward strand.
AACCTCCCCATGTTTTCCAGAGTGACTGCACCAGTTTACATTCCCACCAACAGTGCAAAAGTGTTCTCTTTTCTCCATATCTTGCCAACATCTTTTGTTTCCTGAGTTAATTTTAGCCATTCTGACAGGTGTCAGTTGGTATCTCATTGTGGTTTTGATTTGTATTTCTCTGATAATGAGCAGTGTTGAGCATCTTTTCATATGTCTGTGTGCCATCTGGATGTCTTCTTTCGAAAAGCGTCTATTCCTGTCTTTTGCCCATTTCTTCACTGGATCATTTGTGGGTTTTTTGGATGTTGAGTTTGGTAAGTTCTTTATAGATTTTGGATACTAATCCTTTATCTGATACATCATTTCCAAATATCTTCTCCCATTCCATTGGTTGCCTTTTAATTTTGCTGATTGTTTCCTTTGCTGTGCAGAAGCCTTTTTATCTTGATGACGTCTCAGTAATTCATTTTTGCTTTTGTTTCCTTTGACTCTGGAGACCTGTCAATAAGAAATTGCTGCAGCTGAGGTCAAAGAGGTTGTTGCCTGTTTTCTCTTCTAGGATTTTGATTATTTCCTGTTTCACATTTAGGTCTTTCATCCATTTTGGATTTATTTTTGTATATGGTGTAAGAAAGTGGTCCATTTTCATTCTTCTGCATGTCGCTGTCCAGTTCTCCCAGCACCATTTACTAAAGAGACTGTCTTTTTTTTCCATTGAATATTCTTTCCTGCTTTGTCAAAGATTAGTTGGCCACATATTTGTGGGTCTGTTTCTGGGTTCTCTATTCCATTGATCTATGTGTCTGTTTTTGTGCCAATACCATAACTGTCCTTATGATTATAGCTTTGTAATACCAGTTAAAGTCTGGGTTTGTGATGCTTTCTGCTTTGGCTTTCTTTTTCAAGATTACTTTGGCTATTCAGGGTCTTTTGTGGTTCCATACAAATTTTAGGTTTGTTTGTTCTAGCTCTGAGAAGAATGCTGGTGTTATTTTGATAGGGATTGCATTGAATGTGTAGATGGCTTTGGATAGTATCAACATTTTAACGATATTTGTTCTAATCCACGAGCATGGAATGTTTTTCCATTTCTTTGTGTCTTCAATTTCTTTCATAAGCTTTCTATTGTTTATTGCTAGGTATTTTATGTTTTTTGGTGCAATTGTAAGTGGGATCAATTACCTAACATAATCTTTCTCTTCATTATGGGTGTATAGAAATGCACCCGATTTCTGTACTTTGATTTAACATCCTGCGACTTTGCTGAATTCATGGATCAGCTCTAGCAGTTTTTTTGGTGGAGTCTTTTGGATTTTCCATGTAGACTAAGTATTGTGTCATCTTGGAAGAGTGAAAGTTTGAGTTCTTCCTTTCCAGTTTGTATGCCTTGTATTTCACTTTGTTGTCTGCTGAGGCTAGACTTCCAACACTATGCTAAACAACAGTGGTGACAGTGGACATCCCTGTTGTGTTCCTAATCTCAGGGGGAAAGCACTCTGTTGTTGCCATTGAGGATGATAATTAGCTGTGGGCCTTTCACATATGGCTTTTATGATGTTAAGTATGTTCCTTGTATCCCTATGTTCTTGAGGGTTTTTGTCAAGAAAGGATGCTGTATTTTGTCAAATGCTTTTTCTGCATCTGTTGAGAGGATCATATGGTTCTTATCCTTTATTAATGTGCACGTTTTTGGATTTGTGAATATTGAACCAGCCCTGCAGCCCAGGAATAAATCCCATTTGATCATAGTAAATAATTCTTTTAATTTACTGTTGAATTCGATTTACTAGTAGCTTGTTGGGAATTTTTTAAAAACATTTTTAAATGTTTATTTTTGAGAGAGAGAGAGAGAGAGAGACAGCCTGAGTGGGGGAGGGGCAGAGTGAGAGGGTGACATAGAATCAGAAGCAGGCTCCAGGCTCTGAGCTGTCAGCACAGAGCCCAATGAACTCAAACCCATGAACCACGAGATATGACCTGAGCTGAACTTGGACGCTTAACTGACTGAGCCACCCAGGTTCTCCTTGAGAATTTTTGCATACATGTTCCTCAGGGATGTTGGCGTGTAATTCTCCTTTTTATTAGGGTCTTTGTCCGGTTTTGGAATCAAGGTAATGCTGGCTTCTTAGAATGAGTTTGGAAGCTTTACTTCCATTTGTATTTTTAGAACAGTTTGAGAAGAATAAGTATTAACTCTGCTTTAAATGTCTGGTAGAATTCCCCTGGGAAGCATCTGGCCCAGGACTCTTACTTTTTGGGAGATTTTTGATAACTGATTCAATTTCTTTTCTGGCTATGGGCCTGTTCAAATTTTCTGTTTCTTCCCATTTGCGTTTTGGTAGTGTGTGAGTGTTGCCATTTCTTCCAGATTGTTCAGTTTTTTGGCATAGTATTTTTCATAGTATTCTCTTATAATTGTTTGTATTTCTGTGGTATTGGTTGTGACTTCTCCTCTTACATTCATGATGTTATCTATTTGGGTCTTCTCTTCTCTTTTTGATAAGTCTGGCTAGTGGTTTATCAATTTTGTTTATTCTCTCAAAAAGTCAGCTTTTAGTTTCATTGATTCTGCTGGGGGGTTTTTGTTTTTGTTGGATTCTATATTGTTTATTTCTGCTCTAATCTTTATTATTTCCCTTCTTTTGCCGGCTTTAGGCTCTATTTTTGTTCCTTTTCTAGCTCCTTTACGTGTAAGGTTAGGTTGTGTATTTGGGACCTTTCTTGCTTCTTAAGATAGGCCTGAATTGCAATGTATTTTCCTCTTAAGAAGTGCTTTTCTACATCCCAAAGTGTTTGGACTGTTGTGTTTCATTTTCATTGGCTTCCATGTATTTTTAAAATTCTTCTTTAATTTGCTTGTTAACCCATTCATTCTTTAGTTTTTTAACCTCTGTGTTTTGGGGGGCTTTACAAATTTTTTCTTGTGGTTGATTTCAAGTTTCATAGTGTGACCTGAAAATATGCATGGTATGATCTCAGTCTTTCTGTACCTGTTGAGAACTGTTTTGTGACCCAATATGTGATCTGTTTTGGAGAATGTATCATGTGTACTTGAGAAGAGTGTGTTCTGAATCAAATGTTCTGAATATATCTGTTAAGTCCATCTGGTCCAATGTGTCCTTCAGAGCCATTGTTTCCTTGTTGATTTTCTGCCTAGATGATCTGTATATTGTTGTAAGTGGAGTATTAAAGTTCCCTATTATCTATACATTTATTTATGTTTGTGATAATTATATATTTGGGTGCTTTCATAGTGGGGGCATAAACATTTACAAATGTCAGCTCTTCTTGATGGATAGACCCTTAATTATGATAGAGTGCCCTTTTTCATCTCTTGTTACAGTCTGTTTTAAAATCTAGTTTGTTTGGGGCTCCTGGGTGGCTCTTAGATGGTTCTCCATCCTCATTTTCAATCTTCAGGTATCCTCATGCCTAAAATGAGTCTCTTGTAGGCAGCACATAAATGGATCTCATTTTCTTATCCATTCTGATATCCTGTGTCTTTTGATTGGGGCGTTTAGTCCATTTATATTCACAGTGATTTTTTTTTTATTATTATTATTATTTTTTTTAACATTTATTTATTTTTGAGACAGAGAGAGACAGAGCATGAACAGGGGAGGGGCAGAGAGAGAGAGGGAGACACAGAATCTGAAACAGGCTCCAGGCTCTGAGCTGTCATCACAGAGCCCAACGTGGGGCTCGAACTCACGGACCGCGAGATCATGACCTGAGCCGAAGTCGGCCGCTTAACCGACTGAGCCACCCAGGCGCCCCTCACAGTGATTATTGAAAGATATGGAGGTAGCGCTGTTGTATTATCTGTAGGTTTCATGTTTGTGGTGATGTCTCTGGTCCTTTGTAGTCTTTGCTGCTTTCCACTCACAGAATTCCCCTTAGGATCTCCTACAGGGCTGGTTTGGTGGTCATGAAATCCTTTAGTTTTTATCCGGGAAAGCCTTTATCTCTTCTATTTTGAATGACAGCCTTGCTGGATAAAGGATTCTTGACTGCATATTTTTCTTATTCAGCACATTGAATATTTTCTGCCACTCCCTTCTGGCCTGCCAAGTTTCACTGGACAATTCTGCAACTACCCTTATGTGTCTGCCCTTGTAGGTTAAGGCCCATTTGTCCCTAGCTACTTCCAGAATTCTCTCTTTATCTTTGTGTTTTGCCAGTTTCACTATATGTCATGGTGTTGACCTGTTTTTGTTGATTTTGAAGGGAGTTCTCTGTGTCTCTTGGACTTGGATGCCTGTTTCCTTCCCTGGATATAGTTCTTGGCTATAATTTGTTCAAATAAAACTTCTGCCCCTTTCTCCTGCTCCTCTTCTGGAACTCCTATGATATGGATAGTGTTTTGTTCATGGAATCTCTTAGCTATCTAATTCTCTCTTGTGGTCTAGTAATTTCCTTTCCCTCTTTTTTTCAGCTTCATCTTTTCCCATACATTTATTTTCTATTTCACCTATTCTCTCTGCTGCTTCTGTCCTCACTGTCACTGTAGCTAGTTTATTTTGCATCTCATTTACGGTATTTCTTAATTCATCGTGACTATGTCTTAGTTGTTTGATCTCTGCAACAATAGATTCTCTACTGTCTTCTATGCTTTTTTCAAGCCCAGCTATTAATCTTATGGCTGTTATTCTAAAGTTTTGTTCAGATTCATTGTTTATATCTGTTTTGAACAATTCTGTGGCTGTCATTTCTTCTTGCTTTTTCTTTAAGGGAGAATTCTTTCCTTTCATCATTTTGGCTAAGTACTTGTCTTTTGTGTGTTTTAATAGCTTGTTATGTGTCCCGCACCTGCAAGTACTGTATTAAAAAGGGGTCATACACTGTCCAGGGCCTGACCCTTCAGGAAGTGTTTCTGATGTATGTTGCATGCTATCTGTTGTTGCATTTTGGCTGCTCTATCACACTGGTCAGTCCTCTGCAAACCCTTCTACCAGGTGTGCTTTTGATTTGTTTGTTGAAGTAACCCTAGAAAAAAAGGAAAAGAGTTAGTGGGGAAAGCCTGATCCCATGCAAAGAGAAAAATGGAAGGGGAGACTTTCTTTCTTTTTTCTTTTTTTCCAATATATGAAATTTATTGTCAAATTGGTTTCCATACAATACCCAGTGCTCATCCCAAAAGGTACCCTCCCCTCCCTCCCACCCCCCCATCAACCCTCAGTTTTTTCTCAGTTTTTAAGAGTCTCTTATGCTTTGGCTCTGGGGAGACTTTCTGATAAGAAATCTGATCAGCTTACTGAGGATCCCTTGTATGTAATGATTCTCTTCTTTCTTGCTGCTCTCCATATTCTATTTTGTATTCTCTTTGTCTTTTGTAAGTTTGATGATAATGTGTCTTGTTGTGTGTATCTTTGAATGCATTTTATGCAGAATATCTTGAGCATATTCTATATATATATTTGTGTCTTTCATCAAACTTGTTAAGTTTTCAGCCATTCTTCAAAATATTCTCTCTTCCTCTGGTGAAAGAGAGGACACTTGCTAGTGTCCCAGTGGTCCCTTAGGTTCTGTTCACTTTTATTCAATCCTTTCTACTTTCTGTTCCTCAGACTGTAATATCCATTGTCTTCAAGTTCACTAATTCTTCTTCCTGCTCAAATCTGCCTTTGAATACCTGTAGTGAAGTTTTCACTTCATTATTGTTCTAGCTCCAGAATTTGTTTTTGGTTTCTTGTTAGGTTTTCTATTTCTTTATCAATATTTCCATTTTATTCATACATCACTTTCTGAATTTTCTCCACATCTTCCTTCAGTTCTTTGAGCATCTGTAAGACAGGTGTTTTTTAAGTCCTTGTCTAGTATATTTGCCATCAGGTATTTTTCAGTAAAATTTGTTTTTGTTTTTATTTTTTTCCCTTTGAATGGCCCATACTTTCTTGATTCTTTGCCTTGTGGTTTTTTTGGTTAAAACTAGACATTTGAAGCTAATAATGTGGTAGCTCTGGAATTCATATTCTTTCTTCACCCGGGGTTTGCTGGGTTTTATTTTTGTTTATTTTTTCAGTTGTGACAGGCTGTTGGTCACAGATCGATCTTAGGTGTATACTTGAAGTCTTGTCATGTCTTTTTCTGATTCTTTCCCTGAGCATGTGTGGTCACTTTCTAATTTTCCCCATATGTGCAGTTGTTTATGAATGTCCTTTAATGTCTGGTTCCCTAAAAGGGAAAAAGAAAGTGAAGAGAAGGAAAGAGTGCTGGCCCTTTAAGTCCCTTGGACATTACTTAAACTGGAGAATGAGGGGCTTGCAAAGTATGGGCTGGGGCAGGAACAATGGCTGTCTGCATTTTTGTCTGCTCCTCTGTGATCAGAGGCAGCAGAGCACAGATCCCCAGTATTTGGAGGGGTAGGGTCCTTTTTGCCCACGCTGGCTCCTAAAAGCTGTGTATAGACTGCTCTAAGGACATACATCTGCCTGCCATCGGGCTGGGAAGGGGGGAATGAGTAGTTACTTCTGTGCTAAGAGCTGAAATTGATCGAAATTCACTGTAATTTACTATCTTAGTCTTCAGTAACTTTGAGAGTTCCAAACTTACATCAGACCTATTCTGCTAGTACAGTTGTTGTCTGGAAGGGGAGACCAATTCCTGGTGCTTCCTACTTCCCTTGTCTTCTCAAAATCCTGAGAAGGATTTGGAAAAGGTTTATTTTTAAAATTCCTTAACTCATCATCAGTAGAGTCAAAATGATTATTATAATAATATGTCCAAACTAACTGTATTGAAGGACCATTTTGTTTTTTTAAATCTTTCGTAGACACTCCACTTTTGTTAAAGATCTTGTGACTGTGCACTTGTTGTAAAGGCAATGTTAGATTGCGGTATGTTTCTTTTTAAATTTTTTTTAATGTTTGTTTATTTTTGAGAGAGAGAGAGAGAGAGAGAGACAGACTGTGAGTAAGGGAGGGGCAGAGACAGAGAGACACAGAATCGGCAGCAGGCTCCAGGCTCTTGAGCTGTCAGCGCAGAGTCCAACGCAAGGCTCGAACCCATGAACCGTGAGATCATGACCTGAGCTGAAGTCAGAAGCGTAACCCACTGAGCCACCCAGGTGCCCCTTCCCTTTTAATGTATTTTTATTTTGAGAGAGAGAAGAAAGGGCTGAGAGAGGGGAAAAAGAATCCCAAGCAGGCTCTGAGGTGTCAGCCTGGAGCATGATGTGGGGCTTGATCTCCTGAACTATGAGACCGTGACTTGAGCCAAAATCAAGAGTTGGCCGCTTAACTGACTGAGCCACCCAGGTGCCCCTCTATGTTTCTAAATAGTCTTGAGTTTGCTTATTATGTTGTGACAAACAACAAAATATACCATCACTGTCTTTATCTCATACTGTGTAACTTTAAGTCTTTAAGGTACACTCATGTTATTGCATGGGACTCATTTAAACATCCAAGAAAGCACATACTGCCTTCTTTTCAGACTACTAAATTATCTTTTAGTGTATGAATCTATTAAAATATGTGGTAATTGGGCTATTTGTATTCCAAAATATTTAAATAACTTGTTTTAATTGAATCTTATTTTAGCATTCCAGGGTATCAGAAGGAAAGTTTTAGTAATTCTTTTAAATATAGTCACACATTAAAAAAAAAAAAAAAACTACATAGATATAGTAATTGCACAGCAATAGGAATGTACTAAATGCCAATCAGTTGTACACTTAAAATGGTTGATTTTGTTTGAAATGAATTTCATCTCAATAAAAAGAAGTCTTAGCTATATAGGGGAATGGGCAAAATAGGGGAAAGTGATTAAAAGATGCAGACTTCCAGTTATAAAAACATGAGGATACAATCTATAATTTAGGAGGATGTAGTTAATATGTAGCAATATTGCATGGTAAGTGATGGTAGTAAGATTTATTGTGGTGGTGATTACTTCTACAAATACGGTTTATGCTAAACCTTTGCTTTCCTTCTGGGAATATGGAAGTTTTAGATGTACTAAGCAGAGGACCCTTAGGTGACCAGCCCCCAATAAAAAACTGTGGTTGCTGAGTCTCTAATAAGATTACTTTGGTTAACAGCATTTTGTATGTGTTATCATAACTTGTTGCTGGGCAATTAAGCAAGTCCTTTGTGACTCCACTGCAAAAGAACCCTTGAAAGTTTGTGTATGTTCTCTCTTGGATGTTGCCTATTCATCTTTTCCCTTTCCTGATATTGCTTTGTATCCTTTTACTGTAATAAATCATAGCTGTGAGTATGACTATTAACAGAGTCCTGTGAGTTCTCTTAATCATCAAACCTGGGGGTGGTCTTGGGAACCCTAACTCTTTCCTTGTTTTGTTTTTAATTCATTTAAGCCTTCTCTTCACCCAATGTGGGGCTCAAACTCATGATCCTGAGATCAAGAGTTGCATGCTCTTCTGACTGAGCCAGCCAAGTGCCCCAACTTTGTCCACTCTTTTTTATTATAATTTTGTACAGTTATTCTTGGAGTTAATATTTTTAATGTATGAGGTATAAGTACAGGTCAGGTTTTTTTTTAAATTTATGTATGAATAAATAGTTGTGTCTGTATTTTTTATTGAGATCATTGTTCCACTGTGCCATCTTTATTTTAAATTATATGTCCATATTTGTGTGCATCTGACTCCCTATTTTGATTTCTTCACCTGTTTGTCTATATTTTACCATACCGTACTTCTTGATAAGTTTGATATCTTATAGAACAAGCCCTGTAACTTTGTTCTTTTTGAATATCTTGGCCCTTAATTTTCCATATGAATTTCAGAATCATAGTACCAAGTTCAAATACCAAATACAATTTTAATAACAAAAGCTGTTGGGATTTTTTTGGTAGAAATTTGGGAAAATCTTGCAGTCTACTAATATGTCATATTCCTCTATTTTTTCTCTAGTTTCTCTGTATCATTTTGCACTATTTTGAATCAAAGTGTCCTATATCTTTACTTAGATGAATACCTAAATAGGTGGGTTTTTTTTCAATTTTATTGAGATATAATTAACATATAGCATTGTATTAGTTTCAGGTATATAACACTGATTCAAGATAGATATATATCTCCACCCAAATGTTTCCCATGGTAGTTTGGTTAACATGCATTACCTTAAATAACTACAAAGTTTTTTTCTTGTGGTGGAAACTTTTAAGATTTACTCTCTTAGCAACTTTCAAATATACACTACAGTATTGTTAACTGTAGCCACCATGCTACACATTTCTTCCCAAGGATTTACTTATCTTTTAACTGAAACTTTGTGCCTTTTGACCACCTTGATCCATTTCCTCCATCTCCCAGCTCCTACCTTTGGCAACAACCAATCTGTTCTTTGTATCTACGAGTTTGAGTTTTTTAGATTCTACATATAAGTGAAATAATAGAGTATATGTAATTGTCTGTCTGATTTATTTCATTTCGCATAATGTCTGGATAAAGATCATTGATATTTTGGATGCTATTGTAGACAACATCCTTTAACATTTTTTACGTTTGTTGTTGGTTACAGAAATCCAGTTCACTTGTGTTTATTGACATTGTAGCCAACATCTCTCCTAAATTCCTTAATCTCCAGTTTTGTTTATAGATTCTTTGGGATTTCAGAATAGATGCACATCAACACCTGTGAATAATGATAGGTTTATTACTTTTCAGTCATTGTGCATTTTCTTTTTCTTGCCATATTTAACTGGCTTGGACTTAAAGTAAAATTTTAGATATGATGAGAGTGGTCATTCTAATTCATCCCCAGTTCCTAATTTCATTGGTAGATAGATTTATCAGTCTGTTCATTTCTAATCATTAGTAGGAGAATTTCTATTTATTATGGATTGACATTAGATTTTATCATCTATTGAGGTAATATGTGGTATTTTTCCTTTCCTTTTTAATGTGCTGAATTTTACAGAACATTAATTTTCTGAATGTTCATTCAACCAGTCTTATATCACTGGAGTAAATCCATTTTCATCATGATGCATAACCTCTTTTATGTATTGACCGTTTTGTTTTGCTAATATTTTGTTTGGAATTTTTTCATCTACATTAATGAGTCAGGGTTGCCTACACTTTCTTAAATGTTCTTTTTAGGTTTAGTATGTAGGTCATGAATGCCTCACTAAAGTAGCAGGGAGAAGTGGGCCCTAAGTCTTGGTTTATTTTCTGGATCTTGTGTGAGAGTCATTATTTCTTCCTTAAATGTTTGGTAGATTTCATTAGTGTAGACATCTGTGCCTGTAGTTTTGGGGAGGAAGGTTGTAGTATGGATTCAGTTTCTTCAAATTCAGCAGTTAAATGAATATTTATATTTCCTTGTTGTCTTTGGTCAGTTTTGGTAACTTACAGTTTTCAATTTGTCATTCTTTATGTTAATTTAAAAATTCGCTCATAATTTAATTTTAATGCCTGTAGGATCTATAGTGATCTCCCATTGTTCACATTATTTTTTGTTACTCAAGTAATCTTACCAGGAGATGTAAATATTGTAGGTGTTTTTGAAGAACCAACTTTTGCCTTTTTAAAACTTCTTAGGATTGCTGCTTAACCTGCTTATTTTCAGCCTGTATATACATATATGTGACTATAAATACTTATGTTTAAATATATGTGTTTATACATGTAGAGGTATAAATTTTGCAAGTTTTTTTACATTGTATTTTCATTATTATTTGGATCAAGATATTTTCTAATTTCGATTGTGATTTCATCTTCTACCCATGGCTATTCTTTAGAAGTATATTTTTAATTTCTGAATTTGGGGATTTTCTTATTCTTTTTCTGTTGCTGATTTCTGGCTTAATTCCACTGTGATCAGAGAGCCTACCTTATATAATTCCATTTCTTTGAAACTAATTGATAATTGTTTTTGTTGTATGTGCATATGGTCAATTTTGGTAAATATGTACACTAGAAAATAATAAACACTGCATGTGAAGTACAGTGTTATGTTCATTAATTCAAAATTTGGTAATCCTTGTGTTTCATTTTTCTACGTTTAATTTTTTTCTATATTTTTAATTTTTCTATATACAGTAAAACCTGGGATTGCAAGTAACTTTTTTAGAGAGTGTTCTGCAAGACAAGCAAACATTTCTGATAAGTTTTAACTTGATAAACAGGTGATGTTTTGCAATACAAGTAGTACGTGATGCCGAATAATCACAACTGAGCCAATGGTTCTTAAAATTCACTTTGATATACGAGTGCTTTGGATTGCAAGCATGTTTCTGGAATGAATTATGTTCACAAAATAAGGTTTTACTGTATATATATTTTTAAATGTTTATTTTGATAGAGCGCAAGTTGGGGAGGAACAGAGAGAGAGAGAGAGAGGAGAGAGAGAGAATCCTGAGCAGGCTCCTTGCTGTCAGTATAGAGCCCAACACAGGGCTTGATCTCACAAACTGTGAGATCATGACCTGAGCCAAAATCAAGGGTCGGTCGCTTAACCGAGTCCCCCAGGCACCCCTGTGTAGGTGTATTTTTTAAGCAGTGTTGCAAATCTCCCATTATGAGTACGGAATTACTTTGCCTCCTAGTTCTGTTAGTGTTCACACATTTTATTAGGCTATGTTAATATTTACATACATATTAACATTATTATGTTTTTTTGGCCAATTGAATTTGCTAACATTATGAAGTATTCACCTTTTTTCTCTAGTGATGCTTTTTGCTTGGAAATCTACTTTGATAACAGTATACCCACTTTCCATATAAGTCACCTGCAAAAGCCAACTTAGGGATCATGAGAGTTTTTGGATAAATATCTTTTTTCATTACTTTTGTATCTTTATATTTTAAGTGATCTTTTATAGATGGCATTATAGTTGTTTTTTAAAATAATCTTTTAAATGAAAAGTTTAGATCTTACAAATAATAACTGAAAGCACTTGCTTTTGACTCAGCCTGTTTATTTGATCCTCCTACTCTTTGTTCCTTTTTCTTTAGAATTTATTAAGTGTTTTTAGTTATTGTTTTTTCTCATTAACTTGGTAGTTATACGATCTTACTGTTCTGTAAGTGGGTTTTTTAAAAGCGATTTCAGCATGCATAGTTGGCATCCTATAGCAATGTGTGATGACACTTTGCATTTTTTGCCCTCTCTTTGGCCTGCATGGATCTTAGAACACTTAAACACCATTTCTCTCAACTTAAATGCCTTCATTATTGTATATGTCAAGCCTATGAATACAGTATTAGTTTATATAGTGTTCATTTAGATTTACTAACTCATTTATTCTGTTAATCTTCCACTCAGGTTTTGCATCTGAGGAAGTTACTTTAGTATTTCCTCTAGTGTACATCTGGCGATGAATTGTCTCTTTTTTACCTGAAAATAGATTTACTCCACCTTCGTACTAGATGAGTATTTTTCTTAGAAATGATATTCTAGATGGGCAGTTCTTTCTTGCAGTACTTTCAAGCCAGCCTTCACTGTCCTGTTGTTTACGTTGAGGAGTTAAGCTTTCAGCCTTATTTTTATCTTGAAAAGTAATCATTTCCACTCTTCTTTGGTTGCTTTAAGTTTTGTTTTCAACAATTTTACTATGACAGGCCTATTCATGGATTTCTTTTTATTTATTCTACTTAATTTTTCAAACTCAAAGACCATAAAATCAAAGCCTATAAAAACTATCAGCCATTTCATCAAATATGGCTTCTGTTCATTCTTTCCTTCTTCTTTTTTCTGGCATATTAGTCCTTACATCATTCTCAGTCTTTCATCCTCTTTTCTCTATTTGCCACTCTTTTTTTTGTCTCCCTTCATTCTAGATATTTTCTTCTGAAATACCTTCAGTGTATCCAGTTTGCTATTAAACCCATCTTTGAATAAATAATTTCTGTTTGGCATTATTAGTTTAGTTTTGTTTTTGCTTTTTGAAGTCCAGTTCTATGTTGGAATTCCCAGTCTTGTCTTTTATTACCCTAAGAAGCAGTAACCAGAGTTTATTAAGTCTGTCTCAAGTTCCTTTTGGTCTGTTTCAGTGGTCTTTTGCTTCTGTCGGTTTTCATTCTAGTTTTCTTGCCTCTTTATGTACCTGTTTTTTATTGTTTACCATACATTTTGTTTATGAATATTTATGGAAATAATTTGAGGTGTCAGGCGTTTTCTTTCTCCAGGTTGGGTTACATTTGCTTCTGTTATTTGGGCCAGTAGCAGTCTTTTTATCATTTAAGTCCACATTCAGAGATTGACATGATTCAAAGCTGAGTGGTTTTTCCCTTGGAAGCCTATCTGACTAGGTTCACCTCTATGCCTAGGATGTGTTCCCAGGATTGATTAAAGCAGCCTTAAATGTGAAACTCCCTTCCCAGGATCTCCATGCTATCTTATATCCTGTTGAGTTATTTTTCACTTTTGTTTGTTATCTCTTTAACATCTTCAAGCAAATGCCTTTTAAAATACACTTGTTTAAATATCAAGACATATGGATCTAGAGAGTATAATGCTAAGTGAAATAAGTCAAAGAAAGACAAATACCATATGATTTCACTCATATGTGGAATTTAAGAAACAAAACAAATGAAGAAAAGGGGGAAAAGGGTCAAACGAAAAAAACAGACCTTTAAACATAGAGAACAAACAGGTGGTTACCAGAGGGGAGGCAGGTGGGGAGTATGGGTGAAATAGTTAAAGGGGATTAAGAGTACACTAACCATGATGAGCGCTGAGTAATGTGTTGAATTTTGAATCACTATATTGTACACCTGAAACTAATACAACACTGTGTGTTAACTATACTGGAATTAAAAAATAACTTTAAACAATAAAATAAAAATAAAATATGCTTGTCTTCATCAGGAAGAGTTTGTCTGCCATTTGGAAGCAGAGGTCTTGTTTCAGTCTTACTATGACTTTATTAGGAATTCTTCTCTTGGAGAAACATGACATAGATTATTTTCTCCAAGTTTTCATATATATTGCAGTTCTGGGATTTCAGTACAGATACATATTCAAAGCCTTTGTTCTTTTTTACTCCGTTATCCAGTATTTTGAGAATGTGAATGACATGCAAAAGCCACCTTAGAGATCTAGAGCCGTGTTGCACATATCATGCAAGTTATACCAGAAAATGTTATTCATGTTTTTGCTTTCATTAGGTGTGATCAAAGCATACTAGTATGTGTACCTCTTATTAAGTACTGAGCTCTTTATTGATAAGTAAGTCATAGTGAATGCCTTGTGTTATATGTAAACTTAAATATTTAGAATGGTGCTTGAAAGGAAAACAGTAATATAAAAAGATCAGGATATCCTATAATTTTGAAATATAAAACTGTGAGTCGGATATTTATTTTGTAGAAACAAGGCAAAATTCACTTGACACATAACTCAGCATTTTTGTGTTTACTAGTTTGTGAGCTTTATATTCCTGTTCTTGTGAACTTTTACCATATCCAGAGCTTCGTTTCTGGGTATTTTGAGAAAGAATATCCAGGTAAGACAGACCTGAAGTAAAGCTTGATATTATGGGAAATATTTGTCGAATGAAGGCAAATTTAGTAATAGCAATTGTTTTTGTATGCATTTTGTGGAAGGAACAGAAAATGTTGATGCTTTGAATTCCTTCTCTTTTTAATTAAAAGTTGTCAGTGATTTTCTCTTTCTTTCTAACTTAGGGATAAAGCAATTCCTAACAAAGTGGGGACCTATTGTATCCAGTTTGGTTTTATGATGGATAAAGCAAATATTCTTAACAGTGAACAGGTTTGCTTAACTCTTTTTATATACTATAGTTAGCTTTACATTTTCTTGCCTAGTGTAGGAATGAAAAGGTTTTGTTTTAAAAGTGAATTAATTATTGGATGCAAAGTATAAATAGTGCAGTTTTCAGGACTATTAGAAAAGAATATATTTAAATTATGTTCATTAATATGACCTGATGTAGAAGTTCCTTTTTCCATTTCTCTTTATTTCAAAGACTCCAGTAAGCATTTTAGTGTCTATCATGATAAGGTTACTTCTGTCAACCATACATGAAAATTTTTCAGTTAATAACATTTTAGATACTAGTAATTCTGAATAATGAAATTTAAAGTAATTTTGATATACATCATCTCCATTCAATATCTTAGTGTACTAAATTTTTAAAAATCTGCTTTTTTTTTTTTAAAGTTTATTTATTTATTGTGAGAGAGTTGAGTGAGGGAGGAGAAGAGGAAGAGGGAGAATCTCAAGCAGGCTCCACGCTGTCAGCACAGACCCCATGCAGGGCTTAAATTCATGAAACCCTGAGATCATGACCTGAACCGAAATCTAGAGTCAGACGCTTAACTGACTGAGCCACCCTGGTGCCCCCAAAATTGTCTGTATTTTTAAATCCCCCTAAATTTGTTCTTAGATGACTGTTAACATGCAAAAATTTATCTTCTCTGAATTTAAAAAGTAAGTTGATTCCAAGTTTAGGAGATAAGAAAATCTATTTTAGAAGGTAACATTTCATTTTATTTAGTATATACTAGCATTATTTCTTGTTTTACTCTTAAATACTAAACCATCAATATATTATTCATCACAATGCTGCTTTTGTTTTGTAAGATTATAGTTGATGTTCTACCTAATGAACCTGTGAAGTTAGTTCCTAAAATCCAGCCAGCTACACCAGCTGTTTCAAATGTTCGTTCAGTTGCCAGTAGGACCTTGGCCAAAGATTTACATCTTATTATTACGGTAATGTTTATTTACTTCCGAAATTGCAAAGAATAAGAAAAATTATTTCTAGTTTTAGCGTGCAGAATAGTTATTTATAGAGTTAGACCTTAATTATTCAGTTTAAGATAATATGGAAAATTTGTGTGGGTGAATGAAATGTTTATAAACACCTTTGTATTTGAATACAGAGAATGTGTAACATTATACGTAAAATATATCCAGATATACTAAGTAGGACTGACTCAAAAATGCAGGAATTTGCCTACCTTTCCTAATACATACCTTTCTTTCATGTATGTATTATGAATATGTGTGAAGTAAATTGATTCCTCAGTGTCCATTTCACTATTGGGACAGAAGGAAATAATTATTTTTGAGAGATCTGCTCTGATGATTGATCACAATGAGCTCTTTAAAGCTTCTTACTACCGAGAGAGTAAACAGCAATAGAGCTGCTGAGAATATTAACAAAAATATGTAAAACACAGTAGCCGACTTCACCTTTATGGAAAATTTTGCTGGTGGGATACTTAACTCCTTTCAGAAAGTTTTTTGCTGTTTTAGACGGGTGAATCATTCTTCTCTTCCTAGATCAATAGATGAATAAAAGTAAAAGACAAGGTGAAATTTTAAAATGGGAGTCCTTTTAATATAGAAAGTTATAAATCATTATATTAGATGGAAGCCTCTGGTTCTTTTACAGCTTCTCAGATTATTTTCTGCCTGTGGAGCTCTTAATCCGAGAACTGAATTCTATGTTTGGAGTAAGAAGGATGATGATAATTAGATATTTAGAGTTTATATTGCATTTCTGATACATTCATTTCCTTTTCTGGATTTAATCTCCTTACCAGTTCTTCTAATTTATCTTTTGTTTACTTGAAGGATGACTACAATAATCAAACTGGAATTGATTTGGTTGGCACTGTAGTAGCTACAATTAAAGGTTCTAATGAGGAAGATACAGATACACCACTCTTTATTGGGAAAGTTAGAACGCTGGAATTTCCCTTTGTGAAAGGCTCAGCCGAAATCACGGTAATTTTTATGTCTTCTGGTAGATAATATTTCTGTATTTAATATTATAAACCACAGAGTTAAATACCCGTTCTTTTGTGTATATAACTATGAAGATGTTCTAAGTATAGCATTAAATTGAAAAGTCAGTGGAAATACTTTGTGATTTTGCTGTAAGCTATTACACATTGGATCCAGGATCATTCTTACTATAAGCAAGAACCTCTTTTTCCCTATGGATGACTCCTTTCTCTGATTGTAGGGATTTTTAGCTTTGGTGATAATATATTCGTGTTTCATTGAAAAGTTACCATTCTGTGGATAGAAATAGAATATAATATAGCCCAGGTAAAATATATACATATATCAAGGCAACTGAGGGGCTCAGTCAGTTAAGCATCTGAATCTTGATTTTGGCTCAGGTCATGATCTCACGGTTGCTGAGATGGAACCCAAGTTGGACTCTGGGCTGACAGCATGGAGTCTGCTTGGGATTCTCTGTCTCTGTACCCCCCCCCCCCCCCCGCTTGTGCTCTCTCTCTTTCTCTCAAAATAAATATTTAAAAAATGTATACATATCTAGAAAAAATTTTATAAAAAGCTTATCTTTGTTACTTTTCTTTTTCAAAATGGAAATACTTTTACTTGTATAAAAAATACACAGTGCAGAAACCTCAAAAACAGTCACTATTTAATCACCCTTCAGAGATAATGTTGATTAGCAATTTAGTGAGACTTACCTTACAGACTTTCTGTATATATACAAACACTGCACAGATACCCCATGTGTATATTATTTATATACGTGAGTAGGGTATAAAATTTCATTAATATAAAACTGTGCTTTTATAAAAATTTTATTTAACACATGCATGGCATATTTTATCAGTACGTATAAACTTACGTCATTGTATTATGATCATAATTTAATCAGTCCTAAGTGGAAATTTAGTTGCTCTCCAAAGCTTGTTATCAACAATGCTTTCATCAGGTTTCTTCTGTGTACATCCTTTTGCATATGTCTGATTATTTGTTTTAGAAATTGCTAGAAGTAGAATTGGAGGCAGAATTTTAAGCCTTTTGGTAGGTAGATATTGCCAATTGCTGTTAAGTTTACATTCCCACCAGAAATAATGTGTATTTACCTTCATAATATTACCAGCCCTAAATATGAGTGATTTTTGGAACTCTAACCCAAGTTTCCTATATTTAAAAAAATATTTTGTTATTAGGTTGAATATTTTTCTTGTTCTTGATCTTTTTAGGATTGTCCCTTGATGCTTTGTCTTTTGGAATATTCATCATTTTCATAATTTTATATTACAGATAATCATGTTCTTTTGTATATAAGGATTGTTTCCTGATTTTGTTTTTTAGATTTTAGCTTTGTTTATACTGGAGTGGAAGAAAGGATTATGTCCACAATTCCTGCCCTAGTACTCTTATGCCATTAATCTT